>NC_137110.1:14782066-15099262 GCF_949357685.1 Gobio gobio
TAGTTGCGTTTGTGTTGCTGGTTAATTCAAAATAAGCGTAGGCCTGCACATCAGCTTACACTGGCTGACAGATGTGCAGTCAATGCTTAGCACTTAGACACATTGTGTGATGTACAAACTGATGTGCAGTACCTAATGCCCAATGTAACAGAAAAATTCGACTGGTGGTTTCTTTTATTTATCAATTTCTGGTGCTAAATTGCTGAGGTTACAGTGCAGACAGCTTTCAGACGCGGCGCTTTTGAAGTACCGGAAGCTGCTGCTGCTGCTGTGGAATGTGTAGCTTGAGTCTAGAGACGCTACGTATAAACAACATAAAAATGCATTAGGTGTGAATTCAAGAAAATTATAATAATGTGATCTGCTGAATTTCAGCGAGCTGAGGTGGCGTGATATCGTGTGCTATGTTTTTAATAAGTCGTACTCGTAGCTACAGCACAAAGCTCCAACGTTTAATGATCACGGGCGAGTGCTGCGGATTTGATTCACATCAGTGAGTCGAATCTTTTGAATCAGGTCATTGAAAAGATTCATCCACTGACTCGTTCATTGACCCCTTTGCATGTTGCATCGTTACGCATGTACTGTAGATATGTTAATAAATCATGTTATCTATTGTAGGTCTACAAGTAGGTGGGGACAAGTGTCTTTTGTGTTATGAGTCATTTAATCATTCACCCAACCGATTCGTAAATCGCGATGAAACTGAAATTGTGACGTGCATAAATGTAACGGATTATCAATATATATATATATATATATATATATATATATATATATATTTGGGACTTGGTTGGATGTATCGGTTGTTTATTGTATTTTGAGACGTGAGCTTTGTACTCAAAAATGAAAGGAAGATGAATAGATGATGGTAAATTAAGCTATTTTTAAGCAGTTTTGTTTATTGACTCTCCAAAATATATTGATAACAATTCCATATATACAATTTTATTTGGGTCATTAAAGCTACTTGAAAAGTAAACCTTTGGAACTGTTGTCTTTTATTTATTTATTTGTATGTTTTTAATGTTAACCCCATGTATTACTATGTTGTATGTTTAGCATTGGATGAAAAAAAATAAGACAGAGTTATGATATTTTGATTAAAGATTACAGGTAAAAAAACATGCATGGATGAATCATTCACAATAAGATCAGTAACATGCATTTTGAAAATAGATAGGATAAAATGGCATTTTATGCTGACTTCATTATAAACTGCAAGGCAGGAATTTTATCAAGCCATAGAAAAAAGATAACAATATCTGAATGAAGAGATTCAATAACGTTATGTCACTGTAATTGAAATATTCATACGCTTTAACACATTTCTAATCCTTGTGTTGGTCTATTATATAGTATTCTGCCTTGTTTATTACAAAACCTCACACATTATAGGGTACATAGTGCATAATGTCAGTGCAAAGTGTATAGTAGTGTGTCATTTGGGACACAACTAATATTCCTGTTGATGTAGTGCTGCAATCTCTCTTCTGCCCATATATGGTTCATCACAGAGAGTGTGTGTGAAGTTTGACTCAGGCCGGACGGGAAGTGTCGCATTCCTGTAAGCTGCTCTGCCAAGCGTTATGATAGTGATCTCAAAACCTCAAGCAAGAACAAGAAGCCTAATCATTTTAGATCACAATTTGCTTGTTGCTTTAGATTAGAATTAATCACGTTGGCCTGGTTTCACAAACAGGGGTTAGATTCAGACAGTGATTAGGCCTTAAGTAGCTTTTATAAACATTTTAAGATATGTCTGCGCAAGTTGCTCTCAGTTAAAACAGCTCAAACATGGGACTAGACGTGAGCATGTCTGTGAAAAAAGAGGAAATTAAGTTTTACTCATTGTCATTTTCTGCTTCACCAGTCTGATGCATTTTCTCGCTCTCTTTCTCTCGCTTACAGAGTTTAAGGAAGCCTTCCTCCTGTTTGACCGAACAGGAGATGGGAAGATCATGTACAATCAGTGTGGGGATGTGATGCGTGCTCTGGGGCAGAACCCTGTCAATGCTGAGGTCCTCAAAGTCCTGGGTAACCCCAGTAATGAAGGTCAGACCGTCTTTTGATGCATTGTCCTGTGTTATTTGTTTAAAAAAATGCATTTCTTTTAGCACAGGAAATTGTTAAAGGTTGTTGATATAAGCAAGATTGAATCATGATAATTTTATTAGCTAAAAATAACAATGTTTAAAAGCCCTGCCCTGTTCATTTAAAGGGATAGTTCACTCAAAAAGGAAAAGTCTGTCATCATTTACTCACCCCAATGTCGTTCACTTCCCCATGATAAATAAGCTATACTTTTCCTATTCTGTCAGACAAAGCAATCTGTCTCCTTTAATCAGTCTAAAATGCAATCGGGACAACTTCAACAGTCCCACTGAGTTAATCTACTTGTGTCTTTATCCTCCACAATTATAATTCAATTATTAAGTGATGGTTTTCTAGCTTAATCCTCAGTGTGTTAAGATGTTGGTGAATAAAAAATAAGAGTGATTGTAATGTGATTTTTTTTTCTCAGATATGAACATGAAAATGCTGGACTTTGAGCAGTTCCTGCCCATGCTGCAGGCCATCGCTAAGAACAAGGATCAGGGCTCCTTTGAGGACTTTGTGGAGGGGCTGCGGGTGTTCGACAAGGAGGGAAATGGAACGGTGATGGGCGCTGAGCTGCGACATGTCCTCACGACGCTGGGTAAAGAGTCAAGGCCTCTTTTAGAATGATATTGCAATAGAGTATAATACAATCTTTCTTTGATTACTTCCAAGGTTTCTGCCTCTTAGAACACGTCTCAGGGTGTTTTTATCTGCTCCGTTGAACAGTTCACTGAGAGTTCTATTGATATTTATTTTGGAAACCTGAACTAAAATAAAGTACTTATGAATGTTTGACAAGAACTGTGCGCTTGGTATAGAGAGAGTGAAAATAGGGATGCAACAAATAAGAGATATTGTTAGCAATCAATAAGGTTGTTATAGGAATAGAAGTCCTTCATTGGTGTTTTTTTGTGTGTTTTTACCTGAAAAATACAGCTTTTCTTAAGCAAACCATTTTTATGGACAAACAGTTTTGTTTGAAGTTATATTTGGTTTTCACCTATCCTGGTGAAAAAGAAGTACAGTTTATTATACTTAAGGCTATTTATTGCGGAAATAATATACTTTAACATAATTTGCTTAAGTGAACTGAATGTAATGTTTTTGGACATTAATGTTAATTGCAATTAAATGAAAAATTTATTATACTTTATATTTATATTCAGTGCAGCTGAACTTTAGAGTGCTTCATTTGACCCACTTAAGTACGTGTCGTATATTGTCTTTGAAATATGATTAAAGTGTCCTGCTGAATGACAAGCATTTATTGTAAACTAAAATATACTTTCTTATTGATTCTGTTGAAACTTGTTTATCATGTATTTAAATATGTTTGTAATTACGCATTTGTAATGATTTGCAATTTAGTGCTTTTGAAATATTAAAGGTAATATTGAACTCACTACAGTTAAAATTATATTCAAGTACTTTACATGTGCTTTTGTATGTTAATCAACACATCAAAATACATGTACTTCTTTCAATTAAAAAATAATTATTTATTAAAACAGGATTTGAAATGTTCTTTAAAGTTAAACTTTTAATTTGCATTATTACAAAGTGCACTTAAAGTCACTATGAAATCAAAATGAATAATCCTTATTTTTATGTAATATTGCAGTATTTATTATAATGTATGTCAGTCACATGAGATCACAGTAATAGCAAACCGAAACGATCCAAACAGTTCCCGATGGACAAATCAAGCCCCGCCCTACTTTTTTTTTTTTTAAAAGAAGCCGTTTCACTCCGATATATGTCAAAATACTAAAGTAAAGTAGAGCACTCCACTTTTTTTTGAAAATAGGCTCATTTTCCAACTCCCCTAGTGTTAAACAGTTGAGTTTTACCGTTTTCGAATCCATCTCCGGATCTGGCGGTAGCACTTTTAGCATAGCTTAGCATAGATCATTGAATCTGATTAGACCATTAGCATCTCGCTCAAAAATGACCAAAGACTTTCGATATTTTTCCTATTTAAAACTTGACTCTTCTGTAGTTACATCGTGTACTAAGAACGACGAAAAATTAAAAGTTGCAATTTTCCAGGCTGATATGGGTAGGAACTATACTCTCATTCCTGCGTAATAATCAAGGAACTTTGCTGCCGTACCATGGGTGCAGCGGTGCAATGATACTACGCAGCACCTGAAAATAGTCCCTCACGTTAATTATGTTGACGGAAGTTAGCTTATTTTCAGGCGCTGCGTAATATCATTGCGATCCTTCCAAACAAAGCAATTGACCGCCAACAAAGCACTAAAAGCCCCTTGCACACCTTCTGTAAAACATAGGTTGAAATATATTTCTGAGGAGAATTTGATGCATCTTCTTTTCTGTGTTTTATGACAGGTGAGAAGATGACAGAGGAGGAAGTGGAGACGCTCTTGGCAGGACACGAGGATGCTAATGGCTGCATCAATTATGAAGGTACAACAATCGCATAAGGGTCTTTTTTGTTCTCTGAACATCAAGACTATAGTGTAAGTGTCAATGTTTAATCCATTTGCTTTTCCTCCTGACAGCGATTGTGCGCCACATTATGGCTGGTTGAGGAGAGGGTACGGATGGTCCTCAGTTTGTTTTTCTCATTCTTCTCTCCTGCAGCTCCCTCTCTACTCCGTCCCCTCGCTTTAGCCTAGCATGTAGCATTTCTGCATGTGCATAATGTAGGCGTCTCCTGACTCCCACTGTTGCCATGGTGATGCTGTGCCGGCGCTAACAGAGTTTGCTGGTGGTCACCCTTATGCCCATCTCCCCTAAACCAGTCATTCCTCTTTATTCTGAAATGCTGTGTTCCAACTTTAAAATTGTATTTTCAAATCCCCTTTGCTTGCACTACTTCTAATAGGCCACATACACACTGCAGCTAAATACAGTTGTCATTCCACTTTCTGAGTGCGCTGCTGAGTTTGGTGCTTTTCAGTGCCGGTCAAAAGTTTGGAATAATTCCGATTTTAAATGTATTTGAAAAAATACTCTCCAAGGCTGAATTTATTTGATCAAAACTACAGTCAATATTGTGAAAACCTTTCTATTTTAACATTTTAAAATGTAATTTATTCCTGTGATGAAAATTACATTACTCCAGTCTTGTGTCACATGATCCTTCAGAAATCATTCTAATATACTGATTTGGTGCTCAACAAACACTTCTTATTATAATCAATGTTGAAAACAGTGCTTCATATTTTTTTGTGGATTCTTTGATCAACAGAAGGTTCAAAATAACTGCATTTATTTGAAATAGAAATCTTTTGTAACATTATAAATGTATTTACTGCCATTTTGACCAAATTAATGCTTCCTTGCTGAATAAAAGCATTCATTTATTTTCTTTTTCTTTTTTAATTTAAATCATACCCCAAACCTTTGAATAGTAGTGGATCAGTTTCCACAAAAAATGAAGCAGCAAAACAGGAGTTTTCAACATTGATAATATGAAATGTTTCTTGAGCATCAAATCAACATATTAGAATGATTTCTGAAGGATCATGTGACACTGAAGACTGGAGTAATGATGCTGAAAATTCAGCTTTGTCATCACAGGAATAAATTACATTTTAAAATATATTACAATAGAAAACAGCTATTTTAAATTGTAATAATATTTCACAATATTACTGTATTTTTGATCAAATAAAAAATGCAACCTTGGTGAGCAGAAGAGACTTCTTTGAAAACAATAAATCTTAATTATTCCAAACTTTAAACCGGTAGTGTACATGAGTGATAACTGTTTTTAAAAGTGATTGTCACTCCTAAATCTCTGCAGTGTGTACGCTGACATACAGTATATAGAAGCTGATGTTATTGTTAAAGAAAAATGACTATCAGCATCATATTCAAAGGCTAAAACAGTGCCAGGGTAGTGGATTCGGATGGATCCTTTGTAGACTCTCCTACTTTCTGTTACAAACATCTGCTGTTACTGTAGGAGGCTTTGTAAGGAGATGTATTGTAGTTCTAGTTTCTGCTTTCTCTCTCTTCTGTACTTGTGTATTTATCTGTTCTCTGTATGCCTTTATAAGGTATGCTAACTCATTCTAATTTCTTTTAGGCCTGGACAATCTCTCTTCCTCCCCTTTCTGTCAGATCATCTTGGGGCTTCTGCATTTCATCCCTAATTGTTGCAGGGAAATGTAGTTTGTCACTGAACTACACGTACTCTGCGATCTTTGACTGTTTATGGGTCTAGAAGTATCTAGAACTTCATGTGTGGTGTCCATGGCAACACTTGCTGATCTAGTGGGTTTGAATTCTGTTGGATCACTGCCTCATATTTCTTTTTTTTTCTCTCTCTCTCTCTCTCTCTTCTACAGAACTCGTAAGGATGGTCATGAGCGGTTGAAGAATTCAAACACATTTTTTTTTGTCAGTCAGGCCCCCCATTTATGTGATTTCTTCATTTCCATATTAGCTTTTTTAATGATTTGTTTCTTTATTTTTTCCTTAAGTGCCTTTTATCATGTTTCTGAAGAATTAAAGCTCATTTCATTCCAAAAACTTCCATTGATGTTCATAGGTTTGCTTGAATACCTTCCATTCAGCCATGCATTCTTTCCACTCATTCAGCCTCTGTTTGTCTTAAACTGTGAGGGACATTTTGATAGGCTCTTATTGCAGTTTTTTTAATTAACATGTTATCCTAAATGTCTGTAAGTCATTTGACATCCCTCTTACTGTTCATCATAATAAATATTCAGAATCATCTTTGGTTTTGTTGATTTCTCATGTCAGAGTTGTGAGTGGGGGTGTATGTGTGGGTGGCCTTGTAGGGCATTGTTGCACCAACCACTCCATTTTAGTATAGATATTAACTAAAGTAACACAGACTTCTCTCTCCCAATAAACATGATACAAGACAATACCAAATTAGGAGTATGTGAAGGTGTTTGAATGTGCTGGCTGAGAACATAACGCTGCCTAAATGTTTTAGTGGTCCTGTGTTTACCTTAAGAGATAAGATGACTTACTAAACAGAACATAAAGGACTGTTTAGACTATTATGACATGTATAATAACACTTAAACACTGCGTTCTTTAGCTGCAATGTGTAGCGAGTGTGAGGGAGCGCGCAAACGGATGTGTGGCTGTTGTGTTATCCATAGTGTCGCGTGACACGCGTCACGTTCCGTTTTCGCGTTCAATTAAAGTCAACATGAAATCAGTATTTATATTCATATTTTTATAGACTATTACAGTGTTTATCATAAATATATATTTTTTAATTCATGTGCCTGTTCCCACCAAGAACATAACAATAGCCCCTTTCACACATACAGTCTTTAAAGGTCCCATGACATGGCATTTTTCTATTATTTTATAATGTTTCCTGAGGTGTACTTATATTGTTAGTATGACTTTTACATCATAAAATGTCATAATTTAGAAATAAAAGGCATTTTTTCAATACTGCTGTTTGCCCTGTGGCTGAATGCCCTGCTTCAAGAGGCGTGTCTGCTGTGAGACTTCAGTAAAAACGCCCACTGTTGTGATTGGCTGACATCTTTGCATTTTAAATGAGCGGAGGGGGCGTGGTTTAACTTGGTCTACGAGGCACGAGCTGCTGCCAGAGAGACGGATGGACCTGAGTTCACTTCACATCCGTTCTCAGCATGTCTGAACTGTTGTAGTTACAGCATATACTTCAGGTTATTAGTCTATTTCTAGTCGGAGGGACTGTCACTCATGTCAGAAAGTTAGTAACTTTAGTAAATTATGGATCAGCGCTGACTGGAGACGCGAACCGTTTAGAACGATTCAGTCCGATTTGGTGAACTGATTCGGTTCACTAAAAAGAACTGGTTCAAAAGAAAGATCGTTCGCGAACCGGACATCACTAACGTACTAGAGACGGAGATCAGCGATTGCTAACAAAGTTATTTATAGTAACTACTGAGTTATGAGAGCGCTGTCAGTCAGCGCGAGTTTATTGTGTTTGTATCTGAGAGTTCTGAATAAACACGAGTCCCAGTCACGCCGAGTCCGTCTTCATCATTATTACCAACTTTGTAACACATGCAAAGTACCATTACAGCTGTCGAGATGAACGAGTTAAAAGTAAGTGTTGATAATAGCATTATTTTTAAAATAAAATAAAAGCGTCAGTGACGCGCGTTGAGTACACAGCGCAAACAAAGACACAACAGCAGTAATCGAATGTAATCCAGTTTATTGTGGGGCTAGGCTGGCTAGCCCGAATATGCTCACGCTTACCCCCCTTCTGCTTAATCTCACGCCGCGTTTGGTGCCTCCGCTGTGGGCCAGATGCAGTACTGGGGGTCGGGGATGTTGAAGGCCAACGGCCAGTGCAGCCCGAGCTTCGGCGTGTGTGAGGCCGATGTTGAGCAGAAACTCATGACTGTATGCACATTTTAGAACCGATAGACGCGACGAGGACGTACAAAAACACTGACTCACAAGATAGAAAACACGAAAACACCGTTCTGTCTGGAGAGAGAGAAGCCGCATTGTGTGCACGAATAATAAATAATTAGCTACACATCAGAAATTACTGATCACAGATCAGAAGGAACTGAAAAAAGACTTCTGTTTTCATTTGTACATCCAAACACTGAGAAACTGCCAGCGTTCACTCGTTCACAAGCAATGATCTCTCTAGCGTTTGCATGGGCGTGCCAGATTCTCTGGGCGGAGGAAAGGGAGGTAACCGTTCCTGCTTGAACGTCAAACCAGGAGACTTCAGGATTGGCTCGTCTGGCCTGTCATTTTCTCAAAGGCAGAGAGAGACAGCCAGAACTGGGGTTTACACCGATCAACATTTCTATCCACTTGGGGACAATATTCAGGCTAGGGGAACTCATATTAATGTTGAAAAACCTCATAAAATGAAAATTTCATGCCATGGGACCTTTAATAGTAAATTAGGCTACCAGTATATTTCTGGTAACAGTATGAACAGGACCTTTTCAAAAATACCCATAAATTGGTTACAGCAATTTACCAGTAAGGGAAGTTGTAACATTACTGGTAATGTGCTCTGTGTGAACGCGGAATGAAGATTAGCGATTATCTGTATTTTCACATACGTCAGAATGCGATGACGTAAGAAGTCTGCTTTGGGCAATTAGGCCAACCATTAAGACTTGAGGACGTGTTACTCCGCGCTGTTTACAGTAAGCTTTTTGTTTTTCTATTTAAATATGTGCTAAATAAGGCTAAATGATTATGACCGTGTCGCGCTCGAGACCCAGCCTTCTTTTCCATTCATTAGCATTGCAGTTGAATACTATTATGTGCGTCTCGTGTTTTTTAAGAGAAAAAACGCGTTCTGTTTGATCATCAGCTTGTCACTCAGACGTCAAAAATATTTTGTCAAATTGAACTAAAGCACTTCTCTTCATATGGGCGTTAAAGTTTTAATAAATTCTAATTCTATCATAAACCCATCAGTTATGCCATCTGCTGTAAAAATGCTTGAGTGGATTCTGATTGGCTGTCATGTTTTAAATGCTTGTCAGTTGATAAAAACAAAGTTCTTTCAATTATATTGTTCCCCTGTGTTATAGTTAGTTGTGGTGTGGACTTCCCTATTCTCATAGAATTCAAACAATTACTAAAACTGAATAGTTATTGTAATAGCAGTGTGACACGTAAGGGGTTACGTAATCAGATCACTTTTTTTCAAGTAACTAGTAAAGGAATGCATTACTTTTACTTCTTCAAAGTACTACAAAGTTACTTTTTTCCCCCAATCTTGGTTTCTGCCATAAATTTTTTTCAAGTTCAAATCTGGCACATTCAGGATAGACTTGAGAGCTTCTTTTTGTACAGCTGTAATAACTTAAATTTGTAGCATGATAAATGTTCAACTATCCTTCTAATCCATAATATAAGATGGTTTTATATACTGAGTACACTTCACACAGCTCTTATCACTGATGATGCCTTTTATTGTGCACAACCGTTCAGTATTTATGAAACCAAAATTAATCCATTCTTAGTCAAACAGGTGCTAGACAGCTCCAGCTACATCTCCTCAAAGGACAAACCGGACGTTGCCAAACATTCACACACATCTCAATGGTTACCAGCTTTCACCATTAAAAAAAGTATAAACAAAATGTAAAAAAAACAAACAAAACCCGACAACTACTTATACCACTACAAATGTAAAAGACAAAGACCAAAGAGCTGAGCAAATTGATCAAATGAGATATTCAACACTGGTTGAGGCGTGCAAAACTGTGAGGTTGATGTGAATCTGTTCTGTCAGTAATACTGCATGTTGGACTACTGCATACGTGTGCATTCACATACATGTGTGAGGATGTAAACTGCAGGTACGATCACAGCGGGAGTGTTCATGTTTGTTGATTATGATATTGGCAGACTTGATGTCCATCACCACTAGCATTTGTAATCTGGGAACATAGCAAATGAATGTAGAATTAAAAACAAACAAACATACATACATACAAAAAGATGTGTGGCAAATCATAGAGTGCATGCCCACCACACGCGCACACACACACACACACACCCACACACACAGAGTCCAGCTTAATCGTATAAAACAACTGACACTTTCACATGAACATGTCAATAATACGACAACATCCACAATCATAAAGAGAAGGAAACATTACAGACATGTATAATATGATAACGTCATTCGTAATAGTGTAAAGAAACATATAAAAATACAAAAATAGGACGGTTACAATATGAAGATATGAGATACACAGACCACAGCTGCAAACGTAACTTTAAAATCCCTTGTCTCTACTCATCAGGTAGTTGCCACTAATTTGTAACAAAACAAAACGGTTTTCCTTCATGTTGTAAATACTTTCTGTGGGTTTGGCCTGATACTAAAACACCCATACACACACACACACACACACACACACACACACACACACACACACACACACACACACACACACACACACACACACACACACACACACACACACACACACACACACACACACACACACACACACACACACACACACACACACACACACACACACACACACACACACACACACACACACACACACTCACACACACACACACACACACACTCTGAACCGAAATCTCGGTTCTGGCATGAACACTGGATACTAAAATGTGTGATTTGATCTCACTAAAATTATTAATTAAACTCCATTTGTATTTTTTTTAAAATACAACACACAACCAATGTGATTCCCTGCTGCGTATTCTCATAAGCATGGCAATGAGATGTAAATGAAACAGGAGTACTTTCACCTGTTAGAAAGGTAGAGTAACTTATGATATTTTGTGGCAGATGACGTGCACACATACCCCAAAATATAACATGCAAACATCAATTATTGATGACATGAGTTCCAGGTTTACAGTACGTGTTGTCAGAGATGCTTCATACAAAGTAAACTGATTTAATACTAATTTGTCGTCTTTTTTTTCTCATGCTAAAAACAAATTGTACATAAAAAAAAAAAAAAAAACAGGCCAAACCACTGAAGCTTTCACATTGTCCCAAAAGTAAAACCGACATTCACGCTCACACATATAAAGTAACGATTACAAAGTCAAGTTTCTCTTCGGACTTACCCCAAATCGAGTGCTTCTATTAAACAAATACAAAGTGATAAAAAGAACATTGATTAAAGAAAACATCAAGTCAGGACTAATTTTGACTTTATGCTTCATCCCTCCAAAAAGTACGATTCGGGAAACATTCTGAAAGTGCAAATTGTTCTTGGTTTTCTCTTGTTTTTTTTGTTTCCATGTGAGTACCTAATGTACATTGAGATGCTTCTGGAGTGCAGAATCCTGTAGTTCGACTCACAGTTAAGTGATGTTACTCAAAATGGAGGACAGACAAGGAAATACTTAGCCTTGTGCCTGGTCCTTGGATGCAGGCTGTTAGGGTCAGGAGTGCTTTTGTTGCGTGTTAACAGGGGTTTGGGTTTAAGACCTTTCCAAAAGTCCAAACAAAGGTCTTTTTTTCTGGGGGGGGTTGTCAGTCTTTTTCAAGGTTATCTGTGTTTAGCTTCAGCTATTTATTTTGAATCATGTCATGTTCAAGATGCTGGCAAAAATTCATTTATATCATTTTCTCCCAAAAATGATGAAAGTGACAAAAAAAGAAGATATCGCTCCCTTTATCTCTATATCTGTTGCTTTCTATCTCATCTCCTTCATATTCTTCTCTGGAATCCCCCTCTCTTTTACTGTGGTGGAGGCACAGGGGCGTTTGGATAGAGAGAATCCCCTGGTAGTGGAGTGCTGGAATCTGGAGGAAAAGAGAAAAACAAATAATCTATTAGACAATCATACACCAATTATATTAGTATAAATATAATTCAGCAATTATTGGGGCCAAGCACAAAAAAGTACAATGAGTTATACAAGCATGACTGAGACCTTCATTATTTCATGCAAACTAGCTGAAAAATCATTAATAGAATGATTAGTAATATGAATTCATTGCTTATTAGTTTTGACCAATAGTCGGACTGTTATCAAATTATAATGGTGTGATCAGTGTGATGTGACAATGACACATAAAAAGTTTGGTGTCAATATGCAAAAGCGTTGCAGAGTTACAAACTCGGAATCAGCTTGGTTGGCACCATGCCATTACATTTGTTGATGTGTTATGCAAGAAAAGTTTGGTCAATCAAAAAGCTTTTAATAATTTTTGCCAGTTTGCCAGCGTAGTTTAAAAAAAAAAAATCGATTTTCAAAGAAATTCAAAATGGCGGACAAATTTGACCGAATATGACATAATTGGTATCTCAGGATGACTCTATAAAGGAATCTATAAAGACTAGTTTCATTAAAATAGTCAAAACTCAAAACTTTTTGAGTACCTTCAGGGCATGGTGCTGATGAGTGATGACACATACAGAGTTTTGAAAAGATACATTAATGCGTTCGCAAAAATATAGCATTTTATGTGAAAATTCTAAATGGTGACGACCAAAATGGACGATATGGGAAAATTGGGTATCATTCGACTCGTATGCTGCACTGAATCAAAAGAGACAATTAATTTTTATGATTTTTGGGCAAACTGTTCAGAAGTTATAAGCAAAAAAAAATTATATCTCCTGACCAGTAGGTGGCACTGTGCCGAAACGCAACACGTAGCCTCAGGTTATGCTTTTGATGACATGTAACAAAGGGGGTAATCCAGCCCCCGGAAAGCGTACCTTCCATAGGGGCAGCCATTGCTAACCAAGCCATCACCTGCTGTTAGCATTCCATTGACTCCCATTCATTTCAGCCTCACTTTGACAGCGCATATCTTTACATCTGAGGCGTTTAAAGACTCCATTTGTCCATTGTTTATTTCTAAACAAACACGACAATGTATAAAATGCTCCCTTACCTTGTATCTTACACTATCGCCCCGTAGAAGCCATTTTTGTAAAAAATAGGCTAACGATTGTGTCATAACCACGCGACTCTGTCGCGCTGTACCGTATAGACCCGAGGAGAAGCACGCAGGCAATCTTTTACTGTCTATGAGGCAATCGGGGGGGACGTGGAGGCATATAGTCCGAGAAGCATGTCGAGAAGACCATAGAGACCCAAAAGCAACGGAACAAAATATTTCAACAACTTTGCACAACTACTAGAAGACTTACAACTGTCAGACAGGTTGCTCATGTCACATCTACGTCGTCAAGCTCAGTCTGAGGCTGTGCTCAGCCATCAGGAAGTGAGTGCTTCTACATGACTTCGATTTTTCTCCGTGAAGTCTATGGGGTCGCTGTGTCCATTTCTTTTTCTGTCTATGCATGTAACAAGTTTGGTCAAAATACTCTAAACTGTTGCGGAGTATAGCCTTGCATCAATTTTGACATGTTCTTCGTCGAATTAGTTCACATGTTATTTGAGAACTGTTGGGTTTATCAAAAAGCTTTTGATACATTTTTTGCCAGCAGGGTTTGAAGATGATCTGAGCCAATTTTGATGAAAATCGGACAAAAATGGCAGAAAACCTTACATGACAGAAAAGCCATGAGCCACGGAATCAGATGGGGGAAATAATTTTCTTTCTAGCCCTCACAGTTCAAAAGTTATTAGCATAAACAAAAGTGCAATTTTGGACAGTTGGTGGTGCTAGCTAGAGGGATTGAGTTAGAGACTAGATATATTAGCATTAATAAGCATTAAAATGAATAATAATATAAATATAAAATATATAAAAATAAAATAATAATAATACTAGTATAATTAATACAAAAATATAAAAGTACATTTACACCTGACAAAATGGAAAATAAACAAACACAATGTGACAGAATAAAAAAAAAATATATATATATATATATATAATTATATTTAATCTGATTTCAATAAACATTTCTAACAAACAAAAAAAACTATTGTAAAAGACCAAATATCATATTTCATGATGATCATTCAGCAAATACACTAATGAAAGGTGGATACACTATTCTGAAAACCACTGCCGCTTCAATATAATTGTATATATCCTAATTAAATTTATAATCAAAGCCTTAATATTTATCCTCCTATATTATTATAATGATTTTTAATGATTCTTTCCAGTTATATTTTTGCTTATATCAAGAGAACCACTGATTGTTTCTTCCTTTATGTTTTCTAAAGTTTGTATTTGGTCTCTGAGTGGTGACTGAGGGTCTGTCGTAGGGATGTGTGATGTGTCGCTAAACACTTGATTTCAGTCATGTGTGGGTTTGGATTTTGGAGGCAACACACACCCCTAACCTGACAAGAGTGCAGTAACAGTGCTTGCTCACTTAGCTCCAGACCTGGAAGGTCACTACGTGCCTAATTCTGGGGTGAAAGCGTCAACAAGTGATCTATGGACACGTGAACCTGATTAACTGATTAAATGTGTGGAAATGTATCATGACTGTTAATTTTCTCTGATCCAATCAGAATCATCTAATGACGTGGCTAGACCATGAAAGAGTATAACTGTTGAGAAATGTACGAGAGGCTGGTAGAGAGGGAGTGCGGTCTACGAACTCCTTGTGAGACTTGAAGCTGGCTTCTGCTCATGAAACTGCAAACTATTCTTCAGTAATTTTTTCTTTAATTAATCTAACTCCTGACTCTTGGTCTTCATTTTTCACTACTGGTCCTGGGTCCTAAACTGTTACTCCAACACTACAGTTCAAAAGTTTTACTTTTTTTTTTTTTTTTTTAAAGAATACTTTAATTCAGCAAGGACACATTAAATTGATCAAAAGTTAAAGCAAAGTGTTTTACATTGTTGCAAAAAGTTCTACAAATAAATGCTGTTCTTTTTATACTCATCAAAATTGCATAAATGTATCACGGTTTCCACAACATATTAAGCAGCATAATTGTTTTCAACATTGATAAAAATAAGAAATGTTTTATGGAGAGCAAATCAGCATATTAGAATGATTTCTGAAGGATCATGTGACACCGGAGACTGCAGTAATGATGCTGAAAATTCAGCTTTGCCATCACTGGAATAATATTAAGTATAAAATATATTAAAATAGAAAACAGTTATTTTAAATTGTAATATTTCACAATATTACTGTTTTTATTGTATTTTTGTCCAAATAAATGCAAGCCTGGAGAGCATTAGAGGATTTTTTTCAAAAACTTAAACAAAATATTATCAACCCCAGACTTTTGAACAATGGTGTATGTACACCCCTACTGCACAGGTAATGTATATATAACAGTGTATCAACTTCATAGCGTGTGTACATGTGTAGGTTTCTATGTCATTACCGTGCGCTGCTGCAGCCTGTGCGTTGGTCGGGGGAGAACTGTGAGAGGCAGGTGGAGGAGCTTCATTGTGGGCATTAGAGGCGGTCACGGGAGCGGGGCTTGGTGTTGGGGGCGGGACAGAGACATTAGCCACAGGTTGGTGGGGTACAGATGTAGCGCTGCCAGACTGATTGCCAGGCTGGTTGCTATGCTGCTGGTGTTGGATCTGCTGGAAGTGTTGCTGTCTGGCTCTCATCTCTGCATACTTCAACTGCTCCATATGAAACGACTGACGATCAGCAAGAAGCTGCTGCCTCTGATACTCCAACTAGGAACATAATATAAATATATGCATATTAATTTCTAATTAAAGGAACAGTTTTCTAAAAATATGAAGAATTTCGGTGAATAATGACCAGTGTTCTGGAAAGTTACTTTTAAAAGTAATGCATTACAATATTGCGTTACTCCCTACAAAAGTAGCTAAGTGTCTTACTTAGTTACTTTTTATGAAAAGTAACTTTTTCTCATCTGGGTTGGGCTTGCTTGCTTGCTTGTTTGTTTTTTAATAACAAAAAAACAAATAAGCCTCCAGCTGAAGGAAAAGAAAATTCACACCTGTAAAGTAAACGGCACAGCTCAAACAAACCTTTCAGCTGTACTGCCATTCTGGATTACAGAAGAATAAGATGCAGGAGAAGCAGGTTAGAAATTGCACATTGTAATACAAACAAAAATGGCACTTCCGCGCTCAAACCTCCCTCTGTCCCCCCCTGTGCATGCCACTGCTTGTAATATAGTGCAAAAATCATTTGAATCACTTTTGGAGCTAGACAGCCCCTGGTCACAGTGCGATTTTTTTTGTATTGATATTTTTTTGTAAGATCAGCCTGAACATTTCTGCATTTTGTGCATTTCAAGCCTTTAGAAAGTATAATGCATTAAAACACATGACAAACAACCAATTTCGAATATTATAATGAAGTCTGCAAAATATTATAATGAATTTAAACTTTGGCTACAATTAATGTACATTATGAATACATGTATAATACATTATACATAAAGGCTTTAAGTAGTGTTACCAAAAAACCTGATAGAAAATTAAAAAATAAATGTAATTAACAATTATTAAATTATAATAGTTATTAAAATGTTCTAATACTTATTTTTTTTTTTTCAAGTGCATGGAAGAAATAAAATCATACAGGTTTTGTATAAATTACTTTGAGTTGTTATTTTAGGCAACAGATCTACAAAATATTTGCTATAATTCAAAGGTGTCATGAACTGGCTTTTTTTTTTATATTGTTGTCTGAGGTCAACTTATGACGTTTGCGTGGTTTTTACATTCAAAAACATCATAATGAATAAGTAATAGGCTATTTTCTGCCATGGGTTTGAGGCTCTCTGAAGAAACGGTCGGTTTTGATGGGTGTGCCGCACTGAAGACTTGGAAGTAAACGCCCACAGCTACGATTGGATAAGATTTGCATTTTTAATGAGCTTCAGCTCCCCTCAGTCGATGTGGGGATTATTTTGAAAGCGTCTGGGGAAACGCTTACAGGGCTCGCAAAATGCCTTTATCAAACAAACACAATGATTCATCTCTCATCCGCCCGCGATTGATTGGAATGTTATTTTTGTATTACTTGGCCCACCCGATCAGTGAATATAACCGCGAACCATACACACACACACGTGCGTGTAAGAAAGGAATGTTATTTCACTATTTAAGATAGCCCGTCGGCAGGCCTGTGATACGTTTTGGTAGCCCATCTGAAAAGCACATAGCCCCTGGACGTTGGGCTTTGCGAGCACTGGCGTTACAAGTCCGAGTCTGATCACGAATTAACCAATAACACCTTCTCCAGCCCGTGACAGCGTGCTAAGGTATGTAATCAATAGATATCAAACGATCTGTAACAATGCAATACTAACACATATAAAAAAACATGTTTTACTAACATCAGTCTGTTGCACCGTTCATGTCGGATCCAATATAGAAGGCACAGCATTGTGTTTTTATCTCAATATGTCTGCAAATCCAGTCTCGACCTGTATCTTGTTTACAATCGATTCTGCGGTGAAATGAAGCGAACAAACACGCAATGTCTTACGCATGTGAGCTGGAACCGGCATGTTTATTGCTCGGTTGCGCGACCCGTTTAGCTCCATGAGTCGGTGGCCGGGCATGAGGCGGTGCTTCTGCATTCTATGACGTCAGTGGTCGACATATTCTGAGATCTCTCGTTTTCTGGGCCTGGTGTCAATAAAAGCTTTTCTTTGACTAACAAGGACGTTTTCAGCTCTGAAACTTACAGGATATTCTTATATCACAATGAATTTTTATATATCAAAGCGAAAGTTGATTTCTCAATTCATCACCCCTTTAATGAACCTGACAAACCACTGAAAGTAAATATGCTTCATTGTTAAACAAAAACTACATTACCCATGTGGCCTTACCGCCTCTCTTTCTCTGTCCATGATGGTCTCCAACTCTTCAAAGTGTCTGAGTTTGATCTCCAGTTTCTTCATCTGGGTCTCCACCAGCAGAGCCACCAGAGACTTGATCTTCCTCTCCTCCACTGCAGCCAAGTGCTGAAAAGAAAGAAATCAAAGAATGCAGCACTTAGCGTTTAATTTGCAGGAAATCGGTTTGTTTTCTCACTATGTCACCTTTTCACGCACCTTAGCTTTCACGGCAGCAGCAGCAAGCGCCGATGCAGCAGCAGTGGCCAGGTTTCCCTCTCCAACTTCTCTCTCCACCTTTGCCTTCTTCTCTCCTTCACTCTCTACATCCCTCTGACCCTCTTCTGGTCCCTCCTTCCGTTCTTTCTCCTTCTCGCCATCGGCTGCAGAGATCAGAGTTCAGGTAAGTAACTTCACCTCTGTCTCTAATACTGCATTAGTGTATCTGTATCACACTAAACATCTGCATATTTTAACCTTTTATGTCTTCTTTTAAGTCCTTTTTTTATTCTACTGGACTTTTATCTTTGACATATATGTTATTGCTGTAAACACACCCATTTCTGAGTCTGTTTTCTCTGTCTCTCTCTCGGTCTCCCCTTCTCTCACTCTCTCTTCCTCTTTCTTGCCGTTCTCTCCTTGTTTTTCTTCCTCCTCACTGGGTCCATCTTTGCTCTCCTAAAATTTTACAGACACAGGAGATTAATTTGTTAATATTTAGAAAATATAAAAAATCTCATTTAAACTGAAAGCTGAAATATCTGAGACAGCTATTTCATTTGTATAATTGAATCCAGATATATTCATTAACAATTTTTCAAATCACACAGTACTATTTAAAAGTTTTGGGTCAGAGAAATTAATACTTTTATCAACAAGGATACACCAAGTTGATCAAAAGTGACAAGATATTTACAATTTTACAAAGGATTTCTCTTTCAAATAAATGCTGTTTCCACAGATATATTAAGCAGCACAACTGTTTTCAACATTGATGATAATAACGAGAAATATTTCTTGAACAGCAAATCAGCATATTATGATTTCTCAAGGATCATGTGACAATGAAGACTATAGTAATGATGCTGAAAATTCCATCACTTAATAAATACTACTAATAATAATTACATTTTAAAATATATTATAAAAAAAGTTATCTCTATATATATATCAGATTTTTAATCCAAAATTTTCAATGCAGTCTCAGGTGTTTGGACTCCACTGTACATATTTTGTCTGTACACACCTTATTTTCTCTCTTATCTTGGCTGGACTGACCATCATTGCTTTTATTCTCCTCATTTCCATCCTCAGCTAAAAAACAAACATACACAGTTAGTTTCTCTCTCCATTTACTTTAGGGAAAATAAGTGAAAATGTGTATGTTCACTTACCAGGTTTGTCAGAATCTTCAAGACCGGTTCCTGCGATGCCGCTGCCCTCCAGGCCGTAGAGGGGGTCTTGCCTTCCGCTTGCTCTGGCCGCTTCCTCCACTCGACGCACATGAGCCTCCACCAACGCAGCTGGTACCTCTTCCTTCATACGAGAGAACTCCTCTGAGAAAGAGAAGAGAAGCATGATGTTTATGTAGAAAAATACAAGATTTTATGAACTCTATTCACTTTTGTTGTATACAGTTACAGTCATTTCAAGGGTAAGTATATAATGGTTTTAATTTTTGTTCACTTTGTTCGATCCCTTTAATAGTGTAACTCCTCACCAAGAGCAGACTTAGCTGCAGCTGAAGCCACTCGAGGGTCAACCACAGAGGCCAGGAACGCCACAGTGCTCATGACAGGGTTTCCCGCTTGACTAAACGGAATCGGCTGATAGGCTAGCGGGCCCAGGGAGGAGGAGCTATCCTCCAGGTAGGGGTCTTCAATCGGTAGACGCAGGAAGTGGAGAATGCACTCATCCTGTGTACGGCTGCCCACGTGCTCCGATACTTTATTCCAGTCATCTTTATACATCTCTAGACCCTGAGAACAAACAGGAATCATGAGTGTGTAAAAGAGCAGAAGTCAAGTCAACACTACACAAGTTTAGGGTCAGTAAGATTTGCATTAAATTTATCAGAATTTTACACTGTAACAAAAACATTTTGTCTAGTGGCCTCAGATATATATACAGTACCTCCAGCAGTAGCAACGTCTCCTGGTCCGTCCATTCCCGAGTGGCACTGGCAGCATTTTTATTCTGTGCAACGACAAAAGAAAGTCCTTAATCTTTCACACATTGATCACAACCTCACACATTCTCACACTCTCTGCACCATGTGTGATATTTAATGGGCGCCTCTTACTTTAACTGGGCCGCTCTTCTTACTGTACACATCTGTCCTCAACCCAAAGTTCTGTAAGTCGGCAGGTTTGTCCTTCACTTTGTCAGGGAATGAGAGCATCTGTTGAGAAGATGAAGTCTAGAGGGAATGAAGAGAAGAATAGAGCTTCGATAACCAATCAAGTGAATATAGACAACAATTTACATGGGAAGTGTTTTCAAGGGCTGTCACAGAAAAGAAAGAAAACAAAAATAAGTAATCTAAGAAATAATCAGAATTCCACATTTTGTGTGGATGACACCTCCAGCAAGAATACATGTATGTTTTATTTTACCTGGGATGCTTTAGGCTGTAGTGGTACCAGACTTGATGGAGTATCTGCCAGTACGTGAAAGTGTGAGGTGGGTGGAGGCCCCATGGGAGTGGGCCGACTCTCTGAATCCACCTGATAGTTAATCAAGCCCCACTGTTCCAGAAACGCATGGACTCTGTTTACACACACACACTTTCACAGTCAAAATTCATCAAAGTCAAAAAGCCTTTCATATATAATATAAACAATGCATATACAATATAAACATATAGGAATTTTAGAGATGTAATTCTTTTCCCAGACCTCATAATGGCACAAACATCTCCAGCCAGGTTTCTACGGCAAGCTGTGGAGGTCAAATACTCCTGTGGGTTCAGTCTGTACGTGTCTATCATGAAGTTACGGTACGCCAGATAACTGTAACACAGCAAAGAGTGAAGATGAAAGGGGGTGGATAAAGCCAATTAAAGTGCCCCATTATACTTTTTATATTATCTTTCATTTAGTATGTAATATAGCTATTTGTGAATGTAAAAGCTCTGCAACGTTTTAAAGCTGGTACAAGTAACAAGTAAACAAGTAAAACAAGTAAAGTTATTGTCTCCTAAAAGAAAGAATAGATTCTGAACTGCTAAAACGAGTCGTCAGTAATTCCAGTCGCACTTCCATAACATATCTACGTAGGTTTGTAACAAATTTGCATATTGGTCTGCATTGGCTGCCCGCAAACAATGTCTACTACTTAGTAATTTGACCCGACCCTCAAACACTGTAGTTGTAGCTGAGAAGGAACATATTGTAGCAACATGTCGAGTTGTCAAAATGGAAGGCGCTCTTGGAAAGGAGCGGTTTAGAGACTGAATCCTTTATCGAGCCATTTCAGATACTGTGAGAAAAGAAGTGCAATGTATATTATAAGAAAATGAAAGTATTTTTTGACCTTGGATGCATGTAAACCTGTTGTAGGAGACCTCCAAAAACAAAATTAGGAATGTTTAAAATACCATAATAAGGGCACTTTAAAGAAAGGTCAAAAGATCAATCTTTGTGTATATGTTCACCAACAGATATTCTTACATTTCAGGAGTCTTTGACTTGTTCTTCCCATTGAAAAACTCGGGTAGTGCTCTGCGCTCTATAGCATGGACACTAAAAGAGACAGAAAAAGACTGTTACATTCTGACTTTGTTGTGACTCTTGATTTTTCTATCATGACAAAACAGAATTAATACAAATTAATACGAGAATACGTTTCAAAGTTGTGTGTAGTCGCAGTACCTGTTATAGTCAAACCAAGCAGCATAGCTAGGGATAATGATATGATGGGTCTGTTCAGTGACATTATCCTCATGAAGATCTGATCCCTTCACCGGTTCTCCTTTCACACTCGGAGAACCTTCTTCTTCCTCCTAGAAACACACAAACGTAAAGCTAACCATGAATGCTGCTCATGAAAAACAGTGGGATGTAAACGTATTTAAAAGTATTACGTAATAAAAAAGGATTTTCCATTAAATGAAAATAAATCAAAATAGAAGCATGTTTATTCTTTGGTCTCAGATCTAGCAGTATATATATACAAAATAACACACAGATCTGTGAAACTGAACTTGTGAGCATACAAACTGTGAAACGTGGTTCATATGATTGCTTTTATACCTTTCCAACAGTCTCCATTGATTCATCCTCTTGCTCATCTAGGTGTGATAGCAGAAGAAAATTTTTTTTTCCACATACACTTTTACTTTATGGTACAAAAAAATCAATTAGCACAGAAAGCTGAAGTGTGTTTTTCATGTGTCATTAAATTGCTTCCTTCTATCCCAGCCCAACACTGTTTGGTGACATACTTTATTTTTGCAATTCGACTTGATGCCATTAATGGCACAGAAAACACACTTCACCTTTCGGTTAGACGGAGTGGTAGGTGTGTTAGAGATAGAAACTACTGTAGAGACATACCCAGGTCAGTCATAGTTCCTCCTTTCACTGGAGTAGAATCTGAGTCCTTCTTAGTCACTACACACACAAATATCATGATTATACACAATATAGACTAAATTGTTAGGTAAAACAATGTGTGTGAATTTACCTGTTTTAGGTAGTGTAGCTTCCTCCACTGCAGGCACAGGTGAGGGTTCATCTAACTCTTTAGTCAGGTCTTCCTGTTCTTCCTCTCTCTGTCCTCTTTTGGACTTAGTGTAGGGTGTAGTGGGTCTGAGAACACAAACACACAGGTCCATACAAAGACACAGAGAGTGTCATCTTTACACTTCCAATGCATCCATTGATTTCAAGAAATAACAAGC
The DNA here is from genome assembly GCF_949357685.1 of Gobio gobio. Classification (NCBI taxonomy): domain Eukaryota; kingdom Metazoa; phylum Chordata; class Actinopteri; order Cypriniformes; family Gobionidae; genus Gobio; species Gobio gobio. The sequence goes on from NC_137110.1 coordinate 14,805,258, forward strand.
CAGATCTTAAATAAATTATTTTCATAGACTTATATTTGTTTTGTGTGTTTTCTGTGTACTGCCACCCCACCCCCCCAAAATAAAACATATATAGCACAAAAACGTATTTAAAAAAAATATATATATACATTCTTCCTGTATTTTACTTTTATTGAAATTAAAATATAATGCTTTTACTGTTTTTAAACACTTTATGCGTTTTGTGACAAAATACTGAATCTTTATTTAGATGCCCCGTTTTTATCTTTCTGAAATTATTTCTTCTTAATATTTTGTCATTATGTTTCAAAATATTCTGTATGTAACATGTCTTGAAAAATGTGTTTAGATATTTAATTGAATATATAAAATATATTAGTGCTGTAAAACAATTAATTGCGATTAATCGCATCCAGTTTGTGTTTACTGTGTATAATTATTATTTATATATAAATACACACACATGCATGTATATATTTAAGAATTTTTGAAATAATATTATATATATATATATATATATATATATATATATATATATATATATATATATATATGTTATAATGTTTATTTTTATATATAATATAAATTATATAAATATATATACAGTACATACATGCAAATTTATATCCATATACATACACACACACACACTGAATCTGAATTATACTGGCAGAATTGTCATCAATTGTTTTCTATGTTAAAATGGAAAGTATATCAAAGTTTAATATCAATTATATATTAAATACTTTGCAAGGCAGTAAGCACATATTTAAGATTAGGGGTAAAAGTTTAGGAATCCATTGAAATCCTCATTTGCTAGCCAGTAATCTGAATATTGGGGGTGACACTTCCTCCTATGGCGGATACGGCCCTGGTACTTTGGGCCTGTGATGTGGAAATATAATTTAATATAATTCATACATTTAAATAAATTAAAAAAATAATAATTTTAGAAATTCTCTGAAACAAATATCACAGTTTCATGAGAATCAATAGTTTAAGATTCAGTAATAAAAAATACCCTTTCTTGGTGTTTTTCTTCTTGCTCTCCTGTGGTGGAGGGGTGGGAGATGGAGACGGGGAGCGTTTCCTCTTTTTGGCACTGCTGGGTTTTTTATCCCTCCTTTCATCTGGAGTGCTTACTTCATCTGTGAGAGTCTTCGCTGAAATCCTCTTCCTCCTCGGTCCTCCCTCTCCCACCTCATAGTCTTCCTCATTCATCCACTCGTTAAACTGATCCAGGTCCAGAATCCACTTGGCATGAACCTACAGACACAAACACATAAACTTGTAGTCAGGTGATAAATGATTTGATTTCTCAGATAACCATCAGCTAATCAGTGGTTTAATAAAAAACATGAAAGGTAGAGAGAGCATGCGCAAGACAAAAGAGACAAAGAAAAAGAGAGGTAAAGGATCGGAGACAGATGGAGAGAGGTAAGGTGGGGGTTCTAACCTTCCTGGGTTTCTCAGCAGTGGGCGGATCCTCCACAGCAGCCTCCACCTCACTGGCTGAGATCCATGTGTCATAACTGCATCATGAACACAGCATATTAATCCTGCATTCACATACACACCTGAACTGTGTGTGTGTGTGTGTGTGTGTGTGTGTTTACCTATCAGGCCAGTAGCCCCAGTGTAGCAGCATCTGTTTGTCTCTTTTCATTACAGGACGGACCCACTCTTCTGAAAACCACACACATACCAACCATAATATTACTACAGAAAACCATTCTTCTTTTTAAATTAATTAAAATTAAATGGAGGGGTACAAAGGGGCTAAACGCCTTGACAGGGAAGCCTTTTAAATTAATTTTGAGAGAACATTTTACCCTAGAGGGATGTTTAGCCCCGTTGTACCCTACACATGTGTGTGAATATATATTTTTACACTATGAACAACACACAGCAAAACATACCGTCCTCCAGACTGGCAGGAATAGGTACCACTACATGAGAGCTAGAAAGCTTATCTTCAGTCACAGACCCCTACAAACACACACATACATGTCTAATAAGATGGAGTCATTTCTTGATCCTGACTGACTTCAAAGAAATATGGAATTGAAATATGGACTGTCCGATATATAAAATATTGTATATAATATATATAATAAAAAATATTTTACAATTACTTAATTGAAAAATCATAAAATTTACAATGATTTTATAAATCATGCAAATTTAAACTTAAGCGACATAAAGCTAAATAAAGCTGTGTAAGTAGGTTAGTTTAATACCTTATCTTTTAAGGTATTTCAGGGTACATATATTTTCCAGGGTACAATATGTATTTTTTTTATAATATGTATTTATATACATATTGGATATTATAAAAAGCAAAAATAAAATACTAAAATAAAATAAATATATATTTTTAAAAATATATTATTCAGCCATAACTTTTTTGGAAGTACCTGGTGTCGTTTGATGATATCCTTCAGTTTTCCTAGTAGCTTGGGCTCTATCTCTGAACTCAGGTAAATCACAGGTCGGGACAAACAGTTATTCTACAAAGGAAAAACACATCATTATTCAATATTTCATCTTGCATATGCACACACTAATAAATCCGAACATTTGATGACTGCAAGTAAATGTTCATCTGATGTGTGTGAAATTGTGCGTTTGATACACACCTGTACCAAAGACTTTTCTATAGTCATGAACATTTCTACATTGCGGTCCATTCTCGAAGGGTTCTGGAAGTCAAATCTCCTCCTGATGGATACAAAAGTGAACAGCTAATGAGTATTAATTAGGTTTTTGATCCATAATCATTGAAGTGGCACTTTATGCGTCACTGGTAAGTACTTTAACACCACAGGATTATTACACTAATAGAAAGTTCAAATGCAGCAACATAAAAATGTCATGCAGAATCTATTCAGGAGCATAAGGACCAATTCACAGCACGAGGGAGGCGAATCACAACTCTCTTGGTGAGTGTGTCATAAGGTTAAGTGTCAGAGAAATTATACAGCAACTGATTAAGCCACTCAAATAAGTGGCAAAGATACATGTTAAACGAATAGATACTTTGGTAGTCCACATGATGAATACATTTTACGACATCCTATCTATATCCTGAAGTGGCTGAGGATAGTTTGTCATGGAAGTACCAATTTACAATCATTCTAAAATAAAATTCTAAAATATTTTGTTGGTTTTCTTTTTCATTTGGAAAAACAGCATACTATAATAATAGTACTGACATTTCTATACTTGCTCTATGGTAAAGCTTTAAAACATTACAGGCATAATATTCAGTTGCAAGAAAAAGTATGTGAACTGCTTGCAGAATCTGTGAAAATGTGAATAATTTTAACAAAAGAGAGATCATACAAAATGTTTTGTTTTTTATTTAGTGCTGTCCTGAATAAGATATTTGATAGTCCACAAGACAAAAATATTGCTGAATTTATTAAAATGACCATGTTCAAAAGTTTATGAACCATTGATTCTTAACACTGTGTCGTTCCCTGGATGATCCACGGCTGTTTTTTTGTTTTGTGATGGTTGTTCATGAGTCTCTTGTTTGTCCTGATCAGTTAAACTGCCCAATGTTCTTCAGAAAAATCCTCCAGGTCCTGCAAATTATTCAGTTTTCCAGCATCTTTTGCATATTTGAACCCACTCCAGCAGTGACTGTATGATTTTGAGATCCATCTTTTCACACTGAGGACAATTGAGGAACTCAAACACTATTAAAAAAGGTTCAAACATTCACTGATGCTCAAGTAGGAAACACGAAACATTAAGAGCCAGGGGGGCGAAAACTTTTGAAGGATGAAGATGTCCACTTTTTTTATTTTATTTTGTTTAAATATAATTGTTTTTTTTTCATGTAGTCATTTTGTACTGCCTTTGGAAACAACGGAAGATACTTAAATGTTTCTGGGAAGACAAATTAAGTACAATTGACCTTGATGAATGGTGTTTCCTTCTGGAGCATCAGTGAATGTTTGAACCTTTTTTATTAGTTATGTTTGAGTCCCTCAATTGTCCTCAGTGTGAAAAGATAGATCTCAAAATGATACAGTCACTGATGGAAAAAGGGTTCAAATATGCAAAAACTGAATAATTTGCAGGATCTGGAGGATTTTTCTGAAGAACATTGGGTAGTTTAACTGATCATGACATCATCCAGGGAACGACACACAGTTTTAAGAATCAATGGTTCATAAACTTTTGAACAAGGTCATTTTAATAAATTCAGCTATTTTTTTGTCTTGTGGACTACTAAAGGTAAACATATTTTATGTAAAACATCTTATTCAGGACAGTACTAAATAAAAAAATAACATGCATTTTGTATGATCTCTCTTATTTAGTTAAAATTAGTCACATTTTCAGATTCTGCAAGCGGTTCACATACTTTTTCTTGCAACTGTATATACAGTTGCAAGAAAAAGTATGTGAACCGCTTGAATACCTTATATATATATATATACCTTTATATATATATATATATATATATATATATATATATATATATATATTTATTTATTTATATATATACAGTTGCAAGAAAAGCATGTGAACCGCTTGCAGAATCTGAAAATGTGATATATATATATAAACAAATATAATTTTTCATTTTCATTATTAATTTACATGATTATAGTGTCAATTAAGAGAGGACCATTACCATCCTTGATCACTCTTGAACTTGTAGGCGGCAGCCAAAATATGACACAGAGCTCCTCCAGATTTGAAATCCAAAAAACACTTCATCTACGGGCGAGAAGAGAGCCTCATCAGAACTCTACATGGTGCACTGATTACTTTAATGCATTCAATTCAATACTATTATAAAAGAAGGCTTGAGTGAGTACCGGTAGTTTAGTGAGGGGAGGGTTGCTGACATGTCGGCCAAACACTTCCTCCTGAAACTGAAGCAGCTGAACCACCAGACTCGACAAAGATTTATTGGTGGGGGGCTCTGCTTGAATATACTAGAAATAACATGAAGTTTTAGGAGCTAGACACCATAATAAAAGGAACATATATGGATTAGTCACAGAGTAATACATCAACCAGGCAGATTAATCAGTCAATATTTGGGCAATTATATTGTGTACATTTTGTGACCATTGCAATCATTATATTGTATCACGTATACAGTGGGGTTCAAATTCAAACTGTTAATTCAAACTTTTACTCAAATTGAATGCTGATAATACAATTCATGAAATGAAATAAATGAGAAAAATGAAAAATAAATACATTTTCTGTACGAAGTCATTGATCTAAAACACATGGACATGCTTGGTCTGTCAGCTTTTCTCCACACATAACTGTAACATCTAGATTCATCACAAGACTAATTTAAAGTTATCAGTACCTTTAAATGACATAAATGTGAAGGATGCTAGACAGAACATCAACACATCCTCAAACGCTGTCATGACTGCACATTTTTTTATAAATAAGTTTCATATTTGTATTTAGAAATCTAAATTTTTTCATTCATTTATCTAATAAAATTGTTTCTATATTGTAACCTTAATTTCATAAAATTATTGATGCAATGTTAATTCCTGTGTAAATGCATTAAAATTAGGTTTGCTTTAAACAAGATTATATGAGACGTTTTATTTGTAAGGAATTTCTTTCTTTACCCCATTTGCCACTGAGGTGTTTTATTAGCGGGAAAATAGATTTCATTGCACACAATAGTCGAATTCCACACATTGTTTTATCGTATCAAGTAATTTCCAAGTGTAAATTGTTGAGAGAAAAAATATTCATCACATCCGAGTGTGAATTTCTCATCGTCTGTATCACATTGCTGTTTTTTATATGCACAGCGCGCGAGGTTTGGCTGCACATCTGGATTCACGCAGTTGCGCTGCCAATACCGCAGCCCCGTTACACGAGCTGGCCTTTCCTTGAATAAAAGAGAAAGGCCATTCATAAAAACCTAATAGATAAGGTCTAATGTCTATCCAGAGATGTAGAAACGACATCAGATATTGGAGATGAAGCCGATTCTTTTGTATGTCTTAAGACTTTTCTCAAGACGCGCATGCAGCATCTTCTATTGTCTGAGACGCGTCAGACTGGATTTTAAACAGCTGGATTTCTCTCCATCTCCTTTCCTGCCCTCCCCTCTCCTTTCTGCCTACCCGCATCGACTCTGTCCTTTCCTGCACAAATAACTCAATGACCGTTCGTGCTGGTTACAAATAAACGAATGGTACCTTTTTATAATTCTTGCCCAGCCAAACCCGGACATTGTCGAACTGCGAGACGGTATCAGACGCTTCGAAATATTTTACATTCGGGCCGCCGTCTTTCTTCCGTACCGCCATCTTTGTCTGCTCGAAAGTTTTGCCACCCACCGCCCCCTGGCGGTCATTTGTTTTTTTGCTAGAAAAGCCGAAAGTAATAGTAGATGGCTATGAAACGACCCCCATTCAGGCTCAAAATCCAGGCTTGCGCTTCTCTTGAAGCTTTGAGAAAACTTGAGTCAAAATGGCGGACAAGGGCGGCCAGTTACTTCCCGGTCTCCCAACCCCCTCCCCAAATAATGAAATCGCATCTCCATGTTTTAGTCCTCATTGTTAGTAACCTTGATAGCCCTCTAGCACTTGGTTTAAAGTAGCATCATATTCCCCTCAAGCTATACAAATGTAAAGGCAAATCTAGTGATTTTTGAACGCTTACCACGCACCAGCAAACGGTAAATCATTTTTAATGGTAATTGATAGTGAGCAGGAACCACATGTGTCTGTCAACATCCCGTAAATGCTATAACTCACGATGTTGTTGAACAGGATGCACTTGACCATCTCGAACTTTTCAAGTTCAAGTTCAAGTCCAGTCTTCACAGTCCACAGCAGTACCTAAAAGTATCCAATAGGTGCTGCTGTTGTCTAAAAGTAACGTTGTCATTCAATGCTGCGTTTGCTTAGTGCTGGTTGTTCGGTAAGTAGACTTGTGGCAAAGTAATTTTTCAAATATGAAGGTTGTGAAATAATTGGCTAATATTAACTCTACTTTAGTGCTGCAAGGATATTGCACATCGCCACGATAGATAGCCTAACCGACCTTCTCACCTGAGTTGCTTCAGCGGACCAACACCGCTCGTCAATGTCAAAATGTCAAAGGCGGGCTTTATGCTTCACGACGCGATTCTGTTAACGGTCACACAGCGTGAGATAAGATGTAGCTAAACTAGACAGCTGTTCTATGATAGAAGTTTCAAACGGCCGACAGAAATAATCAGTATGCATAGACTGTATCAAATTAAAGCTCAGCATTGGGAAGGGAAGATAAACAGGTCAATAAGTAGACTGAGAGAAGGGGATGGAGATGAGAGAGGAAGAGGAGGTTTGCATAGCCTACTGTACCCAGGATGAGATTAACATTATGGCAATGCACGTTATTACGAATTAACACAGACATGTTCTTTGCTAATAATTACAGTCCTCGAATGTGTGCTATTTCACCAATCACCAGCATGAGCACTGGGACTTTTCACCGTTTTGTGTCACTCTGTGTTTATGCAACTTGCATAATTACGCCAGTAGGTGGCGACAAGTGACTGTCTTTATAAGTGAGAAATTGAACCCTTAATTGAACCGATTAGTCCATAAACATGGATTAATTCAGGAAAGAAACAAGTTGCTGAAACTGATCTTTGATGCGCATACACATTGCTCATATGCCTCTTGACATAGAAGGATTGCATTGGCGTTTAATTGAACATCTATGCAAAATAATTCTTGAAACATTTCTCATTTAAGGCCATTCCCGTTTGGAATATGTGATTGTTTTGTCAACATTAAGCATACACTTTCTGCATTTTGTAGTGTGGCTCATTCATTGCAACATTTAAACTGATTCTCATGTTTAAGAATCTGTTATCTTGACAAATAATTTATGCCACTGCAAACAGACATGCTTTTAAACACCTTAAAATGCACATATGTAGATCAGGAAAATCAAAATTTTTCATTTCCCGAACCCCCATAAAATCCTGCGTACGGCACTGCTTGTGGCAGCATAGTTTACGCTCATATTCTGCCCATTTAATGGCTCAGTAAACATGCTTATCAAGATGATATCTTGTGACTTTTCCTAATGAGAACTGATTATAAACAATTGTCGCTTCACCTTTATGAAAAGTTCTAGAATCTCTCTCCCTCTCTCTCTCTATAAGTTTTCATGTTTGTGTCTATGCGTAGAGGATACGTTTGTGAGAATCTTTTGCCCTTTGGTGCTTTTTCAAATGATATCTTAATCTGTGATTGTGAGTCCTTGCTTACACGATACATTTGAGCTGTAGAGACTTGCAATGTCAGTTTAGATTGACAAACAGTGAAACTTTCTTCTTCCTAACCATGTTTATGTCAGAGTCATCATAATTTCAGAGGGTGTTGGTGTTGCCGTCTGCCAACATCTCTTTGACCTTTTTACTATTGTCCTTCAAAGGATGCCCAGCCATCTATCTCCCCTCATTACCAAGGAAAAGTGTCTGTGTCTGGGTGTGTATGCGAGCCTCACTGAATAGTAATCAACGCAGTCAATGGCTTCCTCACTAATTAGTGGAGTGTTTGTGTGTGAGAGAAGGAAAGAGAGTGTTTTTAGCAGCTCATTTTGTGTGATTTAAATAATTTTAACTGTATTTCTATCTGGCATGTTCTTTTTATAGGAGTATAGGAGCTCAATTTCAAATTGGGGGAGGCATTTATTGATTATGTGTTGGTTAGTTAAGTGGCTTTCCTGGCATCCAGTATTCACACACTCAACTGAAAAAAAAAACCCTAGCTAGATTATTAAATATCCAGTTTTAATTAAAAATTGAAGGCAATTAGTTGACAATTTAATGTGTGTTATACTCAGAAAGAAAGATTGACGCGAAAGTGTTTATTTTTTATTTACAGCATGTCTTTAACATGCCAGAATAAAAGTCTGCAATAATGATTAATTACACGACAGCAAGGCTTTACAACAGCAATCAATCTACAAGTCAAATATTTAGAAGCAAATTTCAAACACGTTTTATTTATATGGAGACACTTAAAAACGTATATATTTGCTGATACATGCACACACACACGCACGCACGCACACACACACACACACACACACACACACACACACACACACAGTTGGATGATTACAGATGGATCAGGTCACTTTTAAATGTTCAGTCCACTAACTGATCCTACAGGATGTTTTGTGCCATTATACAGAGAGTGAGTAATTTATATTTATCATCTATAATTTCACAATAGTCTCAAAAGTTCTCCAGTATAAACACTGTGTACATACTTAGTAGACATAGAGGTTAAAAACATACAGTTTTCATGCCATTGAATGCATACATCCTTTTGTTACGCACACACACACACACACACACACACACACACACACACACACACACACACACACACACGTTACACACAAACATACACATGATGTAAGAGGATGGGGATGCAAGTAAAATGCAACAAAATAATTATGTAATCCTTAAAGGTAGATTTCTTTTTTTGGGTCTCATGATATATGGATCTGGATGAGCTTTGCACACAAGATTTAAAATGGCATATTATAGTCTGACATTCTCTAAAATAAATATATCAAATTAATAAACATACTGTTCACCATTGGTGGGCTCAAAATAAAAAAAATCAAGCCCCAGTCTATATTTCAAGTTAATGCCTTAAAAAGTAGCAAATACACCATGACCACATCAAGAGGACTGTTAGCAATGCTTCAAAACTGACCTCTATTTACTTTCGTAATACACATTCATGGTGTTTTTGTGATTGATTCATCTGTGCACATTATTCCAAAGAAAAAGCATGTTTGTCTACGTAATCCTTCATTAAAACATAACTTGAAAAATGAGAAAAGTATTTTTTTAACCATTTGTTTGCTGTATATAGTTCATGAGTTGGTTACAATGAAACGTTTTTTGAACTATTAAATTTGTTTTACATGTTGTCATAGGCAGTTTTTTCCCCACTTTAAATTAAATATATTAAGCTTTTTTCACCTTTAGATTGTACACCTGTTACAGAGAAACCACATTTACAATCAATTGCCAATGGATAAAATCAATTCCCGGCCTTCTTTTTTCACATTAAAAATACTGTTTTCCTTAGAATGAAATCATACTTTAAGAGTAAAATAGGTTGTCAATGCTGATGACTTTATAGCTATAATCGGAAAGTATACTTTCAGTTTTAAAATTACTTTTACAATGTTTCCTCTTGATGTTATATAATGTTGTTTATCAATTATTAGTCTGATGTGATGGTGTTAAATATGTGATATTGTATTTGTGTTTTTGTATGTTTGTCAGTCAGGGTAGATGAGAAAGCCGCTGAATGTGCTGTATTTGTTGGTGTTTCCTCCATGCACTTTTCCGCCATCCAGCTGCACACAGACCTCATCTCCCACATCTAAATGTAGGATCACACTGTTAGAGGCGTAGTCATAATTCTGATCTGCGTCCTGAGCGATCGCACTGGCCCTCACCTGAGAGAGAGAAAGAGAGAGAAAATGGTTTTAATGTTGGATAAAAGGAACAATTATCAGGAGGATAAAGTGTTCGATGAATTTCATCTTTTCATCACACAAACCTAATGTATTTGTATGGCTTTAAAATACAATATAGCACACAAGTAATATGGAGTGCACTTATGTCACTTTTGTTTTTAAAAGGTTAGTTCACCCAAAACTGAAAATTATCCCATAATTTACTCACCCTCAAGCCATGTATATGACTTTCTTCTTTCAGTCAAACAGTTATATTAAAAATGATCCTGGCTCTTCCAAGGTTTATGATGGGAGTGAATAGTACCTGAGATTTTAAAGGTCCAAAAAGCACATCTATCCATCATAAAAGTAATCCATACGGCTTCATGGGATTAATTAAGGCCACCAATTGTGCAAGTTATCCCACTTAAAAAGATGAGAGAGGCCTGTAATTTTCATCAAAGGTACACTTCAACTATGAGAGACATAATGAGAAAAAAAATCCAGAAAGTCACATTTAATTAAAGAATTTATTTGCAAATTATGGTGGAAAATAAGTATTTGGTCAATAACAAAAGTTAATCTCAATACTTTGTTATATACCCTTTGTTGGCAATGACAGAGGTCAAATGTTTTCTGTAAGTCTCCACAAGGTTTTTACACACTGTTGCTGGTAGTTTGACCCATACCTCCATGCAGATCTCCTCTAGAGCAGTGATGTTTTGGGGCTGTTGCTGGGCAACACAGATTTTCAACTCCCTCCAAAGATTTTCTATGGGGTTGAGATCTGGAGACTGGCTAGGCCACTCCAGGACCTTCACTCCAGTTTTCTTATGAAGCCACTCCTTCATTGCCTGGGCGGTGTGTTTGGGATCATTGTCATGCTGAAAGACCCAGCCACGTTTCATCTTCAATGCCCTTGCTGATGGAAGGAGGTTTTTACTCAAAATATCACGATACATGGCCCCATTCATTCTTTCCTTTACACGGATCAGTCATCATGGTCCCTTTGCAGAAAAACAGCCCCCATGCTTCACAGTAAGTATGGTGTTCTTTGGATGCAACTCAGCATTCTTTCTCCTCCAAACACGACAAGTTGGGTTTTTACCAAAAAGTTCTATTTTGGTTTTATCTGACCATATGACATTCTCCCAATCCTCTTCTGGATCATCCAAATACTCTCTAGCAAACTAAAGGCGGGCCCGGACATGTACTGGCTTAAGCAAGGGGACACGTCTGGTGCTCAGCGTAGTGTGTTACTGAAGCCTTCGTTACTTTGGTCCCAGCTCTCTGCAGGTCATTTACTAGGTCCCCCCGTGTGGTTCTGGAATTTTTGCTCACCGTTCTTGTGATCATTTTGAGATCTTGCATGGAGCCCCAGATCAAGGGAGATTATCAGTGGTCTTGTATGTCTTCCATTTTCTAATGATTGCTCCCACAGTTGATTTCTTCACACCAAGCTGCTTGCAGATTCAGTCTTCCCAGCCTGATGCAGGTCTACAATTTTGTTTCTGGTGTCCTTTGACAGCTCTTTGGTCTTGGCCATAGTGGAGTTTGGATTCTGACTGTTTGAGGTTGTGGACAGGTGTCTTTTATACTGATAACGAGTTCAAACAGGTGCCTTTATACAGGTAACGAGTGGAGGACAGAGGAGCCTCTTAAAGAAGAAGTTACAGGTCTGTGAGAGCCAGAAATCTTGCTTTTTTGTAGGTGACCAAATACTTATTTTCCACCATAATTTGCAAAAAAAATCTTTAAAAATCAGACAATGTGATTTTCTGGATTTTTTTTCTCATTCTCATAGTTGAAGTGTACCTATGATGAAAATTACAGGCCTCTCTCATTTTTTTTAAGTGGGAGAACTTGCACAATTGGTGCATGACTAAATACTTTTTTAACCCCACTGTATAAAGCTCGGAAGAGCCAGGATCTTTTTTAAATATAACTCCAATTGTGTTTGTCTGAAAGAAGAAAACACCTGGCTTGAGGGTGAGTAAATTTAAATTATGGGATAATTGTCATTTTTAGGTGATCTAACCCTTTATGTTCAAAAGCTTCACTTTATAATATCACAACAGTCTACAACTTCCTAGTATGCAGTTGCCTTTAAATCCTTTAATCTCTTTGGAAACATGGCACGCTTTCTCTGTAATAACAGTCTTTCCCTCCTGTCTTATGATTTCTCGTTTCCTCCCTAAGTAGGATATACAGGAAAGACAGAGAGAACAAAAGACCTAGACAGACCAAGGTCCAAGGGAATAAGGCTTATTGATCTGTGTGTTGCTTGTGTGTGGTGTGTAATTTACTGGAAAGGCTGTTAAACACTGGTCTTCAGTGCACACATTTGTTAAATTGTTAATGTAATTTGTCTTTTGCTTTGGCAATATTGAACTACAGTCAATTTTCTACAGTAGTTGCATATGCAAAGAGAAAAACATACAAGTGGTGGAAGGCAAACTGACACATGTTTTTTTTTTTTTTTTTGAACGTCAACATTAAAAGCAACACATTTGTCTTGAACCATTCAGGTCAAAACACTGATTAATGCCTATAAAGCTTCAACCAAAGCCTAATTTTTGCTCTGCTAATTAATGCATGATCTTAGTTTATGTAAGAACCCAAGCTTAATTAATGTTTCCAGTTATATGTTTAATTAATGAGTAGTAATTCAGATTAATTTAGCCTACTTCTCACTGCATACCATCAAGCTCTGCTACCATAAAATTTTAATTCTAGATTATCCATTATTGTACTTTTTAATAATGTTTTTCAAATGTATTTCAGTCGCGTCTTCAAGTGATCGACATTTTCTTGAGTTGTGCTTAATTCTTCTCACATCTACTCATTAATTATCCCTGTCTTTCCCCTCATCTTTCTTTTCCCACCACCTCTTCCCCCGTATCTGTTCATTCCATGCACCATCTATCCATCTTTTTCTGCGGGAATCGTAATAAAATGCAGGTCACGCGCGTGTCTCCACTGCGCGTCTCGTGTTGGCGCGTGTCCCTGTCCAGTCTAAATCGGATTGATTAACGGCGCGAGGTGGCAGCTCCCGCGGGAGGCCTGGGGCTGCGTCGGGGCCTCGCTGGCTCGGTAATTGCCCGGCGCTGTGGCTCGGCTGTTGCTCCTAATGGGGCCCACTCCTCAATAACTCCACTGTATCACAATAAACGGAGCTTCGCACCGACCACTGGTCAAATGGAGTCACCAAGTATTAGCTCTCTCTCTCTCTCTCTCTCTCTCTCTCTCTCTCTCTCTCACGTGGTGCATGTTGGGAGTTTGTGGGTGAGAGTGGTGCTGGGTGAGACCTAAGCTGTGTTTTTTTCTACATAGTCTTTATTACGGGGATTTTGTTTTCTCTTATTTTCTGCATGGTTTAAAATTTAGTTTTTTGACTTAGTTTTTGCGGGTATTGCGCAGGGAGAGATGGCGTCTCATGAGGAGGTGCCGTTTTTGTCCTTGCGCAATGGCTTCAGGTGTGTGCCCGAGGATGGCGTCACAGTGGAAGACGTGCTTATTTCGGCTGGAGGGGAAGTGGGACACGAGAATATAGTGTCTGCTTCTCGTATGAATAAAGCAGTAGTAGTGTTTTTGAAAGAACACAATTTTGTCAATCGTTTAATCGAGAATGGTCTCGTTATAAATGAAAACTTTGTTCAGGTTACCCCGCTATACGCTCCGACAGTTAAAATCACGGTATCGAATGTTCCACCTTTCATTCCGGATGAAGCGTTGGAACGGGAATTAGTACGTTTTGGCAAATTTGCCAGTGGTTTTAAAACAATCACGTTAGGCTGTAAACACCCGTCTTTGAAACACGTCACATCTTTTAGAAGACAGGTGTTTATGTTTTTAGACTCCCCCGAAAACACGCTGGACGTTTCATTCCGAGTACGACACGAAGGCAAAACTTATATGGTGTACGCAAGCACTGGCAGTTTAAGGTGCTTTGATTGCGGCGATTTAGGGCATAAAAAGTTCGCATGCCCTCACAGAGAGCGCGCGCCAGAGGATAGGCAAAGGCCCACTGTCTCAGGAGAGGGAGATGCGGTGGAGCTGGAGCGCGCTGCTCAAGAAGAACACGCAGGTCCGGCAGAGGTGAGCGTTTCTGGTGCGGCGCCGTCCGCTATTGAACTACATGATAATGCTGTGACAGATATTAATGTGCATGAAGGTCAGCAAAATGAAAATACTGCAAATACTGTTCGAAATATCAATGCTGAGGAGCAGCAAGATGATGGTGTGGAAATTGCAGGGCCAAGCAGGTGTGAGTCTGTTAGGTCGGCTATAAGGAAGAGAGAGTTGTGTTTGAGTAATAATGGTAGTGCAGTAGATGACGATGCGTCTGACGAAAATGTTTCTCTTCTTGATTATGAATGTGACTCCCAAGGAGGGTCTGTATGTGGATGTGAGGGCGATTCTCAAGATATGTCCATCAAAGATCCCTCTTTGTATACTTTAGATGAAATTAATGGGTTTCTTGATGAAACATTTGGGAAACAAGTCAACATTAAAGAATTTTTTCCTGATGTTGGAAAATTTGAGAGGTCAGTGGCGGTTCTTCAAAAGACTGTAAATCTTGATCAGCTGAGTGAAAAGAAACGTTTTCGTCTAAAAAAACACGTTACAGTTATTAGAAAATGTAAAATGGTGGATAAAAAGAAGAGGCTAAAAGCATTTTTGTAAACGATTAGCCATGCATCACGCGGTGTTCTTCTCTTTTTTTCTTCTGGTTTCTTCTGCCGTTGTTTTTTTTTTCTTTCCTCCCTAAACTTATACATGGATCTTTTGAGGGTGGGTTCATTAAATATTAATGGAGGGAGGGATAGTCATAAACGAGGTTTGGTGTCTGAAATCATGAAAAATAAAAAGTTGCATGTCATTTTATTGCAAGAAACACATAGTGATATGGATAACGAAATAGAGTGGGGAATGTGGTGGAAAGGTCAACATGTACTTAGCCATGGTACAAATCTGAGCGCTGGAGTTGCTCTTCTTTTTTCTCCAGATATAAAAGTTAGCATTGAAAAAACTGAGGAATTTGTAAAAGGTCGCCTGGTTCTTGTCAAAACTATTATTGAAGGGATGACCATTTATTTTATAAATGTTTATGCACCAAATGTGGGAAATGAGCGATTACAGTTGTTTAGAATGCTATCTAATGTCCTAAAACAAGATTTTAGTGATGGAGACATCATCATTGGTGGGGACTGGAATTGTACAGAATGTTTTAATGTTGACCGTAATAATGTAGAGCCTCACATGCTTTCATCCAACTATTTGTCAAGATTGGTGAAAGAGGCCGAACTTTTAGACATGTGGAGAATCAAGCATCCGGTAGATAAACAATATACATGGATTAAAATTTCTGACAATAGAGTAAGTGCTGCTCGCTTAGACAGAATTTATGTTTCAAAAAATTTTAATAACAGGATTATTGATTGTTTTATTACTCCTGTAGGTTTTTCTGATCACCATCTGGTATATATTTCAGTAAATATGGCACAATTTCCAAGAAAATCTTCTTATTGGCATTTTAATGCTAAACTGTTACAGGATGCTTTATTTTCCGAACATTTTGTGGTTTTTTGGAATCATTGGAAGGGGAAGAAAAATGATTTTGAAAATTTAAAACAATGGTGGGAGGTTGGAAAAACTCAGATAAAACTATCCTGTCAACAGTACACTGCATATTGTACGACTATTCAACGAGAAACAGTGCAAGCTCTGGAAAGAGATATAGAGTCTATAGAGTCAGAAATGATAAGAAGACATGACCCAGTTTTTATCAACACCTTACAACAGAAAAAGAAAAAGCTAAGTTTTCATTTGAATGAGAGGGTGAAAGCAGCTTTGGTGAGGTCACGGTTTACATCAGTTACTGAGATGGATGCCCCAAGTGCCTATTTTTTTAATTTAGAGCGTTCAGTGGCACAGTCTAAGCAGATGACATGTTTACGTCTTCCAGATGGGAAGATGACAAATGACATTATAGAAATGCGTCGTCATGCTGTTGGTTTTTATTCTTCTCTATACAAAGCTGATCATTGTAACTCTAGTTGTGAAGCCCAACTTATGCATGAACTTCCTCAAATAGACTCTGTTTCTAAGACTGCTTTGGACACACAAATTACTTTTCAAGAGCTCACTATTGCTGTTGGACAGTTGAAATCCGGACGCTCTCCTGGAATTGATGGGTTGACTTCTGATTTTTATAAACATTTTTGGAAGTATATTGGAATGGACCTTTATGAAGTTTTCTGTGAAAGTTATAAAGATGGCACTTTACCTGCTTCATGTCAACGTGCTGTATTGTCCCTATTACCTAAAAAGGGAGACTTGACTCTGTTAAAGAACTGGAGACCTGTTGCTTTATTAACAACAGAGTATAAAATCTTGTCTAAATGTTTGTCAAATAGGCTTAAGAAGTTTATACATTTGATAATTCATCAAGACCAAACCTATTGCATTCCGAAAAGATCTATAATGGATAATCTTTTTTTAGTGAGGGATACCTTGGATATCTGTAAAATGTTCAATGCAGAGGTTGGATTGATTGCTTTAGATCAAGAAAAGGCGTTTGATCGCGTTGATCATAACTATCTTTTTAATCTACTTGCTGCTTTTGGGTTTGGTCAGGATTTTATCAAATGGATACGTTTGTTGTACACTGGAGCTTCTTGTATGGTCAAGGTGGGGGGTGGCCTAAGTCGGCCTATTGTGGTTTCTAGGGGAATCAGACAAGGTTGTCCTCTATCAGGACAATTGTATAGCATTGCTATTGAGCCCTTACTTTCCAACATAAGAAAAACTCTAAATGGTTTGTTAATACCTACAATGCCTCAACATTTAAGAACTACTATTACTGCCTACGCTGATGATGTTACAGTGTTTGTCAATGACAATAATGATATAAAAGCTTTGTCTAGAGCACTTGAGCTGTATGAAGGGGCATCATCAGCTAAAGTAAACTGGGATAAGACTGAAGCTTTTTGGTCAGGTCAAAGAAATCTAGAAAATCTCCCACAACTACCAGGCAGTTTAAACTGGAATAGAGAAGGGCTGAAATTACTTGGTGTGTTTTTGGGATCAGAAGAGTTTCAGAAGAAAAATTGGGTGGGAGTTTTGGAGAGAGTGTGCACCCGATTGTCTAGATGGAACTGGTTGCTACCCCAGCTATCCTATAGGGGGAGAGTTCTAGTTGCCAATAACTTGATCGCTTCTGCGCTGTGGCATAAATTTATTGTGTTACAGCCCCCCGTTGGACTAGTTCAAGACATTCAAAGGATGCTGGTGAATTTTTTTTGGTCAGGACAGCATTGGGTTCGATCAGCTGTTCTTTTTTTACCAGTTCAAGAAGGGGGGCAAGGTCTTGTGGACATCAGATCAAGAATCATGGCCTTTCGTCTGCAAGCTGCTCAGAGACTGCTGTATAATGGTGGCATTGCTTGGTCCAACACTGCAGTTGCACTCTTGAGGAAAGCAGGCAACATGGGACTTGACAAATATCTCTTTTTATTGAACTTGAATGAATCAACTCTCACGGATTTGACTCCCTTCTACAGATCTGTGATGGAAGCATGGAAAGTTTTCTCTGTCTCAAGACCTGCTGGAATACATGCGGGTTTTTGGCTGATGGAAGAGCCATTGTTCCAGAACCCCTTCTTACCTTCTAGACACCTGTGTTCTGTTAATTTGTCATCACGGCTGATAGCTGTTGGATGTGTAAAACTTGGACACATTTTAAGCATCAGTTTGGAGATCTTGAGTGAGAGAACAGGCATAAAATCTGTTCGTTTTTTGAAACAAGTTATTGATGAAGTACTTGGAGAACTGAACTATGATCAGATACTTTTTATCAACAACTCTAACCATATCAAAGAGTGGATGGCTGGACGTGACTATGATTTTCCATCCTTGATGATAGCTGCTGACGTAAGGGGATGGCATGAGGAGGAAAATCTCATATTGTCTTTCAAAACTCCTCAGCTGGAAACTTTTGAGTCTGTGGGGAAAAAAGCTCTGTATGTGACTTGTGTGAAAGTGACCAATACACATCTTCTCTCCGGAGTAAAGTCATCTAAGTGGACTGATTTCTTTGGAGTAGATATCTCCCCCAAAGGTAGCTGGCGGTCACTGTATAAAAGTCCCATTGATAAACGGACTGGTGATTTACAATGGAGGATTGTACACAGTGCAATAGCTACGAACAGACATGTGGTGCACCTCAATCCGAATGTAGAGGTGGGTTGTGTATTTTGTTCTGATAACGAAACTATTTTTCATCTATTTGTGCAATGTGTACGGTTGGGTAATTTATTCTCCTTTTTATCTCAGTGGGTATCATCTTTAGGTGAAGATTTATCTCCTCAATTGTTTATTTTTGGGCCAAAGTATTTCGTCAGTCGTAAACATGTTTTGGTTTTACTAAATTTTGTGTTTGGAACTGCCAAACTCACTATTTGGAAAACAAGGAAAAATAAGATGCTTGGGAAAGATACTTTAGATCCTTTGATGATGTTTAAGGGTTTGGTAGCATCAAGGCTTAGGATAGAATATGCATACTATAAATTGGTTGGGTGCTTACCAGTGTTTGTGAATACTTGGGCTATAAATGGAGTGTTATGCACAGTTAATGAAAATGATGATTTAATGTTGACTTTTTAAGTCTTTTTTTTTTTTTTTTTTTTTTTTTTTTTTTTTTTTTTTTTTTTCGTAATTGAGACTTTGTAATGCAGATTGTTAGTGGTAACACAGACTGGGTTTTACCTATGTTGTAAATAAAGGTGATTTTCAATCTCTCTCTCTCTCTCTCTCTCTCTCTCTCTCTCTCTCTCTCTCTGTGTGTGAGCGCATGTGCGGAGTGACTGGGAGGAGCGCGTGAGTGTTTGAGCGTGTGGCGGCGTTTTTGAGTGAGTTTTTTTTCCTTTTTCCCTTTTCCTCTAATAATTTAGTTTAATTTAGATTGTAGTTTATTTAAAGCTGTTGGGGATTGTGAAAAATGTCGGCAGATTCTGATGGGTTTGCTAATTTAACTGCCCGGAACGGCTGTAAATGTATTCCTGATGGATCTATCACAGTTGAAGACTGCTTGACTGCTATTAGTAGTGAAATAGGTGCTCGGAACATACTGTCAGCATCTAGAATGAATAAAGCTGTCGTTGTGTTTTTGAAAGAAGAGTCTATGGTTCATCATTTAGTAGAAGTTGGCTTAGCTGTTGGTGATGCTTTTCTGCCTGTTTTACCGCTGTCGAGTCCTTCTAAAAAGGTAATTCTTTCTAATGTGCCTCCGTTCATCTCCAATGACTCACTTGAGCGATTACTTGGCCGCTATGGTAAAATATTGATGCCGATTAAAATGATTCCCCTTGGGGTTAAAAATCCTGATTTGAAGCATGTGATGTCCTTCCGGCGTCAAACGTTCATGATTTTGAATGTCGAGTTTCAAAACTTAGACGTTTCAGTGAAATTGACTTTGTTAGGTAAAGATTATACAATTTTTATCAGCACGGATTCAATGAAATGTTTCTCTTGTGGGATTTTTGGTCACACAAAAAAGAAATGCCCATCTAATAAGGTGGCTAAACAAAATGAGATGGAACCTAATATTTCTTCGGAGATAGCGGCTACTACCCCGGTAAATAATAATCAGGATTCAGGCAATAAAACTGATGAGCGCGCTGTGTCGGATTCTTTGTCTAAAGATGAAGAATATCCGGAAGAGCACGCAACGAAAAGTTGTGCTAAAGAGGGGGAAAATTGTTCGGTGAATGTTAGTGAACTTGATAATATCAGCAGTGAGACTAGCGATGCATTAGAGATCGCTGTTGCGGGAACCGGCGATCCAGAGCGCGCGGCCGAGCCAGGTGAGCTCGCGGGAACCGGCGATCCAGAACGCGCGGCCGAGCCAGGTGAGCTCGCGGGAACCGGCGATCCAGAGCGCACGGCCGAGCCAGGTGAGCTCGCGGGAACCGGCGATCCAGAGCGCGCGGCCGAGCCAGGTGAGCTCGCGGGAACCGGCGATCCAGAGCGCGCGGCCGAGCCAGGTGAGCTCGCGGGAACCGGAGAGTCGCAGGACTCGCACGCACCTGCTGGCCTGACACAGAGTGAGGTGGCTCAGCTCACCGAGAGAGGTGAGACTCAGTCCATAGATATGGATTCTGATAGCGAGGAATCTGATATTGTAGATTATTACACGGATTTCAGTTCACAGGGAAGTAATGTGGAAAAGAAAAGTAGCCTTCAAATGAAGCCTCCTTATTATACGGTGCAGCAAATTAATGATTTTCTTGACAGCACTTTTAATCAGCGAAGACCAAAATTAGAAAAGTATTTTTCTGATATGCAGCTTTTTGTTGATTCTTGTGTTTTGGCTATGAGAAAAGCTTCATTGGAGGAGCTTGATCAGCCAAAACGATATAGACTCAAGAAACATGTGAGCGCAGTTAAAAAAAGATTAGAAGTTAGAAAATATTAATAGGGCCATGTTTATTAACAGGGTGATATTTTGGGCGGTTTTTTGCTTTTTCTTTTCTTTCCTTATGACAACCTTAAGTATTGGGACCTTTAATATCAATGGTTGTCGGGGTATGGAAAAGAGAGCAGCTTTATTTGATTATTTGCGCTTAAAGAAGGCAGATGTGATTTTATTACAGGAAACGCATACAGATCAGCAGAATGAGAGACAGTGGATTGGTGATTGGAAAGGCAATGTTTTTTTAAGTCATGGAACAAACCTCAGTGCAGGTGTTGCCATCCTTTTTTCCCCAAGTGTCAGTAGTCAAGCAGACATGGTTGAGGTAGTGCCTGGTCGGATTCTGAGAGCTGATATTGCCTTGGGTGATACACATTTTTCTTTCTTTAATGTGTATGCCCCAAATGTTGGTCAAGAACGTATCATGTTTTTCGGAATACTTTCTAAGGCATTATCAAAGTGTCCTCAGGGAAATATTATTGTACTTGGTGGTGATTTTAATTGTACTGTTAATTCAGACCTAGACAGGAATCATGATGAACCTCACCCTTCTTCTGCTGAGAGTTTAAGGAAATTAATTAATGATCACAATTTAGTTGATTTGTGGAGGGAGGCCTTTCCTGGGGTCAGACAGTATACATGGCTAAAAGCTAATTCCAATAATATGTCAGGAGCTAGACTTGACCGTTTCTATGTTGTAAAAAGCAATAGGAGTAGGTTTTTTTAGTAGCTCGATTTCGCCATCCTTTCTTTCTGATCATCACTATTTATCTATTGTAGTTTCGGTCTCATTTTCTGGATTCTCTAAATCACATTGGCACTTTAATAATAGATTATTGCAGGACTGCACTTTTATTCACTCTTTTAATCTTTTCTGGAAAACTTGGAGAGAGGAGAGATGCCGTTTTCAGTCGTTGAGTCAATGGTGGGACATTGGTAAAGCACAAATTAAGTCTTTTTGCCAACAGTACACTGCACATAGTACTACAGCCCTTAAAGAAAAAATGAAGATTCTTGAGCAAGACATCCTTGGGCAAAGCAGTGACTCTACCCACAATAATTCATCTTCCATTGACTCTGTTGCAAGAGATAAGCTCCTTTTAAAGAACTTATTGGAGGAACGAGGAAAAATGGCACTTTTAAGGACCAGGTTTGCCCAGCTGAATGACATGGATGCTCCTACAGTTTTCTTTTTCGGACTTGAAAAAAAGTCAAGAGAACAGACATTTTTTCATCAATTGAAGATTCCATGTGGCAGAGTTACAACTGACCAACGGGACATTCAAAGTTATGCTCTTTCCTTTTATAAAGATTTATACTCCTCTGAAACATGTGACGGAGCAGCAACTGGTGAATTTTTAAGTGACTTATCTAAGCTATCTGAAGAGGAGCGTGATGACTTAGACAATTCTTTATCATTTGGAGAACTTTCACAAGCTGTTCAGGAGATGAGTGCTGGGAAATCACCCGGGTTGGATGGACTCTCAGCAGAATTTTACAAGTGTTTCTGGAATCTAATTGGACATGACCTTTATGATGTTTTTCTTGAATGCATTGATCAAGGGACTCTTCCTTTGAGTTGTCGAAGGGCAGTTTTGACATTAATCCCAAAAAAGGGTGATCTTGGGTGTCTAAAGAACTGGCGCCCGGTATCATTGATCTGTGCTGATTTCAAGATTTTATCTAAGGCATTGACTAATAGACTTAAAACATATATGGCATCTGTCATTCATAAAGACCAAACATTCTGTGTGCCCAAGAGATCCATATTTGATAACCTTTTTTTTCTGAGAGACATTATTACAGTTGCAAAAATGCACAATATGGACATTGGTCTTCTTTCATTGGATCAAGAAAAGGCGTTTGACAGGGTGGATCATCAATATTTATTTAAGACCCTGGAAGCCTTTGGTTTTGGTCCTTATTTTGTTTCTCTCATTAAATTGTTATACAATGAAATTTACAGTATGTTAAGACTGAATGGCTCATTAACTAGGCCTTTTTCTGTAACCAGGGGGATAAGGCAAGGGTGCCCTCTTTCAGGGCTTCTGTATGCCATTTCTATTGAGCCTCTCCTGGTTTCACTTAGGAGGCAACTACGTGGTGTTAATGTTCCCAGTTTCCCCAATGCAGATCCAGTTAAATTAACAGCTTACGCAGATGACATAACAATAGTTATAAAAGACTCTGAAGATGTTTCAAGACTGATATCTTCTTTAGATAGATTTCAGCAAGCTTCATCTGCCTGTATTAACTGGGGGAAATGTGCATCTTTGCTGTTGGGAGACTGGCGATCTGTAGGACCTCCTCAGCTGCCACAGCAATGCAGATGGGCCCGAGATGGTTTTAAAGTACTTGGTCTTTATTTTGGGACTAAAAGTTACACCGAAAAGAACTGGGAAGGGCTATCTGATCGGGTGATCTGTAGAATTCATAAGTGGCGATGGATTCTTCCACAGCTCTCCTTTAGAGGGAGATGTTTGGTTATTAATAACTTGGCAGCGTCAATGCTATGGCATAAATGCACTGTTCTGGATCCTCCTAAAGAATTAATTGTTGGAGTTCAAAAGGCATTTGTAAAGTTTTTTTGGGACGGTTGCCATTGGCTTCCTCCAGGTGTCCTTTATCTTCCTGTGGCAGAGGGAGGGCAGGGGTTAATACACATAGAATCCAAAATTATGGCAATGAGGCTGCATACATTGCAGAAACTCCTGTATTCTTCAGATCAAGTGCCTTGGGTTGTTTTTGGTCTGTATATACTCAAGAGTGTTGGAGGAATTGGTCTTGACAAACAGTTGTTCTTAATGCAGAAATCCTTTGTGGAGAAGACACATTTTTTGCCTTTCAGTTTTTATGAATCAGTGTTCAAATCATGGGATTGTTTTAAACTGTTAAGACAGGAGGATGAGCATTATGGTATTGCAGAACCTCTTTTTTTTAATCCCCTTTTTGAAATGCCATCTACTGTATCATCATCTATAATTGCCAAATCTTTGAATGCTGGCATTACTAAAGTTATTGACTTGATTGATTTAACGAAAGGACAGTGGCGAACTGCACAGGAACTAGCTGACCAAATTGGGATAACTTCGGTTAGAATTGTGGAGGGATTAATTAGGAATTTTAAGATTTCTTTCCCTACGACGCTGAATTCTTTTATTAACAATGTTCTTTTGAATGGTTTTATTTCTCAGACATTTCCTGAGTTTAAGGTTGTTCTTAAAGACTGTGAGTTTGATGAGGATATAAGTCTAACAAACATTCTGAAAGGTTATGGGGATTTGGTGTTTCATTGTATTGAGAAAAAAAAGTTATATCATGGTTGTGTTAAATCTGTACATTATGGACAATTGAAACATAGACCGGACACTAAATGGAGGTCTTGGCTGTCTATTTCTGATGAGGTATGTCCATCCTGGAGATTACTGTACAAACCTCCTATCTCAAAGAGATGTGGGGACCTTCAGTGGAGGTTACTGCATTGCATTGTTGCCTCAAACTCTTTTATTTCAAAGCTTAATGAGACCGTTTTGCCAATATGTCCTTTTTGTAATGCACTTGATACTGTTTTTCATATGTTTAGTGAGTGTTTCAGACTCTGCTCATTGTTTGAACTATTGGAGAAGATTATTGTTAAATTGGGTTTCTCATATACTAATAGTCTATTTATATTGGGTTGCCGATATAAGAGGTCTTTGCAACAACAGTGTACACTTGCCAATTTTTTAATAGGGCAAGCTAAACTAG
This sequence comes from Gobio gobio, assembly GCF_949357685.1. Taxonomy (NCBI): domain Eukaryota; kingdom Metazoa; phylum Chordata; class Actinopteri; order Cypriniformes; family Gobionidae; genus Gobio; species Gobio gobio. The sequence continues at coordinate 14,829,955 of NC_137110.1, forward strand.
CCATTTTTAAGACACATCAGTGTAAAAATGCTGGTGAGGATGTAAATATGGTGACCCTTTTTAAGTCTCTAGTGAAGTCAAGAGTGGTCATTGAATATACTTATTATCAGCATACTAACAATGTTCTGTATTTTGAATGGAGATGGGGTGTTGGAGGGGCTTTGGTGACTATAAGCGAAACAGGGAATCTGGTATTTAATTGGTAATATGTAATGTTATTTTAATTTTTTTGTTTGTTTTTGTTTTGTTAATTTTATAATGTTTGTAAATTAAAGAGGTTTTAAAAGTCAAAAGTCTCTCTCTCTCTCTCTCTCTCTCTCTCTCTCTCTCTCTCTCTCTCTCTCTCTCTCTCTCTCTCTCGCTGTGTGTATGAAATAGAGAGCTAGCTGCTAAATGTCTAAACGATATAGCTGTTGTGTTTTGTTAAAATGTGCACTGTGTTGTTTCCCCCCCCAGTGATTTAAACGTTCCCGTTATCAGATTAAATGCAGGTCCTCGGTTTAAACTATACAGACAGCTTCTGACAGAAAAGCGTGATGATAATGTAAACGTATCCGTTAAATTAATTCAAGAACCAAATAAAACACCCAACTGCAAGAAGTGAAGTAATACACAGAAATACACACAACTTATTGGTTGTGAACTTAATTTATTTGATTTGGCTGTGAACGTAATTTATTTTGACTTTCATGAAAGCCAATAAAATAAACCAAACATGACACATGGCTACAGCAACTTGCAAATTTATTTCCATTTTTCAAGAGTTTATTTGTTTAAAATAATGTTACTTTGGATTGTATTTGTTTGGCAATTCATAAAAGCGCCAAATGTATTTAAGGCAGTTCATTTCTGTAAAAAGCCTGTGGACTAGCTGTGCTATGTTCATAAAGTTTTGTGACTAAGTAAATTTCGTATCATCAAGTGATAATGATAATGTTAACAACCATAATACGTGTAGAATGTCAGTGCTCTCAAATATAGAGGGCATGTAACAGTGTGTTACCTCAGAATATATAATGTTCTCTATTGCTAAAGGTTAACATTGTGATTTATGAATTCATGAATGAACCATTTATCTCCTGTAATTTTGTATTCATACAAATCCCCTGTTTCTGAGTAACATTTAATAGGCTAATTGGTTATATGACTGCAGGGCTCCTATGACTGATTTAGCTTGAAGTTGCGTTTCACTTATCTGATGCAAGTGTTTTTCATTGTACAGATTCATCTTGGTCAGAAACAAGACTGGAAAGAAAGAAAAGGGAACTGAGAGAGACCAGTTTTGTGACTATCAAAAGTGTATATAAAGAATCCATTCAGTTTTAATGGTCTTTCTTCTTTTCTATCTTTTTTATTCCTCTCTCTCTTTTATGTTGTCGGACAATATATACGTTTGTGCAAGTCTTTGTTGGAGATGAGTGAGCCAATGAGGGACACTGCTACATCCATGAGATAAAAAGCGATGAATGAAAAGAATGAATTTAATATAAGTACAAAATTGTTTCCTCCTAAACAGTTCAAACTAATTTACAATCATTTTCAAGCAACATCAATTCTTCTCTTTTCCCCCATCCTGCTTCAAGGTTAAAGTCTTCAGGTGTGTGTTTCTCAGTAAGTCCTTTAACTGGAAAAAGGGCTGTTCTTGAGAATAATGCCTTGCAGAAGCAGGTTCATGTATACGTGTTTTGTACAGTATGTCCTCTCCTGAATGGGCCTCTTATAAACACACACTGATGGTAATCTCAAGAGTTTGTTTGAGATCGACCTTTTGGCCATTCAAAGGGCAGTGAAAGCACAGGAAATGAAAAAAAAGAAAGATATGAAGAAGAAAACAGGGGCAGATAAAATGCAAATATACAGGGAAAACGAGTGTACAAGTGTCTAATGCAACAGCTGCAAAAGCCTGTCAAGGTACTGCGGGATTACCTCATTAACTATATTAATTAATTAATTGGAGGATGTAAACTCATTAGCTGCTTTGTAATTGACAGGATGTTCGAGGCTTTTCTAACAATTTCTCTGCATCACACCGTAATTACTGCTGCGCTACTCTGACGAGACCACAGAGAGGGAGAGGTTTTCGAAAGATGCAGGGAGGTGAAGTGCTACAGATGAACCTGAAGTAAAACGATAGTCATACAGTGGGATGAGGAGAGACATGTTTACATAGCCAAGAATCAATTACTGAATTAATTAATTGAATTTGTAATGAGAAGCAAATTGGCTGGGTATTCTGCTTGAGTGACATTAATTTGTGGATGTTGAGCTCCCTGCTGCACTCCTCATGATGCTGTTTTCGTTTCTTATTCAGCCCCATGCAATCTATTCCTGCCATGAGGAGCCAAACTTTAACTAATAAGTGGCATTTCATAAATACATTAATATTCAGAGTTCTCTAAAAATAAAACTAACTGCCATGATCTCGCTGCAGTTACAGGCATCAGATTTTGGCTTGTCTCAAAGTGTGTTGGAATCTACCTGTATTAGAAGAACATAGACTATGTTTGTAGTAACAGCTTGTGCAAGTCTATGACCTGCAATGAGGTCAGTAGTCCTTTCTCGTTCTCTCTCTCACATGCCCTCACTCTTTCTGTCGTTTTGCTCATCTATCTTACTTACACACTGATCTGATGCTGTCTGTGTCTCTGGCCTCGCAGTAACACTTTCTCCCGACCTCTCTGTCGGCTCTCCTCTGATTAGCCATCCATCTTCCTCTCCTCCGTTCATCTCTCTATCATCCCACACAATCTTACCGCCTCCCATAGTATGCCCTCTCATCTGGGTGGGCTCACACTTTTAGATGTCTCCTTTGCCTTTTTCGATTGCTATTTCAATTTAAAATAGTTGTGATAAATGTAGTGTAAATTTGTTTTTCACCTAAAAAAAAGAACAGTGAGTGTCAGAGAAAACATGGGTTTTCCAACATTTTGCACTTATTTACTCACCCTCGTGTTGTTCAAAGCCTATATATGGCTTTCTTTTTGCATTGTAAAAAATAAACAAAAAAAGGATATGGAAACGCTTTAGATTACAGCCCAGAAAGTACTGCGTAAGTAAAGAACATTTCCAGCGTTTATAGTGCAACTATAAAGTAAGTATGTGTAGGTATACAGAAAAAAATATTATATTTGGGGAATAAACGGGTAACTATCAGGAAAATTAACTAATTATTTATACTGTATTTGTTTAATTAGGGGGTAATTATCCATGTAGTTGTAGGGTAAGTATGAATCTGCAGGTTGTAAATTAAAGTGGTGTTTGTTCCCCTCTTGTTTCATGTTACAGGGTAAGTAGTAATATGCGGGCTGTAAATTAAAGTGGGGTTTGTTCCCCTCTTGTTTCATGTTAAAGGGTAAGTATTAATATGCAGGCTGTAAATTAAAGTGGTGCTTGTTCCCCTCTTGTTTCATGTAGTTACAGGGTAAGTATTAATATGCGGGCTGTAAATTAAAGTGGTGTTTGTTCCCCTCTTGTTTCATGTTACAGGGTAAGTATTAATATGCAGGCTGTAAATTAAAGTGGTGCTTGTTCCCCTCTTGTTTCATGTAGTTACAGGGTAAGTATTAATATGCAGGCTGTAAATTAAAGTGGTGTTTGTTCCCCTCTTGTTTCATTTTACAGGGTAAGTAGTAATATGCGGGCTGTCAATTAAAGTGGTGTTTGTTCCCCTCTTGTTTCATTTTACAGGGTAAGTATTAATATGCGGGCTGTCAATTAAAGTGGTGTTTGTTCCCCTCTTGTTTCATGTAGTTACAGGGTAAGTATTAATATGCGGGCTGTAAATTAAAGTGGTGTTTGTTCCCCTCTTGTTTCATGTTACAGGGTTAGTAGTAATATGCGGGCTGTAAATTAAAGTGGTGTTTGTTCCCCTCTTGTTTCATGTTACAGGGTTAGTAGTAATATGCGGGCTGTAAATTAAAGTGGTGTTTGTTCCCCTCTTGTTTCATGTTTCAGGGTTAGTAGTAATATGCGGGCTGTAAATTAAAGTGGGGTTTGTTCCCCTCTTGTTTCATGTAGTTACAGGGTAAGTATTAAGATGCGGGCTGTAAATTAAAGTGGTGTTTGTTCCCCTCTTGTTTCATGTAGTTACAGGGTAAGTATTAATATGCGGGCTGTAAATTAAAGTGGTGTTTGTTCCCCTTTTGTTTCATGTTACAGGGTTTGATCTGTTTTTGTCAATACAACATGGAACCCCATTGGTTGTCAATTGTATGGACAAAAACACTTTGGTGTTTCACAGAAGAAAGTAAGTTTGTAATTATGTAAGGGTGACAAAATCATGACATTTTCATTTTGGAGTGGAAAGTTGTAAAACCTGCCCATGTCACTGTTGTTTTAGGTGAGAAATAATATTTAAACTATATTTATTTAGCTATTTAACTCCTTTTTGGGTGTACTATCCCTTTCAGAGCAACTAAAACTCATGTTGGTTATGTGTATGTTTGTGAGAATGCTTTGAGAGGACCTTGAGATGGGTTAAATAATTTAGGCAAGGGGAGAGATAATTAATTCGAGGGCAGAGATTGGCTGAGTGGCAGAGTGTGGCTCTCTATGTGTGTTTATGTGTGGCCCTGGTGGAAAAGAGGGAATCTCATCTTAAAGACATGAATGATTTAACACAAGAGGAGATCACTGGAATGACAATATATGCAATACAACATGCATGCCATACACTGCCTAAGATTACTCTCCTCATCTTCTCACTTTCTGCATCTTGTTCTCCACTTAATGGAGGCTGTGTTGAATCCCCAAGCCTGGTTATGGGCCACAGCGCATCAGTTATTGTATATTCAGCAATAAAAATGTTTTTAGTATACGAGTAGCGGAGACAACCGCTCCTCTATGTCATGTAACAGATACACTGTTTTATCAGTCCACAACAGAATGAACAAATTCGATATTGTATGAATGTTGTTATTGTACAGTAAAGTCAATTCAGGTAACTTGATCTGCTATGACAAAAAGAGTCCCAATTTACTAGAAGTAAATTCTCTAATAAGATGTCTATCTCATCAGAACCTTAAAACATATTTTCATTGGTTAGCCAATGTATTTTAGTTCATTTAGTCATATTATAATATTAATGTAATATTTTTGTGTAAATAAACCATTTAATTTAGATTTGACCTGAAATTCATTTTTAAGGTTACCTAACAAAACATTTTTACAGTATATGACAAACATTAATTTGATGTTTGGTGCTGAGGTGTTTTTTTCTTTTTACTGTTGATTCTATGGAACCAATGTAAAAATTGATTTGTTTTTCATCAGTTTTTTAAAAGATGAATGTGAATATGAGATTGGTTTTACATGCAGAGCTTGTGCATTTGAATCAATCATTTTAGCTGAGATGGTTCATATTGAAATAACCAGTTCCAGCTCTTTATTTCGCAGATAGACTATTTGTATCAAAAAGCTGTGGATTTTTCTTTTGTGCTGGATCATGTATGATGTACAGACGTGGGGCATTAATGGCAGGTGTTATGTCATGTTAATGACAGTGTGATGAAGGGAAGCTGACAGGTTGCTACTGACTCATTAAAGGGTTTTCATCACTTCCTGTCAGATATATCTGTCACAAAACTGTGTGTGTGTGTGTGTGTGTGTGTGTGTGTGTGTGCGAGAAAGACAAAGACACAGTGTGTATGTAAACATATGTTGCCAGGGGAATTTTTATATCTCTTTGGATAATCCCCGCTTTCTGTTCCACTACTAAAAATCAAAACTGAGCGGTTGAGTTGAGAGCGCCTGAATCCCAGATCCGTGTCATGTTTCACCAGATGGAGAGGTTTTTTCTCTCCTTATTTTTTTCATTTATTCTAAATCCACGGGTCCTATGAGGGCTGTCTCCAGCTGTTGCGTTTCGTTCCACTCCAGAGAGAGACAAAGAGACAGCGTTTACTTGTTTATGTGTTACGAATGTCCTTTTTTCATTGGAAACTGTAAACCTATTGCTGTCTCTGACTCTGCAAAGTTTATTCTGAAAACAACAATGCTTTTTCTGTTAAACAGACCCAAATGGACTGCTCAAAACAAGACACATCTCGAATCACATTTAAACCCATTTGATATGTTATGCTCTTCAAGTCTTCATTTTCGTCCAAATCTGCACATTTTAATTGTTTTATAAGTTCCCATTGTCCTTTATCCCACTGTAGGTATATCTTCAGTAAGGCTTCAAGTGATAGGCAGACAAAATGACTGCTGAATAATTGAGCAGCTGCCTTACTGGATTCTATTTGAATGTTAAATGTATTCCTTAATCCTACCTCTGTGAATCTAATATTTGTTTGATATTTCAGTCAAATCAGACTCTTGTTTTTAATACAGTTCATTCACGTCTGACCTTTGTCAAGTTAAAGTACCTCTAAAAACTTAGTTAGCAAAGTCTACCTTTGTGAGTGAATCCAAAGGCTGTTTTCACTAGGGATATGCAAAACTAAGATTGAAGAATTTGCTCTCTTTCAATACATGAGTTGGAATTTGAATCGAATTGGTCATGGCCCGCAGAAACTTAAATTTGAATGACAAGAAGAGGAATTAACTGGATTGTAATTCAACACAGGTTTTCATTTTCTGGTAAAGGAAGACTTCTTTACTTTACACTGGTCACATCTATTTATCTATCAATCTATCTATCTAGTCTGATTATCTAATTCTGTTTATGTCAATACATGTCTGTCTATATATAATAATAATACATTTTATTTGTAACGCACTTTACATTAAACAAAATCTCAAAGTGCTACAGATTTAAAACAATAATAAAAAAAATAAAAGGAAAAAAAATATATATGTATATATATATATATATATATATATATATATATATATATATATATATATATATATATATATATATATATATATATATATATATATATATATAAAAGGCCTCAGTCCTCAGTTCAGCTTTGAATGACACACAATCCTTGACACACACACACACACACACACACACACACACACACACACACACACACACACACACACACACACACAGAGAGAGAGAAGAGAGAGAGAGAGAGAGAGTCATATGCACACATCTCCTACCTGTCCATTCTTCTTGAGGTCGGCCCACATGCTAGTTCCATCTCCGCCCCTCATGAGCACATGATAGGTGAAGAAGTAGATTCCAGGTAGAGGGCAGGTGAACTTGCCTGTGGTAGGCTCATAGTAATTCCCTACATTTGTCACCACATCATCAAACTTGAGTACTTCGCTCCCCTCATGCTGCTTGCGCAGACCAGCATAGAAGGCTATTTTGGGGCTGTAGAACGATGGGATGTATCCCCCTGGGCCTGGACCTGGAGGTCCAGGTGGACCTGGTTTTCCTGGTTCTCCAGGTGGCCCACGTGGGCCTGTGGGACCTGGTGGGCCTTGGTTTCCACGAAAACCGGACTTGCCTCCCCCTCTGCGTCCAGGGATGTCGTGAGGAGGAGGCGAAACAGGTGTTAATTCATTGGTGGGCGTTAAAGAGTCACAGACCATCTTACAGCTTCCAAGCATCTCATAATGCGTACCTCCGCCTCCAGAACCACCCAGTTTGGTGCTGTGGACCAATAGCGGAATAGCGACCAGTAGCACCAGTACCATGGCCACGCCCACTGCCGCGCCAATAACGCGCTTCCTGCGGCTGAGGCGTGAGGCAGCAATAGAGAGGAAGTCCTCCTCCCCTTTAGAAGAAACAGGCCCGGCCAGAATGAACTCTGGGAAGGAAAAGGGACTAAGGTAAGACGGAAAAGTTAACGAGGGAGTCCGATACGATGAAACGTGCCTTCTGTCTCAGAAATAAACTAAAAAAGAAATAGTTTTTCGATATGAAAAATCCACCTTCAGGAACAATTGAATCAAGTGTCCTATATGGAACGATGTCTTAAAGGATGTTTGTGCTCATTCCCTTTTAAAAGTTTCAGTCTCTGTTTGACCTTTTTGCTTGTATTCACTACATTAAAATCATAACAGCCGGTCCTCTAACCAGTACCTGCTCGTCTGAGTGACACACATTGGACCCAGTTATCGCTATAAACAGCAATTCTGGATGATCCAGTAGGTTTATATTGTCATATATATTGCTTGTCTGATATAAGCAACATGAGGGATTTGGTGTCTCAGAATTTTTGTCCGTGGATGGAGATTCTATCAGGTGATGTGGATGTGTATTTCTCAGGGGTTGCTGTGTGGTGGTTTTGTCTCCTTATAGATTGGTGGCGTGACAGCGGTGTGGCTCATTTTTCCATGAGAAGTTCAAGAAGCGTTCTGGAGAATTCCCAGATAAGTCCATATCCACTGCAGCATTTAAACAAACTCTGCCCCTCCTCTCACAGAAGATAGCTGTGATTGTGATTCAAATTGATCAAAAACAATCCATGTTAAATATTATTTAGTCTTTTTGTGACAATCTTAAACCTTCAAATGCTAAGGTTTAAGTGCTTCGCTTGCAAACGTCTTACAAGCCTGATGGTAAATGGATTGTAAGATATAATTTTAAATCAGGCTCACAGCACTCGGGTTGATTTTCAATTCCTGCTGGTCTTCATCAAACTTCAGCTGAGTAACATTCAGGTCCCAAGATCAACCACCTCTGACATCTTGACATGTTTCTCACTGAGTTGAAACATAAAAAGAGCTAAATTAGATGAACTAGAAAACCTACGAGAGAATTTAAGAGCTCCCAAAAGATTCACTGATGCTTATTACAATTGTCCAAAAAGGTTATTTATTTCTGTTCAATACTGAGCATTTTACAGTAAAAACAGGCACAATTTATGCACAAGACATTTTTGTGACTTACATTAATACTTTTAATAGTCATTACTATTTAACTGAATGTAACTAAATCATGCCATCAGAGTTTGCAGATACATTAGCCTACTACATATACACATTACCTCTCCAAAACTACAAACAGTAGCCTAATAATCACATATTTCTTCATTTAAATAAATAGATAACAATCAATGTTGTGTCAGCTATTTGTTTCCAGGTCTTGCCCATTTACACTCAAATGTCACTTTAAACGTCTGAATGGTAAACCAACTATTTGTTTCCTGAAATCATTTTTTTCGATTTCTAATGCAAATTAAAAGGCAAATTCATGAGAAATTATATATATAATTGCATACTAAAAGTTTATAAAAAAATTTCTCAAGAACAAATGCCAACTGTAAAACAATTCTGCCTACCTTATAAGTTTCCAGAGAATATGAAAATTGACCAGTAACTCCGCACGACACAGCGCAGCCCCTCTTCTCTCCTCCAGCTCAGAATATGTCAGAGAGTCTCGCGCCTTCGGGTTTTTCTTTAACGGTCACTCTGCTCTGACCGTGGTCAGCTTGAAATATTTCTCGTCTTCTCCTTTTGTGCGTCTTCAAGTCAGTTCACTTTAAACACGCCTACTTCTATCGTTTAATGTCTCCGGGAATCATCAAACTGCTACTGGCACTTGTCAAATATTAGTAAGTAACCAAATTAGCTACTATTTAAAAGTCGAATATGGCAATTTCTTTGTTAAGATATCATTAAGAAGCAACAGTTTCGCACTTGTTAGATTTCTATGAGGAAAAGGCGCTTCCACCCGCGGGATGTCTTGTCTCGCGCTCCCCCCGCCCTCCATACAATTACGCGCTCGCGCTCACTCGCACCAGTCTCCGCAGATCAAGAAATCGATTTCCCGAGGAGATGTGCATCCTAATAGGGTTGCTGTCTACCCAATTAGTACTTATAAAAATAAGTCAGGTTGTACTGGTATGCTGTCACTAATAGCAGGAATGAAGGGTGATCGCAGCTAGATATATAGGACCCACTGTAAATACCTGCCTGGGTTCGGGGATGGGGGAAAGCAAATGCCCAATGAAAAAAATTATATTATTAACTGCTAAATTGTAACATTTAGAGATAATAGTTGATCATGTACAGTTTTTGCAAGAGTGACCTTACTATACCCTTATCTTACCCATGCAAACATCATTTGTAGCAGAAAATGTAATCAATATGAACAAAAAGAACACCATGTACACATAAAAAGGCTACATAGTTTTAAATGCTTAAATTTAAGTACCTTCATACTAGTTTAAAAGCACATAATAGTGTAGCCAATAAGAGATTTGTTGTGTCATAATCGTGTACCGTTAAATTCAACATAATTAATTTGATTAGTAGGAACCGAGGAGAAGAAGTGCATAAATTGAATGACTAGAGAATGGACATGTCCTGTGGGCATTTTGCTAATGTACTGTAATGTTAGTCCACTTGACGCAAGTATAGACGAACCCAAGTGCAGTTTATTTTACAAAGTATTTTACATAGTTTATTACAAAGATTCAGACATGATCAAACATAGAACAGAAACTTGGCTTGGCTTGGCTTGGCACGGCACAAACAAAACTCACCAACAGTGGTTACAGGAAACAGTACTCGACAAGGGAACAAGGCAAACATGAGGGGTTCCTCAATCAGGTCCCTATAGTTCAGTAGTCAGGACAATGATCAGGAAGTCAGCCCATTGACTTATGTCCTGATCAGTGCCCTGACTACTGAACTAGGGAGCTGATTGAGACACACCCAAAGACTAATGACTAAACAAGACACACCTGTGAACAATCAAGACAATGAACCAATGACAACGGCTGCGTCCCAATTCGCCTATACTACGTCCTAAAAGTATGTACTCTTTTTGTGAAGAAAAAGTACATACTTTTGAGTGTGTAGCAGAAGAGTACGCGTGAGTGAACGCGATCATCTCTTCCTAAAGAAATGAATATCTAAAGGTATGTTGAGGATACATTACAACTTATTGAAACGTATCATATGTTGTGTAATCGCTCCATCGGTGTTTCAACCGCGGAAAGACAATAAAACAGCTTGTAAACAATCAATGTCATGTAGAATCACATTTACCTTAGAAGTCATTCAGTGTCCACAGCTGTGAGTTCACTAGAGAGATTAACTCTTTCACTGAATACATGCACTATATTAGCCTATATATTCGTTATATTAGCCTATATATATTCATTATATTCCACTTAGCCTGTTAGTGGTGTCTTGTTTATTTAATGTATGTTTAAATAAACCTGTCATGAAAATTACAGCCACTAAATGATTATATTTCAACAACGAGTTGGAGAAAAAAATAATAATAATTAGATTTAGATATTAATGCAAAAACTGCCTTATGTGAAGCTTATGAGTGTTGATTTTTATATCTAAAAATAAATAGCAAATGAATTTAGGCTAATAGTTTGGGCTCTGTTGTTAATCTTTAATAGCAATATGTAGCCTAAGGGCTCCCTATATAGTTTACAGCATTATCTTTAAGAAACTTTTAAAACTGAATTCATTTAAGGACAGACACAATTTTTTTTTTCATTAAACCACTGTTGAATAAAAATTTATAAAAAGCAATTTTGTAAAACTGCTGTACCGAATCCGTACCGAACCGTGACTTCAAAACCGAGGTACGTACCGAACCGTCAGTTTTGTCTACCGTTACACCCCTAATATATATATATTTACATATTGCCCCTTTTTTACATTTGAGCCCCTGCCTCTGAAGAACTCTCTGCACGGCCCTGGTGTTGTCGTATGAATTTGCACATGGTTTGTCTTAAAGCGTAATAAAAACACCACATAGACATATAAACAACATTAAAAACGTGATTTTCACTACAGGGGGTCTTTAAAAAAAAAAAAAAAAAAAAAGATTTTTAAAACATCTTGAATGTCTAAAAAATTTCACCTCCTTTTTAAGCCCTCTCTCGCTTCACTGCATGTCCTTCAGGAGTCGATTGCCCTGAGTGCATAACACACTTGCCATAGCGAACCTATCCTTCTACAATATATCAGCTTACCTAATAATGGCTGCTTAGGCGTCTGTACACTCACATAAATGAAAGTAGCATGAGATGTGTTCATTATACAGCTGTTAAAAAAATTGGAAATCCTCTTTGCATTCATCTGGTGATGTTAAAAGGGGGAGAGGGAGGAGAAAAGGATGAGAAAGCTTGACAGAGGGAGAGAGAATGACAGTGTGTAGGGTGAAAGACAGTTTAGCTGTGTCTGTTGTCAGTGTCTCTGTTTCTTTAGCCTTCAGAGCTCATTAGCAATGATAGACACATTGCTACTGACAACCTCCCCCACACACTTTAGCTCCCCATACTCTTTTCCTATCATCCCACTTTCACCATCATTTATATCTCCATCACCATCTCTGTGCGTGAGTCGCTATTATGTATTTTACTAAAGCATTTCTCCTTCTCTCTTTCATCATACTTTTTAAGTTTCATGTCTCACACTGCTGGAGAATCAGTTATAGTTGTGTCTCCTCTACTGTAATGCACATCCTTGATAATGTGAGGTCTTGTCACCAATGGGTTTATTCTATTTAAAGGGTCGGTTTCGCCACGTGTGATCATTGATTACCATTTAAGTTCTGTGTTTTTGTCATCGTTGGTTTACTGATTACTGATGATTGTACTGTCCTTGACAATAAATATGTTGGAACTAATTGTTGGTGTTATAAATGTTGGAACTGTTTAACTTGACATGATAGTTGTTGTTTTCTCAGAGTGTAGAGATATATAGATGATGTAGATAGATTGTTGGCAGTGGGATGTGACTGAATAATTTTGCAATTGGATCAATTGATTCTGAGTTTCAAAAGGCTCAGTTTCTCCGATAACTTGTGACCAGTGGTGTTAATGGCAACAACCAATGGCTTTTGGCATCATTGACCCCAAATCTGCGTGAAATGTTTCAATGTACTTCAAAGTTTCAAAAAGCGCAAATGAGATTTCAGTGGGAAAAAAAAAATTCTATCAAAAACAACTTAAGAGTTGTTTCACCCAAAAAAGAAAATTACTCATCCTTGTGTCATTCCAAATCCACAACTTTTGTTCATCTTCAAAACACAAATCAAGATATTTTTATTAAAACTTGAGTTTTCTGTCCCTCCATCGGGACTTGAACTCAGGTCCGCCGGCATGAGAGTCGGACGCTCTAACAAGGAGGCAACCTCTAGCATCAGTTGCTAGAGCGTCTCTTGAGATCAGAGGAGTGAGGTTTACTCGCACAGCAACTACTAGCTGGCCTCCGTTACACTCACCCCCCTAAATCTCACTCCCATCCGGGTCACGGCTTCAATGTAACCCCTCCTGTTCGAACCTCCCGCTCCAAGCGGGACTCGAACCCGGGTCCGCCGGCATAACCAGGAGGCTAAGGCCGCGTGTCCACCAAAGCGTTTTTAGCCGGCTGAAAACGCTAGGCACTCTGCAGAAAACGTCTCGCTGTGGGCTCTTGAGAGCGTTTTGGCAGCGCAGCGTTTTTTTCAGTTGAGACTCTTTGCTTTTCTTGATACGGAATATCCGTGGAAGTGTTACTAGTATCTCATTTCACAGATAGTTTGTTTCTGTATTGATTCTATATAAAAATGCTGATACAATGTAAAGTATTTGCTCTGGCTCTTGTTTTAAAGTATTTTGTTCCGTTATTATACTGTTGACGTTGTACAGAACAAGCAGAATGTGGCGGTTGGTCGGTGTTGTATTTGTCCCGCCCCTCCTCCACTGTGATTGGACGGCTGGGTGAAAAGTGACAGTGACGAGCGAGGCGCTTTACTCAAAGTTGAACATTCTTCAACTCTCGGTGACCAGTTAAAAACGCTGAACGCTCAGCGCTTGAGCGTGAAAAACTCGCTCAGCGCCTCGTTACGCTCATGCCGTTCTAAAAACGGTGCACTCCCATTGAAAACAATTGAATACGCCAGCCAGCTGCGTGAAAAAACGCTTTGGTGGACACACGGCCTAAAGGCTACAACCTCTAGCATCAGTCGCTAGAGCATCTCTTGAGATCAGAGGAGTGAGGTTTACTTGCACAGCAACTACTAGCTGGCATCCGTTAGACTCACCCCCCTAAATCCCACTCACATCCGGGTCACGGCACCAATGCAACCCCTCCTGTTCAAACCGCCCGCTCCAAGCAGGACTCGAACCCAGGTCCGCCGGCATGGGAGTCGGACGCTCTAACAAGGAGGCTAACTGATCCAACTGCGTACTAATCATGATGCACCAATTGTCAACTTGTCCGACTGGCAGCTTGATGTGTCTGTGTTCACATTAGCATAACAAACTCTTAGAGCAACTCAACTTGTGGGACATAAATCATTAAATATATACACAATATACTATCCGAAAAACAACAGTCGCTAGAGCGTCTCTTGAGATCAGAGGAGTGAGGTTTACTCAGCAACTACTAGCTGGCCTCCGTTACACAATAACCAATGAAGTTTGGACACACGCATCAAGCATTTAACGGTTGAGCTTCTCTTTACCATATTTGATGTGCTCGCTCTATCTGCGCAATGATCAGTGTTTATGTAGCTATAGTAATTGATGACATATTTTTGGGGGGTGAACTATCCCTTTAAAGTCAGTTAATTCCACAAATCTATGATGACTTCAAAACAATTTGAAAATAGCACACGAGTCGTGTCAAAACTGAATACGTCACTATTGCAGATTAAATTTGAGGGATGGTAGACTATAGAGTTCTAGTTGCATCCTTGCAATTAAAAGACACTACCATTCGAATCTTGACAGACAAATGGCACTCATATACTTCTATTGATGGTTATCTGGAGTACAGAGGAAGAAGGCCAACCTAAAGCCTTGGAAGAGAAAAGACAGCCATCCTCCCTCTGCTGAGTGTGTCACCCCGTGTGTTATTATAACATTCTTTTTACACCATCTCTTTATAGGTTTTATAGGGCTGCTTCTGTGTTTTAGCCTCAAATAATTGATTTTGGTGAATCTATTGAGAGCTACTGTTGTAGGACCTGTTTACAATTGTTTGTCTTCTTGTGTTTCTGTGAATGCCTGTCCATGTTTCCTCCTGCTTAAAGCTCATTGGGGCAGGTTCAAGGAGGACTTGTCACTATTTTGCCTCTTGATCAATAGCGCACCTCCCATGATGCATCTTGTCAACTTGTCACACTGGCAGCTTGATGTGTCTGAGGTCACATTAGCATAACAAACTCATGAAAACTCTTAGAGCAACTCAACTTGTGGGACATCAATCATTAAATATATACAAGATATACTATCCGAAAAACAACAGCCAAAGACGATTGAATAAACTATAAATATAATGGACAAACTGACAATTCGACAGCAAAACAGACCATGGATTCAATTGGTTTATGTTAAATATGAACATAAAACAAACAATTACTTCTAAAGCTACTTTTGCCATCTTTAATTTGTCACAATACTGTAATGTCTTTAAATTGTTGCTTTTCTTAGCAAATATTAAATAATTAATTCAATCACAATTTTTTATTGTTCGACAGTCCTGATTATTATGCCAATTTATGAACAATTCAGGTTTAGATTATGTTTATATTTATATTGTTGTGATGAATAGATATAAAGTCACATTTCAATCTGTTATTGCAGAAACATAAAGATCACATTAGATTAATTAAGCTGAACTGAATGTATTATATAATGTTAAGGTAATATGTATATAAGCATGCATGTGTGCAGTGTATGGGTGTTCGGAAGAGAATAAGGAAGAGTAAGGGCAAAAGGGAGGCTGAGATTGTAGTGTGTGTGTGTGTGTGTGTGCGCGCGTGTTTGTGTGTCTCTGATTGCTTGCTGATACAGGGTGACATGGTGCAGATTGACTCAGCCTGCTTTTCTAATTCTCTCTATTAATAAGCCGTAGCTTCCCACTGTTGCACCGGACTACATCTATTCATCTCAATTTGTCATCTGCTCTCTCCCCCCTACTCTCTCTCTCCTTCTCTTTCAGTATTTCTCCCCCTAAACACCTCTGCCCATCTCTCTCTCTCTTTTTCTCCCATCATCTCCTGCATCACGTCCGATTCACCGGCCTCCTCTCCTATTCCAAATCTGTCCATTCCACCTGCCTCTCGTGTCCTTCTCAGCATTAAGATTGAGACAGCCAGCATTCCTACATCTTAATTCTATTGAAATATGAAGGTTAGGTAAACTGTTGCACTTGAGTAAACAGAAATGGCATTCATACTAGGAAATTATTATATTATCCAATTCAAATAGGAAATTATTCAATTGCTCAGGCAGAAGCATGCGTCAAAAAATGCCTCTTATACAATTTCACAAGTTCACATGTTCATATGATCCTGAGGGAGATAAAGGCCACACAAGACTTACTTTTAATTTAGAGCTCCATTTATTTACATTCATCCTTGCTGTTTTCGTGAAAAATTTTTGTTTCTTAAAGCTACAATATGTAATTTTTCGCCACTAGAGGTTGCTTATTCAAAACAAAGGCGTAGCTTGATGACGGCTGGTTTTCACGGAGCTTTTATTATGCCGCAGACGACTGCTTACGCTTCTTCCATACATGCATATGTGGGGTAACACAGCGCTGTTTTATCATATTAGATACATTTGAGTCTGTTGAAAGTTATGTTATAATGCTACTCTGTGCGTTCGCTCGGCGGCTACTATGAGACACCTGTTCACACTGCTAGATCAATATTAGGCATGGTAAAATGGTACTCGCGGTAAATCAAGAAAATGGGATTTAAACAATAAGACTAACTGTGTTGAGCTATTTAACAATGATTCGTTTTCTGTCGATGAATGTATCCAAACAGCTGCTCACCTGTCTAATAAAACACACAATATATTAAAGCGTATTTGCCGTTTCCCTGGTTTCTACAAAATAAAACCGGAAATCGAGGGTAACGCAGGTATGATGTCATTGATAGGCGACGCATGGTCCGTAACAAACGGTCCGTTAAAATGGCTTATTTCTCTGGATTTAAACATTCTTGTAAACATTTCGGATAGTGTAAGTACACAAGTCAACAAAATATATAACATTGTTCTAGTGGTTTTTGGATATTTTAATCAAAAAATCTTACATATTGTGCCTTTAATGGGCAGGGATGGGCTACTATCTGATTTTAAAGCTGTATATCATTCTTCTGCCTTCCATTCAGGCTATTATTTATTACTTACAGCACTGCAAGTTAGAGTCTCACACCAAAGAGGTATCTTAAAGAAGACAACACAGTCAGAAATGCATCAGATTTCCATCTATAAATGTTAGTGAATATGTGATGAAAGCAGCTGCGTCTCGGCCAAAAAGCTGCGTTTTGAACACACCCAAAGGTCTAAAGGCGACTGTCAAGCATGTGTATGTTTAAGTAAATATCTGTCTATATAAGCATGTATATGGTTATATGCAATAGAGACTTTAAAGCTATGTCACACCGAGTTGCATGCTGGGAAGGCACCTCCATCTTAAAGGAACATGCCATTTTTTTTTAAAATAGGCTCATTTTCCATCTCCCCTAGAGTTAAACAGTTGAGTTTTACCGTTGTCGAATCCATTCAGCCGATCTCCAGGTCTGGCAGTAGAACTTTTACAAAGCTTAGCATGTCATTGAATATATTTATTTATTCTTTATTAGACAGGGACAATGGACAATACAATATTACCCCAGAATTAGCTACAGAGCTAAATTTCATCTGTTGTCCCACCAGGAGTACACCTGGCTACAAGCTATCAGAGATGGATAAAGTACACAACTTCATTACTCGAGTGAAAGTAAAAGTACTACTGGTCAAATATTACTCCGTTACAAGTGAAAGTTGTTAGAAACTATTTTTACTTAAGTAAAAGTACAGAAGTACTTGCTTTTAAAAGTACTTAAGTATCAGAAGTAAATTTCCTTTTTATGTCAATGCATTATTTTATTATTGTTGCATTGTCAAATAAATGCACACTATGCCATGGTGGTTTAAGCCAGTCTGTGATGCTCCATCCGACATGCTAGCAAACGACCACCTTAAACGAATTAAATACTTAAAAGTTACAAAGCTTTTTTACAAAGCTGCTGTCACTTTAAGGCAGAATGCACAAATCCTACACACTGATACACATCCGATATTCCCCCAACTGTTACGTTCACTTAAGACATAATCAACTTTGTTTACGTGAATACTTTCCCAAATGAAAATTTTGACATTTTGTGTGTATTGGTCTGTTTAAGTGCGAAAAAACACACAAAAGCAAGCTCTATTCAGTTCTCGTGCTCTGGCATCTCAGAGGCACAAAAAAACAGACTGAACTGAGCTCGTTCATCATGCTTTCTCAGATTCATCCATATGTCTATGCTTCTCTTTCTCCCAGACATTTACATTTTGCAAAAAAAAAAAAAAAAACTGTTAAAGAAGAAAAAAAAATCATCCACTGACTTGCAAAGCTGCTACAGAAACGACTTTTGACTTCGAGGAACTTGATAGAAATGTAGTGGAGTAAAAAGTACGATATTTGTCTTTCAAATGTAGTGAAGTAAAAGTAAAAGTTTCCCTAAAAAATAATAGTTCAGTGAAGTACAGATACTCAAAAAGTGTACTTAAGTACAGTACTTAAGTAAATGTACTTCGTTACTGTCCACCTCTGCAAGCTATGCTGAAAGTGCTATCGGCTGAAACGATAAAACTCAATTGTTTAACTCTAGGGGAGTTGGAAAATGAGCCTATTTTTACTTTTTTTTTTTTAAGTGGGGTGCTCCTTTAAGAGGATCACCCTCTACTTTACTGATACTGAAATCAGAGTTCTTTCTCACCAACGGCCCGATGCCAATTCAACATGCTGAATCGGCTGAAAAAAAACCTGACGCCGTACGACTAGAGGTACACTGCAATTTTAAGTAGAAAATACTCAGCCTGTTGTGCACGGTGTTGACTGATTAATTTGACAAATGGTTTGTATGAAAGTAGGCCTATATTAAAAACACCACAGACATTTAAACATTAAAAGCTCGATTTTCACCACAGGGGGTCAACTAGAACATTTATGAAAATGATGAGCAAATTAAATTAGTTTGCAACTATAATGCATGGTTTTATATGTTGGTTTCAAACACCTAGTTCAAACCTCTTTTGAATTAAATTAAGTTTGGGGAAATTTGTCCTCCAAACTATACTCCAAAAACCATGTTTGCTTTAGCTGTTTCTTCTGGTAAACAAGCAAACACAACAAAATCACATTATAATACATTCAGACAAGGCCAAGGGTATTTCATGAATGTCAAGTTTGAAGAAGGAATGTTTTTTTTATGTTTAGACAATTTCATTACAGAACTTGTTGTCAAAAACAATGGTTTTATATTTTACATGTAGCCTACAACAGTGGTTCCCAACCACGTTCCTGGAGGACCCCCAACAGTGCACATTTTGCATGTCTCCTCAATCAAACACACCTGATTCAGGTCATCAGCTCATTAGTAGCTACTCCAAGACCTGATGTGGGTGTGTCAGACAAAGGACACATCCAAAATGTGCACTGTTGGGGGTCCTCCAGGAACGTGGTTGGGAACCACTGGCCTACAACATTTTCACATTTTATATGTATACAATATATATGTAAGTAAAATATACAGTATAGTGTGAGAATATCTCTGTGTTGTCACAAAAAGGTCAACATGTGTTCAATGAATTGTAAAAATTTTTCCTGCCTGACAATAATGGTCGAAATGTTAAAAAGCTTTTTTGTAGCCAAGACTTTATTTATAATTTCCCCATAGGACACACACACACACACCACACACACACACGCACACACACACACACACACACACACACACACACACACACACACACACACACACACACACACACACGCACACACACGCACGCACGCACGCACGCACACACACACACACACACACACACACATTTTGTCTAATCACTGATTGTCTAACTCTGTTTATGATAATATATTTTGTGATTGTCAAAAAGGTAAAGACCTTGTACATGAACAGAAAAATACACAAATAAAGGAATACTCTCAATGCACATTGCAAAAAATGATGACACTGAACAAAAATATCATTGCAGAAGTAAAAAAACAAACAAACAAACAAAAAAAACTGAAAAGATAAAAGAGAAATCTCCAAAGCATGACAAGGGATAGAAAGACAGCATGGGAGAAGAGAAATGAGGAAACATCCAGCAGGACTGACAAGAAAAAGAGACTACAAAACAATGATTTTTTTTGCCCTTAAATTTCTTCACTTGTAAAACACACACAAACACACACACGTCTCTTATGTAAACAATGTATTTTAGATTATAAGCATTAGACATAATACAGGTTTTTTTTTTTTTTTCACGTGACAATGTCTTCATTCAGAAAGTCCTGAAAAAATAACATCCTGAACTCAAATAATATTTCTTGCCATGCACAAACACTAAATCTGAATTTCAAGGTAAATGACAACAAGGGAAGCCAGCCAAATCTTTCATGATTGTGTCCATCAGTCAGTGATCTCACTGCTGTGTAATGGCCAGCGCAATAGTCTGTGCATTTGCTGGGTTTTGTGTTTCATTTGATGCCTTATATTGATTTTGAAGGAAGAGAATGTTTTTGAGTAAACCATAAAGCGTTTTATAATGGAAGTCGGAGGTTTGTAAAAATTGATGTGTAGTTTGAGATTGTTTATGGTGGCTAATCAAAATGCATGTCTGAAAGGGTCATGTCAAGCAGATACAATTACTGGCATGACCAACATGATCTGAATCAGATGCACTGTTAGGATGCATTTTATCTAAATATGATAATTTAGTTATCATAGCTTCTGAACTCTCTGTTCCAGGTTGCTGTGTGTACGTGGGAGTCTAAGGTGTTTCAATTAATGCATCTAATTTAAGAGATCATTCAAAGAACTCCCACCTTCCCTTTCTCTTCTTCCACTCTCTTTCTGTCCCTCTCTGTCACCCCCTGCCCAATTTATTATTAACGAGTGTTGTCTGTCTCGTTAGTGTTCAGAACACAGCGCTGAACAAAACCAGACGCACCAGGCTAACCTCAGATAATTGCCGTTTTTCTCTTTCTTTCTGCATTCCACCGTTCTCTTTCTCTCCGTCGTTCTGCTGACACCTGCACTTCAACTTTCATTGTTAACCAACAACCGTGAGCATAACTGGCCTGTTTCATACCCCAGCATGCTTATGAATCCATCCAATAATTAATGGGCTGCAACTCTGTGTGCTACGGAAATAGTGCCCCGCATGGCAGAGGCGAGTTTTGACTCTGCTTTAGACTCAGAATTGATTTCAATAGAGTCTGACACGAGCATGTTGCTAAGCTAATTACTTTAATAGCCTGTCAGTCTGTGTATTAGAAGTAAGGGATTTTCAGTCTCGCTTTCTAAAGGTTAGCTTATAACAGTAGGTGGCGACAAGTTACTGAATAAATTAGTAATTGAATCATTCTTTCGATTTGTTCATAGCCTACACAGTGGCTGCATCTGAAATCGCATACTCTCTTCACTCAAAAAAATAACTCTTTGAATGAACATAAAAAAATCATGGAAAGTATTTCCAGATGATTAACTTGCTTTATTTCAGCATTATGCAATTCTGTTATTCCAATTTGATGTACTTATGTTGGGTCAGCTTAATTTATTAAAGGGTTAGTTCACCCAAAAATGAAAATTCTGTCATTAATTACTCACTCTCATGTCGTTCGACACCCGTAAGACCTCCGTTCATCTTCGGAACACAAATGAAGATATTTTAGTTGAAAGCTGATGGCTGAGAAAGGCTTCAGATAGGCCTCCATTGGCATTCAGTACATTTACACTCCCAAGACCCATAAAAGGCACTTAAAACGTCGTTACAAAGTCTATCTCACCACAGTGGCTCTACAATAATTTTACGATGCGACGACAATAGTTTTTGTGCGAAAAAAAAAATCAAAATACCACCTTTATCCAACTCGTTCTTGTCTTCCGTGTGTGCCTCCACGACGCATGCGCGAGAATATGACGTAGCGCCGGGGTTCAGGAATCCATGAGATGCACACTTAAGCCCATTTTGAGCACTACGCCGAGACCTAAAGCACGATCAATGTAGAATCCAACAGCTTAGACACGCGCGTCTTCCTCTGCTTGTAAACAAATCGCTTCTGGGTCATGTGTCCGAACGCCGGATCTGCTCATATTCTCGCGCATGCGTCGTGGAGGCACACACGGAATACAATAACAAGTTGGATAAAGGTGTTATTTTGGGGTTTTTTTGTGCACAAAAACTATTGTCGTCGCATCGTAAAATTATTGTAGAGTCACTGTGGTGAGATGGACTTTGTAACGACGTTTTAAGTGCCTTTTATGCGTCTTGGGAGTGTAAATGTACTGAATGCCAATGGAGGCCTATCTGAAGCTTTTCTCAGCATCAGCTTTCAACAAAAATATCTTCATTTGTGTTCCGAATATGAACGGAGGTCTTACGGGTGTCGAACGACATGAGGGTGAGTAATTAATGACAGAATTTTCATTTTTGGGTGAACTAACCCTTTAAATCAAGATGAATTGCTCAAATAAAGTGAACAGCATCATACATCTTTTTTTTTGAGTGTTGAGTACAAATATAACGTGTTTAGGCCTATATGCTGCATTGGAAGTTGACATGTCTTAGAATGCTGTAATAATAACAATAAACATTCATTTTTTTTATTAACATCTGCACTTAAAAACTAAAATATGACTGATTAGTCCAACGGGGCATTTCAATCTTTTAACCTCTTATGCTCTAGGACCATTTTGGGGGATTTCCGCCTGGATTTGGCCTACCCAAATTGAAAAGCTTCCCATACCCACATACAGTGGTTACATAAACCACTGCTAAAAGTGGTAAACATGTAAGTATATGAGCTGTAATACACCCTCCAAAAAACTGCTGACAGTTTTGGCTGTCTGGATTACATAAAAATGGTATATTCCTCCATTCAGATCCATTTTAATAAATCTTGCATACATGATACATACAAATTTCTTTTTTGCAGTATTTGCTGCAAAAAAATATAAAAGCAGGGCTCGACATTAACGCTTGTACACTTGTCCGGGACAAGTGGATTTTTTGAAGGGGCAAGTGAAAGAGACATACTGTATGTCCGACTGATTGCACCTTATCTTATATGCATCATCTTTTTATTCTTTTATTAACTGTTTTAGTTTCCTTTGTTCATTGTTGTTTTCATTTTATTCTTTTTAGTTCTCTTTACAACTGTACATTTCTATTTCTTATGCATCTGTCACCATTTTATTTTTATCTTTTAAATTCTCTTTACAACTGTTTTAATTATGCTTGTTTTTATTTTTAATTCTTACACATGGTATTCTTATTTCTTATGTAAAGCACTCTGAATTGCCATTGTGTATGAAATGTGCTATACAAATAAACTTGCCTTGCCTTGCAATCTAGTCGGGAAAAAAATGAATGTATAATTAAAAAAATCAAAAAGCGCCTCTCTTTTGGGGAGGTTTATTACAGCTCAGACAACACATACTTATGTTTATCACTTTCAGCAGTGTTTTTTGTGAACTTCAAAGGGTTTCATGCAAAGTTACACCATTTTGTATTTAGACTACTGTATATGGGAAGCTTTTCAATTTGGGTATAGGCCAAATAAAGGCAGAAATGGTTCCAGAGTAATTTAATGTGAATAAGTTACTTTGTGTAAATCAAATGCCAAAGTGATGCATATCTCCAGAAAGTAGACATTCTAAGCTTTTAAGGTCAGAGGTCACAGACATTTAAAATTTCAAGTATACTTGATGATGTCATTCCGGACCCTGATCAGGGTCTGCACCAAATATGATAATCCACTTGCGAGGGACCATCCTAAAATATAAAAGGCATCTATAGTTTGTGGTACAAAGACCCAATTTATACTGTGAAAAAATATTATTATTATCATTATGATTTTAAAATGTTTAATATTATTAAGTTACATTATTATAAAAAATTTTCTATTTCATTATAGTACTGTACTGTTAACTGTCATTTATGTATTTATTTATTTTAATGTAATTTTGATTAATTCACTTTATTTAAAAAAAAAAAACAGATTTTCTCTAAACTTTTCCACAGACCCCCCTATCACTTCCTTGTGGCCCCCAGTTTGAAAACCCCTGTCTAGGCTTTACACTGTTTTTGGCTTCTACCTCAAATGTAGAGATCAAATGAAAGTATTTCTGACAGAGTAAAAAGCAACACTGCAAATAAATAAAAAAACTGATAGTTAGGTAAATTAAAAAAAAAATTAAAAATAACAGTGAAAATACAAGAAGGTATCTCCTGTGTAAGTGTGCAGCCTCTCGATAGCTAAGGGTGCTCTTTTTGTGAGCTAGTTAAACAAGTGTGGTTGCAGACTCTGGCTGTTGAGATAATTGCCCTCTTTTGCAATGATACTGCCTTGGTAAATAGAAAATAAATGTAAAAGGGCAAACAGCTCCTGGGTCCTACAGGAAACTGTTCGCTCACAAACACGCATTTCCCTCCCGCTGACTCATTGAAATTCTACACAGTCTTCTGTAGTGTTGTTAGGAACATCTTTCAGAGCCAATTAGTTCTTACTCATGTCTCTCTCTTTCACTCTCTGGCTTCATGCATTTCCAGTCTTTCCTAACCACAGAGATGTTCATAGTTATGGTGGCTTTCCAAAACCAACATACTAGTTAAAGTCATTATGTTGTTTTGAAAGATCCCTATTCCCTAACCCAAGACCAACATTTCTAGATGAAACGTCTACTTCCAAATTCTGCACAGTTCTTAAGCTTGTTTTGTGCTATAAGTTTTCTAACTGATTGTTTTGGATCTGGTTGGCTGGAATACAAAAGAACTTTTGCCCAGATTTTCGCCCCGTTTCACTGTCTAGCAAGACCACTAGACCACTGAACTAGCAAGAATCAATGCTAGTTGCCAAAAGTCAGTCAGTCTACAGATTTGAGTCGACAGATTTCACAGAAAATTGCATGTGTATGTCTGCAACTAATGGTTATTTTTATAATCGATTAATCTGTTGATTTTTTTTTTATTAATCGATTAATCAGATGAAGAAAAGAACAAAACAAATTGTACATAAAAATTTTAATTTCCTTCATTATTTTAAACAATTATTCCACGTCCACCAAACAATATAAAGCCTATGAAAACAAATATAGTGAATGTATATCGGCTATGCTGCTTTAGGCCTATTATAAGCAAAAAAGGTTTAAAATACATTCTAAACCTAAAAACAACTGATTACTTACTATTTTAAAGCAGAAATTAAAACGACTAAACTAAAAATGATAATAAACAAAATCAAAAGCACAAAATGCTAACTTGTATGATGAGGTGAAGAACACATTTACTCGTATGAATATAGGCTACAGTAATGTTATTCCATTTGCCTTTGCTGTCTTTGACTGTTTTCATCAATATGATTACTCATGTTACATATAGGCTATATTTTTAAACCGACACTTAATTTCTAATATTAGCAAAATGTGTATTTTAGTCAGAATTATTGCGCTCCGTCTGTTTGATGCGCATGCGCCCACCCGCGCTCGTTCATTGAAGTCAGTGAAGAGACTCAAAGACTCAAAAGACTCGCCTGTTGTCAGAATATGCAAATTGAAATACTCACGGGACATTCTAACATTTACAGATAAGGATATAACCATAAAATGTAAGTTATGCGCTGAGAAAAACACGTCAGACTGTCAGAGACATTAAACATCACACGCATATGTTAAAGCAGGACAGGGCAAGACGCTGTAAACACTTATGATTTAGTTTGAAGCCCGTATAAATATAAAGCATGCTACTCATGTTTGGGACACCTAGATAATGTACCTTTCTCGCGGCGTTTTGTCCAAAGAAATGTGTTTTTCTCTACAGTAAAGCGACGTGACTGGCTGATGTTTTCCCAAGCACAGCGCACAGACGCGACTAATCGATAATGAAATTCGTTGTCGATTTTCATCGATTAGCTGTTGCAGCCCATATGGACACAGGCAGTGTTTTTTTTTGAGTGAGTTAATTGTGTTTGGAATCATGATCTGAAAGTCTGGTGTGGTCCTCCTCAGACGTTTATGCTAATTTTTTCCTCTGTAAAATCTGTAAAAAAAAAAATTATTTAAAGTTGGCAAGTAGCCTAGGCCTATGTGTTTTAAAATCTGTTCAGATTTTGAAAGTTGTGTATAGCCTATGTGTATTCAAGCCTTTAGCTGACAATTAAATTTCCCAAAACTCATTAGACTTACATTGAAAAGTTTGTCTTTAATTCCTTATAGATCTTGTAGATTAGATCCAATAAATGTAGTGCAAAAGTCAGCATGTTCTGTCTGCTTTGGGCGTTCCTAACTGTTATATTACAGATATTTTTCCCAGAGTGTATACAATTATCTTAGAGCATTCAGGTTATGTTCATAAAACTTGGCACAGGCCTATTTTTTTCTTACTGATTATAAAATTTTAAAAAATCACATTAAAAAAATGTATGCTCAAAGTTACACATAGCTGATGGCATATCAACTGTCAAAATGAACACCCAAGCAACCATCTAGAATCCACTACCAGACTTTTTTTTATTTTTATCCTACACAAACTATATATTATAACCTACTCATCAAAGAAAACCTTCTGTACTTTTACATTTTCAAAAAACATTTGACATTTAGTCTGACATATTTAGCCTGAATTATAAGCCGTTTTCCTCATGGGACCAAAAAATGTCCCCACACGGACAAGGATTTCAGATATTGCCATCTTTGTGGGGACATTTTGTCCTTATAACTTATGGACCACACACACGCACATAGATCTTAAACAGTTCAGTGAATATAAAGCATATTTAACCTTAAAACCGTAAATGATATTTAAAACTTTCAGGTAAGGCTTTGCTAAAATCAATGTTTGTCTTTTGGATTTTCTCTTCCTTCGATAGTAAAGTGTAGAAAGTACTGGTTGGGAATGGAAAGACTGAGTGTGCAAGAGAAAGAAAGAAGTGAAACGCTCTGTTGGATAGACAGTCTCTGCAGACTGGGAAGAAGGATCAGGATGAAAGGAGTAAAAAGAGAAAGATAGTGCAGGAAGAAAGGAGTAGATTGTGTCAGGAGCTTTACCCCTTGAATGTGAATGCATGCAGGAGCCTTCACTTAACAGGAGGATCTGTCATACCGCATTTGTGGCGTGTTTGCATGTGTGTGAGAATCAGACGTTGTTGACAGGGCATCTTACAAAGCTTGATGGTATTGACAGAAATCACTGCCTGAAAATAATACAGCGGACATTTCAACACGTGGGCCTGCCCTTGTCCACAATGACAGGATGAAATATCACTGAGGATTGTACTAGTGTGTGTGTGTGTGTGTGTGTGTGTGTGTGTGTGTGTGTGTGTGTGTGTGTGTGTGTGTGAGCATGACAGTTCTCTTAACTTGACAACATGTGGTGCTTTAATTATAGGTAGCAGGAACATCAGACATTCAGATGAATTAATAAGACAGTTTAAAAAAACCTAGATTCACACTAATCATACTCAAGTCAACAAGTTAAAAATAGTCAAAAAAATATATTTTTTCTGTTTTATGGCGATATTTACAGCATTAAAAAAAAAAAAAGCCAAGGTTTGATTCTATAGAGTACTTTAGCTTTGAAATTAACAGAATGGCATTTATAATGGCTAGCATTTCATTATTTATATTGATTAAAAAAAAAATTCAGCATATTAAAATAATTTTTGAAAAATCTATTATTTTGAAACTTTATTCTGTTCTAAATGCTAATACACTAACATGCTAGCATGCTATTTTCTAGGTTTCACTGAAGAAAATTTATGTGAAGAGGTCTTTATTCAGTCTCATGCAACACATGTTGGGAACTAGAGTTCCTCTGCACTGTTTCAGTTAATGCAACAGAAACTATTCATATAGTCCAGACACAAATGGTTAAGTAAACTTCTCTTACAAATGTAGGTGAGCTGAACACAATGAAATGCAGTTGTGGCAAAAAGTTGTTTTGCACTAGCTACAAAAGCTACAAAAACAATGTTTGTTAGACATTGTTGTCAAAGAGGACTTGTGAAAAGGCAAATATTTACTTGAATTGCAAAGTCAGTGAGACTTGGTGTGCCCTTTATCTTCATCGGTTAATTTGGCAGCATCTGCTTGAAGTCTTCAACTGATGCTGATTTCATGGAAGGAAGTGGCCTTTTCTGGCCACACAAGGGAAAATGTTTGTTTTAAGAAGAGCTATAGAGTCTCTCTCTCTTCTTCTCCGTCATGCTCCCTTGCTTCTGCTCTTAAGGTCACGGTTTGTACCCACCGTCACTGACTGTCACTCCATTTCTCTCTTTCTTTCTCACTGTTTCTCTTTCCACCTCTACCCTCCCCCATCTCTCTCTGGCCCTCTGTCAGCCATTTCAAAAACGCCTTTGAAAGAGAGAGAGAGAGAGAAAAAAAGACTGAGGAAAGGGAAAAAGAAGGTGAAAGAGAAGGGAAAGAATCAGACAGAAGAAAGGGAACAACGACAGAAACGTCAAAATATTTACCATCATTCCGTCAGAATTCCTGTAAGGAAACATCAATCCATACAACATCATGCTTTAGGAAATGTACGTTTGTCTGTGTGTGTCCTGTCGCACATGATTCAGTATGAATAACAAAGGTCATTCTCGGTCTGTGGTCTCTCTGTGATCTATGTACAATGCTCCAGTTTCTCATGTCAAAGAGACTTTTACTTCAAACTCTTGACACACAACTTCCCTGATGTTCATTCAAACAATATCCAAAATACTTCAGCAGAATCCAAATAACAGCCTATTAAATGTCAATGCACACTGCACTTATACAACACTTAGATTTTGCATTGAACATCAAATGACGAACCAAAACAGCACAAAACATTTTAATTGTAAATTATATTTTACTTTTTTATTTATTATTTTATATATACTTTTTTATTAAAAATTTATTCATATTTACAACTACTGTTTTATAGTTTGTGTGTGTGTGTTTTAAATGTGTCTATGGTTTCATTTTCTAGGAAGCCAGTAATTCATACAGCAAAACTCAATGTGGTTGACACAAACCATGTTTAAACTCCTATTAAATCTAGTCTGGGTCATATTTTATTTTACATTGTGTAATTTTGTTCATGGGTTTTGAGGTTGAGTGCTTGTCACGCAGCCTGTCCGTGTTGCCATCTGCCTAATTTGGCAGTGTCAGATGAGCTGTGACATGATTTTACGCCAAAATACTGTCATCCTGAAACAAAATATATGGAAAATGCTTTTCTTTTCCATGTTCAAGACCATGCAAATTTACTATCGGTTTAGTCTCAGACACATGCAAAGAAAAACAAAGTATTTCATTTTCAATGCACATCAGGCACCTCTCAGTTTTCGTTATTAGTTTTTTCTATTGTTTGATACTTTTACTTTTTTTATTCTTCTCTCTCCGTCTGTCTCTGTGTGATCCCTCTCCCTGGACCTGCTGTGGTGCGTTCAAGCGGTCCACCGCCACGCACTAACGAACTTCCAACATCTTGTCCCGTCACGGCAATTACACACACACACAAACACTCACATGCACACAGTGTTTACATTGACATTAATACACGTATTCCCAGCGCCCTACATGTACACCCTGCCCAAATGAAGGCCTGCATATAATGTAGTAAGGTGTGTGGATGCAATATCATTAACATTAGCTGTCACAGTAGATTTAAATCAAGCATTGAATAAGGGATATGTCGGGTACTGGAGTTGGTAATTTCTGGTTCATAATTGATGCTGTCAGTGTCATATAATGTAACATCTGAGTGTTTGCTCTTTTGACCCACACTTATTGATTCGTTTAAGACTTTAAAAGACTAAACCTGCTGAAGCAAGGACTTTCATTCAAATAAAATTAGATAAAATGTTACAGAATTTGTTTTCTAGATGTTTAAATTTAATCAATTTAATTAAAGATTTGGTTTTGGGTTTGGTTGGGATCGGTTATAAAAATAATTATTAGTTCTGGTCCTTGAATTTGTTTGAATCTTTCTGCAGATTACATAGTTTAATTATAGGTCGCAACAAGTGATGGTCTTTAAAGTCACCATGAAATCAAAATTGACAGTTTTTTATGTAATATTGCAGTATTTATTGTAAATCAGTGGTTCCCAACCTTTTTTACTCGAAGGCCCCCCTCCTCTCCGAATCAATACTGCAAGGACCACCGAACCACCCCCCACCCTCCGTCATTATTTTTAACAAAAGAAATGCAAGATATATTAACCTTAAGTGTTCTTTTTTGCAAACATACTTTGCAGACATTCTTTACAACCTAGAAGTACTTACTCTGCTCAGTTTTACAGTACAATAAGTACAAGTCAACCTGCCCTCCCAAACAAGACCATAGGGAGATGCCAAAGGACCGCATATAACTACTATACGGCTCCATTCATAATTAGTAAACACACTAAAATACAAATGAGAAATAAAATAATTCTGAATGTGTGGAAACGTAGCCATCCGAAGTCGATGTCATCAGTCAGAACAAGCAATCGATGCTATGGAGCTGATGCCCATGTGTAACACCACTGATACTCACAAACTTCTCCAAAATATACTTCTTCGGCGAGTATCCGTTATAAAACATTCACAGTACATTAATTTTGACAACTACGTGAATATATTGAACTGCGTTCATGCAGAAATACGACATTATAGCGATCAGTGAGCCGAGAGCGCACATATACGGTTTGTTTGGGCATCAATAATAACGGACTTGCGTGTCCCTAATGTACGACTCCTAGCCTGACAAGCCAGACCCACATCAAGATTTTGGGTCTGGGAACTCACCATTGGCAGGGCTCAATCCGAGGGGCGGGATAAACGGTTGTCTTTCAAATTCCCTCTGCATGCAATAGGATAGCACTACAACCAACCAGAGCAACGAAGGTGAAGCGGAGCTAGTTGAAAGATTAAACTTTTGCCGTATCCGGTCAGAAAAACTCTGAACACATCTTCCTTTCTTAAGAATGACTTCAGCGCCTAACTCCAAGTCTTCCAGAGTCGTGCCAAAGCCAATTCGAAAGACCGCTGTTCGCCGGCTTCTTTGTTTACAAGTAGCATGCGGAACCGCCGCAACTCTGCCATCATTATGTTAAGCCCGCCCACTGACTCTATACACGACGTGATTGGTCTGACCAGAGTTTGGTTTTTCCAGCTCCCAAGCTAACGGAGAGTTGCTAGACTACCCTGGCTGTAAATTAGATTTGCTGCCGCTAGAGTGCGTCTAGATTTCTAGGCTTACGACTCCTGCATGCCACTGTAATCGTCTTTACCTTCATTACAATCTTCTTCCAAACAAAACTTTATTCAGTGAGCCGAGAGTGCACATACACGGTTTGCGCATCAATTACTGACACGCGCGAGCCTAGTATGTTATTGTAATTTCATTAAGACATTTAATATTAAGACATAATTATGTCATTAAGACATTTCACTCATATAAATGACACAACAGGGAAGAATGGGAAGATGGGAAGACTATAGAAATTCTGTTTCATGTTGACTTTAAATCATTAAATAATTCACTTAACCGATTTGTTCAAAAACAAATTTTGAATCAGATGCTGTGTCCCAATGCAGAGGCTGCATCCTTCGAAGACGATCCTTCCCATGGCGGCCTCGAAATGTGCCCTTCATTTCCCGTGGCATGAAGGATGGACCCATCGCGGCCTCACATACCCCAGTGCACCGGTGACAACAGGATTTGTTTTTGAGTGAAATTGCCGGATTACAGTTAAAAATGTAAGTATTGGATTAAATAATAATGTAAGTGTTGGATTATTGGATGAAAAATATATATAAAGCGGTTCAAATGTTGACTTTTATCTTACCAATATGCAATTTTATATAGTTTATGGTCTTTATTATGCACATAACTTTTCCAGTCCAGTACAAACGTTACTGCAGCTCGTCAACAGCAGCTGTCACAGTTGCTAGGCGACAAGAACAGTCCTCCATAGGCTAGACCGTCCCATTTAACAACGCTCAGTCCAACAAGTCCGAGTCCTTTGAAGGATGCAGCCTTTGAATTAGGACACAGCCTGTCAATTAGTCACTCAATGAATCATTCACTCAACTCAGTCCTTGAATCATTCACTCAAGTCGATTCGAAAAAATACAGATTCATTCAGGAATGCATGCAATTACTACGGGAGTTGTTTGGAACTATTTTCATTGTCAGAGCAAAAATAGACAAAATATCTGATAATACTGTGTCTAGAATGAAACTTACTTATCTTTAACTTCTGTTAAAAACTGTTAATTCTATACTATTACTACTATAGACCTACAGTATAAGGAACAGGCGGATCTCAGACATGAGTGGTTATAGAGACTCCCAGTGATATGATAAAGACTCAGGGATAATTAAGACTCAAATTTTAATAACACATATTTAATCATTTATAGCTTAGCTGACTAAAGCAGACCCAGGGCCAGACACACATATACACACAGCTGCATGTATTATTTAGTCATATTTTTCTTTTACCAATTGCTCCTGAGTGCTTCAGTGCTTCTGTTATTGGCTTAGGAGACACAAGCGGATGTCCTGAACGTGTGTGGGTATACAGACTCACTCTTGGATGGATGGATTGATGAAAATGAAACGTTTTAATAGCGTAGTATTAAAGTTGCTGTAAAAAATTACCAAGGATTTGGAATTATTATATATTTTAAAGGCACAGACAAGCAATTGATCATAGTTTGATGCAGAGAATAAACCGAACAACTAATGTTTGAGGACAGAATGGAGAGAGGTAATGCACAGGTGAATCGACATGTATTTATACATTCGAAAACACATTATGAATATGTACATCACAGTCATACCAAATAGTTCTGTCACAAACTTGAAGCAACTGCAAAACTGTCCTTCTCTCTTTAGTCTGAGACATAAATTAAGTGTAAGAAGAAAACAAACAGTCTACCAGGGAGAGAGAAATAAAATAAAGCGAGGGAAAAGAGGAGCGCCAAAGAGACTCAAGGGATGGTTAGGATTTATGGTTCAGTAGATGAACTCACGATCAGATAATTCAAAAGTTAATCGCTTTCCATAACTCTCTTGCACATAATCTTGCTCATCTTTTATCAATGACAACACCAAATACCAGAATAAACTGCACCTCACGCACTTGCATCCACACGCACCGCTTGTTTATGAGAAGAAATGATGGCCATTAAAAAGTTTGCTCTCCATCATGAAATAGCAGCAGTTTTGTGAACAGTTACGCTTAGACAGTCCAGCACTGAGCCTTAGAAATGTAATGGGGATCAGGGATGCAACAAGATCTTCAGATACAGTTAGATCTTCATGTTTTAAACCAGTACAGAATATTTATATGCTGCTTTTTGTCTGAAGAGATATGTTCATATTATTAACAAAGTTAATAACTCCTTCAATATCATCCCTGAAAAATCTGTTTTATTAAAAAAAATAGAGCTGTGCAACTGAATCTCTTTACACTCCAGATCCATGCAGGCTATGGTATTTGAAATATGCTCTTGAATGTTTGTCTGTCAAGTTGCAGTCAATACCCACTGGGGTGGATTGAGACATGGGGAGTTGAAAGCATAATGCTAGCAGTCAGTTCAAGCCAGGACATATAACCCGATACTCTTTATTAGCTAAGGTACCTTAACAGTTTATGCTTCTTCAGATAACATTTTGAAACCTTTGATGCTGAGAACATGTTCATATGCATTGGCATCATCCATTAATATTAATTAGGCAATACTACAATGCTATTTTTAAAAGCACAATAAGATGTTTGGATTGAAATATCCAAAAACCACTAGAACAATGTTATATATTTTGTTGACTTGTGTACTTGCATATCCCAAATGTTTCCAAAAATGTTTAAATCTAGAGCAATTTTAACCAGGACACGTGTCCGTGTGTCGCCTATCAATGACATCATACTATGTTACCCTCGATTTCCGGTTTAATTTTGTAGAAACCATGGAAACACCAAAGACGCATTAACACCGGGACGATTTTCACGTGCGTTTATCGCCGAAGTTTAAGGCCTCGTGACTAAACAAAGGGCACCAATGTGAGTGTGCACATCAATGCGCAAAACGGCAGGCGTAAAAGCGTAATAAAAAATAAAAAAAACTCCTTGGGTTTGTTTTTTTGTTTTGATGCAGCGCGTTAAAAACTGGTCGACCAATGAGATCGGCGCTTTTGTTCATGTGCCTGGAGCTGCTGAAGTTACAGTAAAACACAACTTGGTGGCGCTCAAGCACAAAACGGTCTTGCCGAGCACACATTGATATGACGAAGAGGAAGTAAGTAGACAAAGAAGAAGATGAGCTGTTAATGCTGCTTGCCAGTTAGCAAAAAGTGTGTGATTGGTTTTGGCAAGTACGTAAATACTGTCTCTCTTCTTCTTCTGTGTGAGTGTAGCACCACCACCTTGTGTACCGGGAGCGCCATCTACTGAATTTGCAAATTCACTCTGCGCATAGCCAGTGAAAATCGCTTGGGTGTGAACACAAAGACGCGCCGAAAAACGTCTCAGAAAACGCTGGCGATATGCCAGCGCGCGATAATCGTCCCGGTGTGCACAGGCTTTTATTGTTTAAATCTCGTTTTCATGATTTACCGCGAGTACCATGTTTTACCATGCCTAATATCGATCTAGCTTACTGCAGTGTGCAACAGGTGTCTCAGAGTAGTCGCAGAGTGAACGCACAGAGTAGCATTATAACAACTTTCAACAGACTCAAATGTATTTAATATGATAAAACAGCGCTGTGTTACCCCACATATGCATGAGTGGAAGAAGCGGAAGCAGTCATCTGCGGCATAATAAAAGCTCTGCCAAAACCAGGCATCATCAAGCTACGCCTTTGTTTTGTAAAAGTTTAATATGAACTTTAAATGTTTGTTTTCATAAATAAATATCTATTGATCTTAGTATGTAAATATGTATTGATAGTTGTTCTGAAAGTCGAAACTGAAATGTAAATTTATTTATAACATTACAAATAGAAATATACATGTTCGAAAATAATTTCAATTACTTCATTACTTTGCTATTTTTTTTACATTTAAATTGTTTCTTATTACACAGTAATCTAAGGGAGCAATAATTATTTAATGATCAATTCACTTGATCAAATGATCTTGCACATTCACCTTGAATACATAATTTTCCTTTACTGTTGACACACAAGGGCCACTTTATGGCATAAAGGGGTGGAGATATTCAATAAAGTTCTTTCTCTTTTCACAACAAAATAGTTGCTGTTTTAATCATTGTTTTTATCTTTCAAATCGATGTAGTACCACTTTTTTCATGACCCTAATAAAAAAGAAAAACATGCTTGTACATTGGGTCACCTGAGTTAGACATTCAGAAACAAAGGACATAAAACAAAAAGTACAAACAAACATTTAAAGAAGTTTACAAAATGTAACAGCTAGCACCACGCTGAAACCCCAGAAATGTTCTTGGATGTAGGCTAAATGTATGCTTGTTAGTGGCAAGATAAAAAGAATGGAAAGATGGAAAAGGAAAAATGGAGGAGTGAGGGGATTTGTTGCTGTAATTGAATAGATTTGGCTTGTTACCACACAGTTGTTAGGTGTCAAACTGGGAAACATTGTGTGTGTGTTAGCATGAAAGTAAGCACATATCCTTATGGGCAAAGTGACGTGTGTGTGTTCATGTTTTTCTTTCCTGGTGGTGACTTCAACCTGAATGCACACTGACTCATGGGGACTTGTGTCACTGTGGGGACCTAAATTGAGGTCCCCATGAGGAAACAAGCTTATAAATGATACATAATTATTATTTTTTATATATTTTTTGAAAATGTAAAAATGCAGAAAGTTTTGTGTGATGGGTAGGTTTAGGGGCAGGGTTATTGTAAGGGGATAGAATATACAGTTTGTAAAGTACAACCCCAAATCAGAAAAATTTGGGACAGTATGGAAAAAATTCAACAAAAAAAAGAAGGGATTTGTAAATTTACTTTGACTTGTATTTCATTGCAGACAATATGAACACAAAATATTTCATGTTTTGTCTGGTCAACTTCATGTCATTTGTAAATATGCATCCTTTCCTGTCCTTCAGACCTGCAACACATTTCAAAAAAAGTTGGGACAGTAAAGCATTTACCACTTTGTAATGTTGCCATTCCTTTTCACAACACTTAAAATACGTTTAGGGACTGAAGACACCAAGTGATGAAGTGTTTCAGGAGTAATTTTGTCCCATTCTTCCTGCAAACAAGTCTTAAGGTGGGCAACAGTACGGGGTCTTCGTTGTCGCATTTTGTGCTTCAAAATGCGCCACACATTCTCTATTGGAGACAGGTCGGGACTGCAGGCAGGCCAGTCAAGTACCCGTACCCTCTTCCTCCGCAGCCAGGACTTTGTAATGTGTGCAGAATGTGGTTTTGCATTGTCTTGTTGAAATGTGCATGGACGTCCCTGGAAAAGATGTCTTCTTGAAGGCAGCATATTATGCTCCAAAATCTCTATGTACTTTTCAGCATTAATGGTGCCTTCACAGAAGTGCAAGTTACCTTTGCCAAGGGCACTGACACAACCCCATACCATGACAGACCCTGGCTTTTGGACTTGTTGCTGGTAACAGTCTGGAAGATCCTTTTCTTCTTTGGTCCGGAGCACACGGCGTCCATTCCTCCCAAAAAATACCTCAAATACTGATTCATCTGACCACAGTACACGTTTCCACTGTGTGATGGTCCATCCCAGATGCCTCCGAGCCCAGAGAAGTCGACGGCGCTTCTGGACACTGTTAACATAGGGCTTCCTTTTGGCACAGTACAGTTTTAACTGGCATTTGTGGATGTAACTACGTATTGTGGTACTTGACAAATGTTTGCCAAAGTAGTCCTGAGCCCATGTGGTGATATCGCTTATAGATGAATGACGATTCTTGATGCAGTGCCGCCTGAGGGATCGGAGATCACGGTTGTTCAGCTTAGGCTTGCGCCCTTGTCCTTTACGCACTGAAATTCCTCCAGATTCCTTGAAACTTTTAATTATGTTATGCACTGTTGAATGTGAAATATCCAAATCTCTTCCTATCTTTCTTTGCGGAACATTGTTTTTAAACATTTCAATAATTTTCTCACGTATTTGTTGGCAAACTGGCGATCATCGGCCCATCTTTGCTCCTAAAGGATTAGACCTTTCTTGGATGCTGCTTTTGTATCAAATCATAATTACAATCACCTGTTGACATCACCTGTTTCAAATCACATCATTATTTAACCATTTTACCTCATTACTAGCCCTAAATTGCTCCTGTCCCAACTTTTTTTGAAATGTGTTGCAGGTCTGAATGACAGGAAAGGATGCATATTTACAAATGACATGAAGTTGACCAGACAAAACATGAAATATTTTGTGTTCATATTGTCTGCAATGAAATACAAGTCAAAAGTAAATTTAGAAATTTGCTTTTTTTTAATTTGCGTTTTCCATACTGTCCCAACTTTTTCTGATTTGGGGTTGTATAAAAACATTACGTCTATGGAGAGTCCCCACAAACATAGTGAACCCAACATGTATGTGTGTGTGTGTGTGGGGGTACAATGTTTGTAAGAAAGAGCACCTGAAAAAGCAATCTGACCCCACAGTGCTGTCCTTCTCAGCAAGTATCATTAATAGGTTTTGTTTTTATAGCACCTTTACAAAAAAGGTTGAATGCTGAAGGTGAACTACATTGAGGTATTTATTGTGCACAATTCCACCAGACCTGATCAATGTGATGTCCTCGAGATGACTCATGAGCATTACCACCGACTGTCTCTTTAGTAGGCTACCAATGCTAAAGGGATAGTTCAGCCAAAAATGAAAATTCTATCATAATTTTCTCACCCTCATATCTTCCCAAACCCGTATGGCAGTATTTTCTTAATCTCTCTTCTACCCTTTTTTTCGTAGGTTTTTCAGCCGCCATCCAATTCCTGTGTATAACATTCTTCTGACAACCTTGGACAGTGTTTCATGGGTTGGTGATCAGTACAGCTTCTGAAGCTCATATAGTGAGTTGGAGACAGCATATGTTCAGTCTAGTTCTCTGAGTGAACAATGATGTCATTAAGGTATACTTGACAGCAGACACAGTGAGGTCTCGGTATTACACAACTTCTTCTAACATTTGCCTTATGCTGATTGTGGAAAGGGGCAGCTTTGAAGAGACCCAGTCCATCCCTGGAACACTGCTACATTTTACTGAAAGTACTAGGGCAGGGGTGTCAAACTTAGTTCCTGGGGGCCACAGCTTTAACCCTAATTCTAAACCCTAAACACGCCTGATCCAGCTAATCAAGTTCTTCAGGCTTTTTTTTTAAACTATAGGTAGGCCTATGTCTGCTGGAGGAGTGTTACTAAACTCTAGGACTGTGGCCCTGAGTCTGACACCCCCACTAGGGTGTTGAATGTGGTTTCCAGGGCGTTACTATGCAGCTTCAATGATGTTCTGTGTGGCTGCAAGGTGGTAACTTAATCAAAAAGAGCCCATCTGTAAGTCTCTGTGATTTACTAGTCCTGCTCTGTGATATTCCCTAGATGTTATGCTTATAGAGTTCACAGTGTATCAATGTATTTTGTTAATATAAATGCAGCCTTGTTGAGCATAAGAAAACTTGACTTGGTGGAGGATAATTTCTTAAAAGTCTGTTTTATCATCCACTAGGTACATTTTTTGTTTGTTGATAATTTAGAAAAATAACAGCTAACCCCGAACCTTAAGTATGAACAATACGTTTGTTTCTTAATTAATTTGTATTGCCAACATATGTTCACACATATGTAACAGAGGCCAGCTAGTACTTGCTGTGTGAGTAAACCTCACTCCTCTGATCTCAAGAGACGCTCTAGCAATGCTTTAGCCTCATTGTTAGAGTGTCCGACTCTCATGCCGGCGGACCGGGGTTCGAATCCTGCTTAGAGCGGGCGGTTCGAACAGGAGAGATTACAATGGTGCCGTGACCCGGGTGGGAGTGAGGTTTAGAGGTGAGTGTAACGGAGGCCAGCTAGTTGCCGTGATGTTGTACAATGGTGCCGTGACCAGGGTGGGAGTGAGTTTTAGAAGTGAGCGTAACGGAGGCCAGCTAGTTGCGGTGATGTTGTACAATGGTGCCGTGACCCGGGTGGGAGTGAGTTTTAGAGGTGAGTGTAACGGAGGCCAGCTAGTTGCCGTGATGTTGTACAATGGTGCCGTGAACCGGGTGGGAGTGAGGTTTAGAGGTGAGTGTAACGGAGGCCAGCTAGTTGCCGTGATGTTGTACAATGGTGCTGTGACTCGGGTGGGAGTGAGTTTTAGAGGTGAGTGTAACGGAGGCCAGCTAGTTGCCGTGATGTTGTACAATGGTGCCGTGAACCGGGTGGGAGTGAGGTTTAGAGGTGAGCGTAACGGAGGCCAGCTAGTTGTTGCTGTGCGAGTAAACCTCACTCCTCTGATCTCAAAAGACACTCTAACGACTGGCGCTAGGGGTTACAGCCTTCTTGTTAGAGTGTCCAACTCTCATGCCGAAGGACCTGGGTTCAAGTCCCACTTAGAGCGGCCGGTTTGAACAGGAGAGGTTACACATAGGCTACACAAAGGCTATGTCTACATTAATCTGGATACAAACTGCGTTTTTGTTTCAAAATGCTCTCTGTCCACACTAGCGTTTTCCTAAAGTTTCTCGTCCACCTTGAAATGTCGGAAAATGCTAAATTAACCTTACCGTGCATGCGCAAACTCTCATAAAAGCTCACTGAGAGCGTGATACAGACGGAAGAAGATCAATAAAGGTATCCCGCAATTCCTCTGGCAGGAACACTCTATTTAGTAAAATATTTCACCATTCACTGATGCATCCAGGTCGCACTCAGTCACCATTATATGTTTAGTCTAAAACTCAACTGCTCTCATGCTTTCCCACTGCCACAGGACAGCAAATGTGAGTAAATATGAGTGTACAAAATAACATTTCAGGAACTGTGTTAGCACATACCAGGCACAATACTGGTATAAACATGAATAGCTATCTTTTGGTATAATATGCGTCACATGACTAAACATGCGTCATCGTTTTCAAATACCTCCATTTTCATAGTCCACACTACAACGTGAAAAAGCGCGACAACGTTTTCAAATTTACCCACTTTGGAGAGCGTTTTCAAAAATCTTTGTTTTCGTTAATAAAAATGCTGTCTCAGTGTGAACGGAAGGCCAGAGAAAAAGATGCGTTTTCAAACAAAAACATATTAGTGTGTGGACAAGGCTAAAGTTTCAGTGTTTAAAAATTTTGTACCCAGCCCCACTACATAAACACCCTCCATTCCATTTCCTACACGGCCACACACACTTTAATTTGATATGCAACACAAAGTGTGAGTGCGTGTTTATGCGTGAGCATTCTCAAGTGTGTGTGCTTTAAATGTCAAGGGTGTGTAGGTTTAGCATTTCATTTAGCATACAATTAAAAACAGGAAGAGAGAAAGATCACGAAAGAAGGGAAGTTAGGAGAGGGCAAGTCACTGAAAATAAAGGTGGGTGGGTGGTGGAGGAGGAGGACAAACAGAAAAATTTATTGAGAAGATAAATGGAGAAAAAGAGAGATGGTGAAAAGGCTAAAGAGAAATTAAAAGTGGGGGAATGAATCAAGTGAGAATAGCAGACATGATAAATAAATAATTTAGCTGGAAGAGGTAATAGAAATACAGTATGAGTTATACACCTCAGAGAGAAAGAGAGAGGGAAAGATTGGGAAATAAAAAAGGATTTAAAGATTCTCAGATATTCCTTTAAAATGTAGCCTACTGCAGTCCATTATAACAGTGTAGCAGTTTTTTTTTTTTTTTTTTTGGTGGTGGGAAGTAGCAAGTGAATATCTGTTTCCACCCACTGGTAAGAAATGGTATTGCAGTTTATTGAATGAAAAAAGAAAGAAACTGAATAAAACAGTGAATATAACAAAAAGTTTCTATTATAGGGTTAATATAATGTGGAAAATTAAGACATGAAATTAAGCTCATGAATATTCATTAGATTATTCACAAACAAAATAGCATAACCTGTTACTATTCGAGTCTATGTGATGGAGATCCTGCCTGATGTAAAGTATTTTTTTATTTCCGGGTCAAAACTGAAATTAATAATACACAAGAGTATAAATGTCCAAAATTCAGTAAGGAGTTTTTTTTTTTTTTACATAAAGGTATGGCATAGGTATTTTACCTCTAAAAATAAATACATGTATAAATCAATCAATCATTAATTAAATATTAATATTTCTTATATTTATTGTTATATATTACATTTATTTGTTTATTAATGAATGACATTTTTAAATTGTATAAAAAACAGATTTATTCCATATTAATGTGCGTGTAAAAGGACAGTGATTTACATGTGTAAAAGTACAGCTTGTATCCACTTTTGGTACCTTTCTTTCTTTCTTTCTTTCTTTCTTTCTTTCTTTCTTTCTTTCTTTCTTTCTTTCTTTCTTTCTTTCTTTCTTTCTTTCTTTCTTTCTTTCACTTTCTTTCATTTATACTACACACTAACATTACCTGCATGAACTCCTGCTTTGATCCAATAAATACTACACGTGAACTGTGCTGCGTGCAATCCTATTACAGTATTAGACTGTGTCTACTGCTGTTAGTCTAGCTGATTTCAAGTATTGAAAAATAACTAAAATACTATTCATTAATTTGATTAAGAAAAATATAGTGAATACAGACCAACGAACAAATGCTGACTTAAAAACACCAGAGAGTTAGAGAGAGATTTGCTGGAAAATGCCAAAGAAAGGAGGATAGTGTATAGAAGGAGAGAAAGCAAGGGAAGGAGAGAGAAAAAACGTGAGTAGGAACGTGAGGTCAGTTCTAATAATACTGATAAGACCTTGTCATGGCCACCACACCTTCTCATTCTACTGGGAAGAATGGAGGCAGTGTGGGACAACTGTGTGTGTGTCTGCCAGGTGTGTGTATGCATTTGGGACGTGTTTGTATGCGTGTGTCAGATTAGTGTTTGTTTGTTAGAGTTGTTCGTGTGCCTTCTGCAACTGTCTTTTCTCCTGTTCCACTGGATCCCTCATATTGGACTGGCTGTGCTGATCTGGCAGTCCACGCACAGGAAGATTCATTTTGATGCTAATCATGTCTACGGTACGCATAGTGTGTGTGTGTGTGTGTGTGTGTGTGTGTGTGTGTGTGTGTGTGTGTGTGTGTGTGTGTGTGTGTGTGTGTGTGTGTGTGTGTGTGTGTGTGTGTGTGTGTGTGTGTGTGTGTGTGTTTGCGTTCATATGTGTGTAAAAAATAAAAAAAGACGTGCATCTTTTGTCTCTATTATACATTTTTGTGGGTGTTTGTCAAGTTTTGTAATATACATCAGAAAATACTCATGTGTTTCTGCGTGTGTGTGTGTGTTTGTGTGTGTGTGTTTGATTGCGTATCTGAATACAAGATCCCATGTTTCAGTGGTCAAGCAGGGAGATGACCAAATGACACAGCACTTTAATATTCTGATGTCACAGTGAGCAAGCATTGCTCATGGGAGGACTGATATTTATAAAACAGGAGTGGCTTATTAAACTTTTTTTAATGGCTTGATTCCAGAATTCCATAAATCAATTCCAGAATTAATCTACTGTATTTACTTGATTCTTTAAAAAGTAGAGACGGAAAGTTAGATCTTACAATAAACTAGCTATATTTTACACTAACATGATTGATAGTGTGAAATGGCACAATATCTTGACACAGTAGCTTAGCTTAACTAAATCTGAGAAGACTCCCTGAGCTGGAAGCCTTCGTATTAAAACATTTACAGTCAGTTTGGAAATAATAAACTCGTTGTTACATCTTTTATTGCCTTTAATGATTCTATAATTTGC
The DNA here is from genome assembly GCF_949357685.1 of Gobio gobio. Classification (NCBI taxonomy): domain Eukaryota; kingdom Metazoa; phylum Chordata; class Actinopteri; order Cypriniformes; family Gobionidae; genus Gobio; species Gobio gobio. Next base: position 14,872,720 of record NC_137110.1, read on the forward strand.
CGTGATTTTAAAATCTGTTTTTAAAATTAGTGTTGTTATGGTATTTCCGTCACAAATGACACAAATCGAAATTGAACGAATCTGTTGAGTAAAAATTATTTAAATATTCACTCCTAATACTAAAATAGAATTGTCGCCACATACTGGTCTAATGATGTAACACACAGACTGTTTTATTTTTTTGGAAACAGGATCAAAAGATTTGAGTTGCCGGGATGAATCAAACTCCGAATTATGTGCTGGTAAGACTCTTCTGGAAAAGGTAGTAGTAGTAATAGTTTGGAAATCAAGTTAATGGACATACTCTAGTTAAAGGGGTCATTTCATGGATTTTATTATTTTAATGTTCCTTGAGGTTCACTTATAAGGTAATAAAGTTTTTTTTTGCTAACAAGCAAACAAACAAATATATATGTAGAAAAACCATTATTTTAAACCCTCTTTCTGACCCTCTGTCTGAAATGATCTGTTTTTTTAAGGGGCGGCTCCTTTAAGCCTGGTCTATAAATGTCCACTGTTATGATTGGCTAAAGTCATTGCAGTTTCAACTGCCTCGATTTTGGCCTGTCCCAGACGAAAGATGACCAATCGTGGCAATTTCTGTGGTCGTGGATCCTAAACGGTGGTTCCATGTCGTACTTTGAGAGAGGTTCGAAGATGGCCGTTATCACGGTCTTGCGACCAAAGATATCTTGCAATAATTTTCTGACATTGTCAGAAATTTAGCATGATCATCTCACAGTGTGTTTGCTGCTACGACCGACGTCTACTGACTAGCCAATAAAGATGCAACATGAAATGGCATATTGATCAATGCGACTAAAACTAAAACTACTTACCTAAAGCTCCAGTTGCAAAATTGGCATGCCAAGTTGGCCTTTTTTTCCTAGCCATGACCACATCCATATTCTCTTCTCTTTTTTCGCTTCCTCTTTTTTTTTCTGCGCAGATTAAAACCCCCAAATTGCCAAAGTGCTTTTCATCTTGCTCTATTTGTTTACCACTAGCGCATGGTGGTGACGTTTTATTATTCTATACTAACTTACGACGTAGCCTACAAGTCAATAGGTGCCATCATTGTACAGTCTACATACATGCTGTCCCAGGTTTATTAGATCCATGCGTTACAGTATGGTTTGTAATGATCTTTTGCTTGCAATTGTAATGACCTTTCAGCATGCCCCTACCTTTCGTCATGCCCATTACTCCAACCTTGCAATTACAAATTGTATAAAACCGCCATTTACAGACAAATCATTATGTATCATTTACTTACTGTGTGTGATGCAACTGCTGTCAGATCCAATACAGTTGGTTGCTTTCAACAAATCTTTCATCTTTCAACAAAACATTCTTTGCAAACTCTCCATTACACTTTGCCTCACTTTACAAAACAATCTGCAGTCAAATGCTCTGAACAAACATAGCTAATCCTCCGACATGCCATTTCAAGTAAACCATGTTCCTGATGCTGGTATTCTTCTGAAATCTGTATAGAGATGCAAATGAGCGATTATGCGTCAAAGCCAAAGTTCTTTCATTCTTCCATTTGTCCTGTTGTCGACAGACTCAAGTGCATGGAATGTGTCAAGTGTCAGAAACTGAACATGCATCTGTATATTGTATCCAGTGAAGACCGCGTTAGTGATTATACTACTGGGTTCTATTTGTTTTTGACACAATGCAACTGAAGTTAAAGGGATAGTTCACCCAAAAATGAAAATTCTGTCATCATTTACTCACTCTCAAGTTGTTCCAAACCTGTATGAGTTTCTTTGTTCTGCTGAACACAAAAGAAGATATTTTGAAGAATGTTTGTAACCAAGCAGAGAGAGCAACCATTGACTACCATAGTATAAAACTTAAAAACTTTAAATTGTTTTGATTTATAAAGAAATTCCTAGTTCTGATTATCTGAATTTTTGTATAGGCTGGTCCACTGGAAACTACTTCAAATCTTTTCACTGGTATACGTTAGGGGGGCGCTATACATATCTTCTGAAATAGTACACTCTAAAAAAAAAAGGCTCGTAATCATAGGGGAACCTTTTTTAGTGTTATATAGTGGTGCTTCAGTCGTTCTTCAGCGGTTCTTCAGAGGTGCTATATAGCACCTTAGTCAAAGAACCGGTGAAGAACCTCTGAAGAACCTCTGAAGAACCGCTGAAGAACCACTGAAGCACCAAAATTGGTGCTATATAGCACTAAAAAAGGTTCCCCTATGATTACGAGCCAAGAACCATTTTTGGTGCAATATAGAACCTTTTTTTTTTTAGAGTGTACAGAATCTCCAGATCAATACACAGGTGAAGAAGTAGAAGAAGCAAGTGATAAAAAATGTAAAATAACGCAATCATCAAACATTAAACAGCATATAGATTCAAAACCGCCTAGCGTTACCGAATGAAATGTCGAGCCCATGGAGAGGAAACGACAGAGAAGCTTTGGGGGTGTTGATGGACATTATCTACTCCATCATCGTTCTGAAAAATAACGTAACGTTATGTCTTTGAAAAAGGCATATGTCTTTTTGCTTAAAATTTTGCTTTATAAAGTACTTTCAGTATAAAACTACTAAACTAGTGTACTTCCATAAACTAAAAATGTGCTGCAAGTGTTTAATAATAGTAAACTATTAGTATACCTATAAGTTCACTTGTAGTATAGTTGCAGTACAAACAAAAAACTTAACTTTGCAGTAAACTAGTTCTGTTACACTTAAAGTATACTTAAAAATATACTTTTATACTCTAAAAAGTGGGCCAATTTAGCCCCCAGTAGTATTGACACATACACTTACAAGTATAATTGTAGTACATCTTACTACATAAAGTATACTTAAAAATATACTTGAACTTAAGTATACTTTTTTATTTGTAAGGGTAGTCTAGACTAGACTAGTCTTAAAAGTTAGTAACCTAATTTTATTCTTCAAGATTGATCCTAACTTTTTGAAATCAGTACATAAAAAGGTAGTTTGGGCTGATCTGAAAAGTAAGAGTGATTACCTCTTGTATAACTGCTAGTTAGTCAAATTTATTAAGACACAGTCTTAACATAGAGGCTAATTTTATGCAACTGGCCCCAGATCACACTACATTTAATGTTACTGAAGAGAATTATCTGGTATTAAGGAGGTTTATCTCAGCACTGTAAATAACTTGTTTAAATCGCAAAACAGGATTGGAAGGTTCATAGCGGTCAGTTTCTCTAACCTGTAACAACTAATTAAGACATGACTGGCTGGGAGTAAGCAAAAACACCAGCAACTCTGATTAGTCTGCTGACCCCGTCCACAGCAGCATTCGATCAGTGGACAGCAACATACTGGAGTCTGGACGCTGCATCTAACACCAGTGTTGTCCAACACTCAGCAGCTGTTGCATGTAGAGTTTAATCCTGACTCTACTATAATCCCATTAGGATACTAATCTTGGCGACAAAAAGTCTTCCTCTTTCTAAATGGAGAAATAAAATATATATTTACCTCACCAGTACTGGATAATAAGTTCATTTACTCCTATTTACTTTAATTTACTTAATATTTTTTTCTGCTGGTTTGGGGCTCAGATTTACACTTGCCTTGTCAACATCTTTACTGCCCCACCTCAAGATTCATATTTGTTAAAGTCACCATGATATCAAAATGGACAATTCCTTTTATTTTAATGTAATATTGCCGTATTTATTATAAAGGATTTATCTGTGCACATCTTGTTTTTATGTGCTCATAATCTATAATAAAAAAACTTCTCCTCCCTCCTGCAGTGAATTCTCTTCTCTGATGATGTTTACTGACTCGAGGACGAGACAAACTGTCACCCATATGAGATCACAGCAGTAGCAAACCACAATGATCCAATCAATTTGCGATGGACAAAATCAAGTCCTACATTTTTTATTTTCCGAGAAGCTTTTTCACTTGGATATACGTCACAATATAGAAGAAAATATTATTGTGATTTCCATTTAATGCCAACTTAAATGTATTATGTAATATACACTCACCTAAAGGATTATTAGGAACACCATACTAATACGGTGTTTGACCCCCTTTCGCCTTCAGAACTGCCTTAATTCTACGTGGCATTGATTCAACAAGGTGCTGAAAGCATTCTTTAGAAATGTTGACCCATATTGATAGGATAGCATCTTGCAGTTGATGGAGATTCGTGGGATGCACATCCAGGGCACGAAGCTCCCGTTCCACCACATCCCAAAGATGCTCTATTAGGTTGAGATCTGGTGACTGTGGGGGCCATTTTAGTGCAGTGAACTCATTGTCATGTTCAAGAAACCAATTTGAAATGATTCGAGCTTTGTGACATGGTGCATTATCCTGCTGGAAATAGCCATCAGAGGATGGTTACATGGTGGTCATAAAGGGATGGACATGGTCAGAAACAATGCTCAGGTAGGCCGTGGCATTTAAACGATGCCCAATTGGCACTAAGGGGCCTGAAGTGTGCCAAGAAAACATCCCCCACACCATTACACCACCACCACCAGCCTGCACAGTGGTAACAAGGCATGATGGATCCATGTTCTCATTCTGTTTACGCCAAATTCTGACTCTACCATCTGAATGTCTCAACAGAAATCGAGACTCATCAGACCAGGCAACATTTTTCCAGTCTTCAACTGTCCAATTTTGGTGAGCTTGTGCAAATTTTAGCCTCTTTTTCCTATTTGTAGTGGAGATTAGTGGTACCCGGTGGGGTCTTCTGCTGTTGTAGCTCATCCGCCTCAAGGTAGTGCGTGTTGTGGCTTCACAAATGCTTTGCTGCATACCTCGGTTGTAACGAGTGGTTATTTCAGTCAAAGTTGCTCTTCTATCAGCTTGAATCAGTCGGCCCATTCTCCTCTGACCTCTAGCATCAACAAGACATTTTCGCCCACAGGACTGCCGCATACTGGATGTTTTTCCCTTTTCACACCATTCTTTGTAAACCCTAGAAATGGTTGTGCATGAAAACGGCCCGTCTGGCACCAACAACCATGCCACGCTCAAAATTGCTTAAATCACTTTTCTTTCCCATTCTGACATTCAGTTTGGAGTTCAGGAGATTGTCTTGACCAGGACCACACCCCTAAATGCATTGAAGCAACTGCCATGTGATTAGTTGATTAGATAATTACATTAATGAGAAATTGAACAGGTGTTCCTAATAATCCTTTAGGTGAGTGTATATATATATATGTAATATAGATATACAGCGATCAGGCATAACATTATGACCAGATAGTGGGTGGGATATCTTAGGCAGCAAGTGAACATTTTGTCCCCAAAGTTGATGTGTTAGAAGCAGGAAAAATGGGCAAGAGTAAGGACTTGAGCGAGTTTGACAAGGGCCAAATTGTAGTGGCTAGATGACTGGGTGAGAGCATCTCTGCAGCTCTTGTGGAGTGTTCCCGGTCTGTAGTGGTCAATATCAAAAGTGGTCCAAGGATGGAACAGTGGTGAACCGGCGACATGGGCGGCCAAGGCTCACTGATGCACGTAGGGAGCAAAGGCTGGCCCGTGTGGTCCGATCAAACAGACAAGCTACTGTAGCTCAAATTGCTCAAGAATTTAATGCTGGTTCTGATAGAAAGGTGTCAGAATACACAGTGCTTTGCAGTTTGTTGCATATGGGGCTGCATAGCCGTAGACCAGTCAGGATGCCCAAGGGACCAACACAATATTAGGTCACAATGTTATGCCTGATCGGTGTATTTTTATATATCTATTTTTATGTCTTACATTTTTATGTCTTTATTTTAAACAATTGAATATGGTTTTTAATTTTAAAATCAATGTTAACTGAAATATTTTATATAATTGAACACCATAAAAATTTATATAGTTTTTTTTTTCTTTTTTGGAAAACAATGACATGCAAAACCTCTTTGTTAGCCAGCTAGCTAACATTATATTGGTGACCTATTTAAATTGGCACTTTTTTTAAATCACATCGACATGATAAAAAAATATAGCACATTGTGATAATGCAAACATACAAAGACATGCCCACACACAAACGTCCTCTCACCATATAGTCATGATATTGTGTTCATAACATTTTCTCAGAAAGATCAGATGGAAGTGTGCTATAATTTAGAGCTGTGTTCATGATTACAGGATGAAAAAAATAAAGGAACTTTTTTTTTTTCAATACCCTTGTGTTACAGATGGAAAGACCACTTCTTCAAAGTTTTTAGATGGAACCCTGGGATATCTCAGCTGTTCCACCACCATACACAATGGCTGTAAGTGTGTGTGTGTGTGTGTGTGTGTGTGTGTGTGTGAGTGAGAGAGAGAGTATTTTTGCACTGAATATTCACAGTATGACCTATGGGAAAAGATAGCATAAAGGTCATGTTGCTGTATGTGGGTGTATGCATGTCCAACCGTGTGTGTGCACTTTTGTTAGTCTGTGTTAGTGTTTTGTGTTTGTATCGGATTGTGTTTCTGCATAAAGATCACATGGCATGGGATTAAAGTGACCGTAATTGCAGTGTGTATATGTGTTTTAATCAGAACACTAGAAGTACGTGGTGCAATGGCAGATCATTTTAAATTTAGTTATGACGGGGTGGATACTGTTTGTGACACTGCATGCCAGGGTAGAGGGTGTTTATACTGCTGTCACACTCCCACTCAGTCAGTCGGGAAGAGAGTGGTCTGATAGCGAGAGAAAGGTTGACCGTTTACTTCAAAATTTCTCTTGTCGTCCTCAGGCCGTCTTGTCACAATGCAGCGTTCAGCACCTGTGGACCCCACAAAGATGGGTGTTGGAAGGGCCATCGCTGTCCTCACCTCTGGAGGAGATGCACAGGGTGAGGAAGTGTGTATTTGTGTGTATGAGCATTTATGGAGACTAACTCTGTGGATGTAGATACAGAACAAGTTTGCTTATTCCTATGGGGCTTTAAACAGTCATGGGGTCCAACTTTAAACAGTTGACACAACCGTTTTTTTACCTTAGTTCTCACATACTGAATCTAACAAATCAGTGCTTTAAAACATAACTTCTCCATTTTTATGTTGTGACAACTTCATACAACAAAACACATAATCTGCCATTGGTCTTGTAGATAATAAATTATTTGGGATCTGTGTTCAAAACTTTAGGGTCGGTATGTATTTAAATGTTTAAAAAAAAAAAGATCTTATGCTCATCAAGGCTGCATTTATTTGATCGAAAAACAGTAATATTGTAAAATGCTATTATAATTTAAAATAACTGTTGTCTATTTAAATATATATTTTAAAATTAAGGGTATTACTGTGATGAAAGCTGAATTTTCAGCATCAATTCTCCAGTCTTCAGGGTCACATGATCCTTCAGAAATCATTCTAATGTGCTGATTTGGTGCTCAGGAAATATTTCTTATTATTATAACAGTTTCAAAAACGCTGTGCTGCTTAATATTTTTCTTTGATTTATATAAAGCTCAAAAGCAGCATTTGTGTTTTTGTAACTTCATAAATGTGTCACTCATGATCAATTTAATTAAAATATTCATTTATTTAAGAAAACTCTTACAGAACCCAAACTTTTGAACATTAGTGTAGATGTTTTTGGGTAGTTGAGCATAACATGTCCATTACCTTTATTATCAGTATATTGAACATAAATCAAGATTTTAGTTCAAAATGTATATGAATGCATAAGGTAATGCATTTATTTTAGCTTCAGCTAGCATCAGTTCTAAATGAAAAATCTTTTATCTTGTCAAGATTTTACATTTATAACTGATGCTAGCTGAAGCTAAAACAAGGATCCAACACAACCACTTAAAACATTTACGCATCTACAAAAACAAGAACAAATTGCACACATTTTGAATGCAAGCATGAACAAAATTTGTATTTGAACGATGCTTGCATTCCAATTTGTTCTCCTTTTTGTAGTTGCGTAAATGTCGACCATTATAGATCACCATCCACTTTTGTTACATGGAAAAGAGCAGTAAGAACGTTCCGCTAAACATCTCTTGTGTTTCATGAAATACAGGAATAGGGGGTGGCTTGACTCGAGAGTGATGATAATTTCAATTTTCCAACGTCAAAATCGTGATATTCAGTTTCCTCCTCTTTTACATTAAAATGCAAGGTATAAAGTCAAATGTGTGCGGTATTGAATTTGGGCATAACTTGATAGATGATCATTTAAAGTGCTTCTGTTGGATCCTTGATTACCTGATTGAACTACCACCTCCTCATTTACTATAGCAGCCATGTTGAATGAGCAACAGGAATCATATATCAGAGAGGTCATGAGAGGTGCTAAAGCTTTCACACTGACCTTTTATCCAACCTTTAGCAGTAGGAAAAAGCACAGACCTTTAACCTTATCTGGTACCAGCTGGAGAATAAGTCAAATAACTGTGTAATGTCAACTAGTCCTAGAAGAACCTTAACTATGGCCGTCCCATCGTTCCCTCTCCCTTTCACTTAATTCCTCTCCATGATCTCTCTGTCTCTCTCTCTGTCTGTGGGGTGTTATATTTAGCCGGTGACCTTTGGGGAAATGTGGTTGCTTTAGAGAGCTGGGCAATGAAGCTTGCCTGTTGTCCTCTCTGGTTCAATCTTAAATGAAACTTGAGCCACTTAGATTGCCCTTTTCAATGGGACTTAACCACCATGTGTGATAAAAAAGCAGTTTCCTCTAACACACTTTCCTGTTAATTAGTGGTTAGCTGGATATGTTTCACAAACAGTCAACAAAACTTAATTAAATGTAATGCTTGTGACAAATTAAAGAAGGCCTTAGACCTTTACTTCTGTATATAAATGTCTAGCAAATCATCATACTTTAAAATATGTGCAATAATTATGATTCATTAATTATTATATCTCAGGCATGAATGCTGCTGTCCGAGCCACAGTGAGAGTCGGGATCTACACCGGTGCGAAAGTCTATTTTGTGCATGAGGTTTGTACACACAGAGAAAGGTTGGCATTCGCTGCACACATAAATTGAGAATTTGTAATTCTAATTCACTGTTATTCGCTTATGCTGGAGAAATTCACTTTCTCTCAGCTCTTACTCAATTCTAACTCCACTCAATCTTTTTAAAGTCTATGCATTATGTAACGTGTGTGTGTGTGTGTGTGTGCATTCAATTATGCATCCTTCAATCTCTGTGTGCGTCTAGGGTTATCAGGGCCTAGTCGATGGAGGCGATAACATCCGACAAGCAACTTGGGAGAGCGTGTCAATGATGCTGCAGCTGGTAATCTGATCATCTTTTCAACAGATAATATTTCACCAATCATATCGTGTGTTTACTATCAGCTGTTTAGAATCCGAACAGGCGATTTGTGAATGAATCACTATTTATCTAATTTGTCAAATGGGTTAGCAAAAAGGTCTGAAATAGTTTGCGATTCAGTTTGGTTCAAACAGTAAAGCATGGCACTAATGCCAAGGTCATGGGTTCAATCCCCAGGGAATGCATCAACTGATAAATTGTATCCATCTTATTTTGCAAGACGGAAGTAAGATATTTTGTACAGCTAAAAAAAACTGAAAATGGATGACAAGGAAAGCCAGACACATTCATTTACATATGGCCACAGCTAGATTTATGTTAAAAATAAGGTGGATACCTTCAATCATTGTCCATTGTATGACACAAAACTTGCAAATATCTTCTATCCATACGTGTGTCAGCAATGAAGCTGCTCTTTATTGCACATGCAGCACACTCTGTACCGCAGGTAAAGATTTATATCCATATATCCAAAACAGTATATATAAAAAAGAGTATTAAAACGTGGGACGCTTTTTGATGTACCCCAGTACTTATGAAAGGCTAGAAACGCATTTGCCTTCAACACACATTTATACTCATTCAATTGACTCCTGTGCACACATCAACACAATCAAACCATAACTGAAACTAAAGGGTGAGTTATTTTTGTATCCGTGATCATATTGCATGGTAGGCTATAACTACTATGGTCTTACACAAAAGGCCAGAGTTCACACAGAGATTTCAGCTTTCGAGACTTAGGGTAATATTACACTCGCACATGCACACTACTGCCCACACCACAAATTACCATGTGAGTAATGGCATGAGCCATAGACAAATGACATCATGGCAATGCTGATTGGCTAATGGCACCACAAGATCACAGACAGTTTAAATCCCTGTTATCCAGCCAAACCTTAAGCTTAACCTTAACTGCACCCTGCACATTATGTAGTCAAAAACCATCAACCACACTTTAGTATGTTCCTTATCTAACATCTTGTCATGTTAATATTTGGCATTTTTGCTGAAGTGTCTGTATTTCTTCTGATTATTTTTCTTATTTATCTGTCTATTTGGTCAGGGGGGCACAGTCATTGGTAGTGCCCGCTGTCAGGACTTCCGCACTAAGGAGGGTAGAGCTAAAGCAGCATGCAACCTGGTGAAGTTGGGCATCACGAATCTGTGTGTAATTGGTGGAGATGGCAGCCTGACAGGCGCCAACGAGTTCCGCAATGAGTGGAGTGAACTGCTCCAAATCTTACTGAAAGCAGGTAGGACTACACCATCCGGTAATCCTTGTCGGTCTGTTCCGCAGGGGTTTTCAAACTTGTGACTGTACCCCCTCATTAATTCATTAATTCAGTGATTTTATTCAGCAAGGACATAACATAAAACATAACATGTACACTTGAAATAAATGCTGTTCTTTTGAACTTTCTATTCATCAAAGAATCCGGAAAAAAATTTATCACAGTTTCCACAAAAATATTAAGCAGCCGTTTTTTCAACATTGATAATAATCAGAAATGTTCCTTGAGCACCAAATCGGCATATTGCAATGATTTCATAAGGATCATGTGACACTAATATTTTATATTTTTCAGAAAGTAAGACACTTTATTGTTACTTTATATACACTGATCAGGCGTAACATTATGACCACCTTCCTAATATCCCTTTGGCTGCCAAAATAGCCCTGACCCGTTGAGGCATGGACTCCACTAGACTCCTGAAAGTGTGCTGTGGTATCTGGCACCAAGATATTTGCAGCAGATCCTTTAAGTATCCTGTTGAAAGAGGCCACAGCCACCAGGAATTACCGTTTCCCTGAAAGGGTGTACATGGTCTGCAACAATCCTTAGGTAGGTGGTACGTATCAAAGTAACATCCACATGGATGGCATGTTCCCCAGCAGAACATTGCCCAAAGCATCACACTGCCTCCGCCTGCTTGCCTTCTTCCCATAGTGCATCCTGGTGCCATGTGTTCCCCAGGTAAGTGACGCACACATACCCAGCCATCTATGTGATTTTAAAGAAAATGTGATTCATCAGACCAGGCCACCTTCTTCCATTGCTCTGTGGTCCAGTTCTGATGCTCAAGTGCCCACTGTTGGCGCTTTCGCCGGTGGACAGGGGTCAGCATGGGCACCCTGACTGGTCTGCAGCTAGGCAGCCCCATACGCAACAAACTGTGATGCACTGTTTTCTGACACCTTTCTATCAGAACCAGCATTAACTTCTTGAGCAATTTGAGCTACAGTAGCTTGCCTGTTTGATCGGACCACACGGACCGCCCCTGACCCTGTCGCCGGTTCACCACAGTTCCTTCCTTGGACAACCTTTGATAGATACTGACCACTGCAGACCGGGAACACCCCACAAGAGCTGCAGTTTTGGAGATGCTCTGACCCAGTCTTCTAGCCATCACAATTTGGCCCTCGTCAAACTCACTCAAATCCTTACACTTGCCCATTTTATCCTGCTTCTAACACATCAACTTTGAGGAAGAGATAATCTGTGTTATTCACCTCACCGGTCATAATGTTATGCTTGGTCAGTGTATATAGAGAGAGACTCAATATGTCAGTTATTAGAAAGGTTTTAGAGAGAAATACATGCCTGTCTGTTTGTGCTCATAGGTAAGATCACAGCAGAGGAGGCTAAACGTTCATCTCATCTGAACATCGTTGGGATGGTTGGATCCATAGACAATGATTTCTGTGGCACTGACATGACCATTGGCACCGATTCAGCTCTGCACAGAATCATGGAAGTAGTTGATGCCATCACAACAACGGCTCAGAGGTATGTGCAAAACACACATGTATGTACATATGGTACTACACAGTTGCATTCTGAGCCTGACAGCACATTGATTTGTCTATTCTTATCTCCCCTTGCAGTCATCAAAGAGCCTTTATTCTGGAAGTGATGGGGAGGCATTGTGGGTATGTTACAGTATGGATGAATGATATGCAATTCTGTTCTAAAACAAAAAAAATCCATATCTCATGCCAATCAGTGTTTGACATGATTATTGATCCTAAAGTTGCAGTAGTATCGTTATGCACAAGTTTACCTCCAGTTATTTTAGTTGAACTGAGATACTATTATAGTTTCTTAGACTAAGCCAGAACTAGGCCTTAGTTAAATTAAAACATTTAAGTAGTTCTTATGTTCTGCCTCTAAGAATCTATGTATATTTGTAAATATAGGTATTTGGCCTTAGTCACTGCCCTGTCGTGTGGCGCTGACTGGGTTTTTATTCCTGAGATGCCTCCAGATGAAGGATGGGAAGACCACCTGTGCAGGAGACTTACCTATGTAACATCTTTACACATTATAACTGCCTTACTTATCATCATAGTCAACATCATCATCATCATCATTACATTCTGTTTGATATAATTATGCTGTCTTAATTGTGCAGCAAAGAAGCATTGGGCATCGTTTGAATGTCATCATTGTGGCAGAAGGTGCTTTGGATCGACACGGCAAACCCATCACCTGTGACATTATCAAGAACGTAAGCCGCACACTGCCAATATGATCATAGGGGTTGTTTTATCAGCAGGTACTTGACACGACTAAATATTTGTGTATGTTTGTGTTTGTTCAGCTGGTCACTAAGAAGCTCGGCTTTGATACACGTGCCACTGTTCTGGGTCATGTGCAGAGAGGAGGAACACCTTCAGCCTTTGACAGAATCTTGGTATGATCGTTCTGAATTCTGATTCTGTTCTGACAGCATTTTTTTGTTTATTTGATGCATATGTAACATGTTGCCAATAAATGTAAAGCTTGGTACATACTCCGCAAGAACAAAGAAATTTGTTTGTTTTCCCGAGGTGGCAAGAGAAAGAACAAAGTTCGTTCTGGCCAGTACATTCCATACTTCACGAGAAAAGCAGGTGCCGAATATCTGTTTCTCCGCATTAACCCCGCCCACTTTCTGACCAATCAAACAATAATTCTCGGACACCCACAAGAAAAAAGTTCTGCAAGCTGCGAGAACTCCCAAACCAGGGCTGCCTGGGTAGCAAGAAATGTTTTCTCTGTTCTTGTGGAGTATGTTATGGCCTTAAAGGGTTAGTTCACCCAAAAATGAAAATCTTGTCATCATTTACTCCCCTTCAAGTTGTTCCAAACCTGTACGAGTTTCTTTGTTCTGCTGAACACAAAAGAAGATATATAGAAGAATGTTTGTAACCAAGCAGATAGAGCAACCATTGACTACCATAGTATTTTTTTCCCCTAATATGGTAGTCAATGGTTGCTCTCTCTGCTTGGTTACAAACATTCTTCTAAATATCTTCTTTTGTGTTCAGCAGAACAAAGAAACTCGTACAGGTTTGGAACAACTTGAGGGTGAGTAAATGATGACAGAATTTTCATTTTTGGGTGAACTATCCCTTTAAGGCCCTCTGTCTTGTTCTCAGGGCAGTAGGATGGGAGTGGAGGCTGTGATGGCATTGCTAGAGGCCACTCCTGACACCCCTGCATGTGTGGTCAGTCTGTCTGGAAACATGGCTGTTCGACTGCCCCTCATGGAGTGTGTGCAAGTGGTGAGCAGGCATAGACACATCCCGACTTCCTGGCCGCATAATTATTTTATGTTTATGTGTTTTGATGCAGTAGTCCAAATCAAATAGAAATAACTGCTGTTTTCACAAACCAGATATGAAAGTATTTATATAAACTACAGTTTAAGTTTGGGGTCGGCCATTTTGAATGTTTTTGAACGAAGCTTTTTATGCTAACCAGGGCTGCATTTATTTGATCAAAAATACAGTAAAAACTTTAATAATGTTATTATAATTTAATAACTGTTCCCATTCAGTCGGTCACGTTCGACGTACGTCGGACGTACCGACGAATTGGGATCACTTCTGGGAGCCCCTATCAGCTTCGAGCTATCTAGAACCGGCCAATGAACAATTGGCGTGCGAGATTTGCATCTCGCGCTCCGCCCCGCGCCGCGGGTATAAACAGGAAGCGAGAGCGAATGCACGCTGTCATTCACTTCGGAGCCACACGGCAGATGAAGACGACTCAAATTGAGTTCGCTGCTATCAGCAAGACATTAAAGAGTTTGAAAGAACCGGAGAAGAGGAGAAACGCGTGTTGGAGAGACGGCACATTCCAGCGGGACCGCGGAAGACTCATCAGCTGCCTCTGCGCTACAGAGAAAACTGCTGTTTTCACAGCAACAAATTTCTGTTGGTCTGGTTTGGGCGTTTTCCTGTATTGAGTACAGGCACGGGCTGCACTACAATCCCGTGCGCTGTCGCGTTTCCCCCTGAGTGCTTCAGCACAGAGCGTTTCCTCACAAAAGAGTACACGGGTGACGCTGCGTCTTTTTCAAGATGGCATTCCACCCGTGCGTTTCTGGATGCGGTTGTTTCCTGTCCTGACGGCCACGATCCCTCTCACTTAAACATGTTGAGACTGTCGTGGGTGATCCATGTTCTCCCAGGAGAACGGGATCACGTCGACGCGCTGGTCATCTCACCTTCCGCGTGAGGGTTTGAGTGTTCAGCGCGCCGTGTGCCATCTGGCTGCCGGGTGACAGTGCGGGTTGCCACGGCAACTCTGCGCGCGTCACTCGGCGCCTCCGATGCGCGGTCGAGACTATGATGCCTCAAACGGGGTTGAGTCCCTTCGCTTATACCCCGATCTAGTCTCTTTTCTGGTGCACCAGAGGGGGGACTATTTTGGCTGATAAGCCTGGGTGGCCTGAGGATTACAGTGAGGTTTCCCCGCCGCGTACATCTCTGTGGGCCCCTCACTCCTCTATCGCATCGCAAGCATGTTGAGACTGTGTTCGTGGGTGGTCTATGCTCTCTCTCGCTCTCTCATTTGGGGCTCTAGCAGAGGACAGATGTCAATCGCTGCATCGGAGAGAGGGCTGTTATGTGTTGAAAATGAAGATGATGCTGAGATTCCCACCGTAATAGTGGGCGCTCGTGCTGAATCAGATTCATACTTGACAGCCATGCTTTCCCGGATGGCTGAGGCATAGTGCAACGCGTAAATCGCCTTGCCTGCCCCTTGCCTTTTTTCGGATGTGCATTGGAGGGCTTTGGCATTGTGGAACTATTGGTGCCAAAATATGGAACACCAATAGGGCCATAATCTGTATAAAGTTTTCCTCTCTCTCACTACCCTCATCGGTGGGGTGGCAGTGCCACTGGCAGGCCACCTCCGCCCTGCTTAGTGCACGAGGGTAGTTCTGAGCTGAGGTTGAGCTGCGCACAGCGCTGGCCCTTGGCTAGACGATGTCCACCCTGGTCCAGAAACACAATTGACCCGGATTTGGTCTGGAACTGTTCTTCCCCGGGGGAGGGCCGGGTGGAAAACCATTAGTAATTCTGTTCCGCCACTGATGTTAAAAACAGCCAGTGGTACCAAAAAAAAAAAATGAGCAGTTCCAATACTTCGGGGTCTCGGGAGTTCAGGAATGGCAGCGTGTGACGCTACAGAGCCTCGCCGCTTTCATTCCCCTCCCCACAAGAGGGCGAGAATGGCAGTGTGTGACGCTACAAAGCCTCGCCACTCTCATTCCCCTCTTCTCAGCGGTGCGTGGACAACAGTGCGCGACGCTATGCCTCGCCACTCTTGTTCCCCGCTGAGGAAGGAGGTGAGGCAGACCGTGCGCAACGCCACAAAGCCTTGCCACGCTCAGCCCCTCCTTCATTTGGGAGCGCGCTTGGCGGTGGTCGACGCTCCCATGCCTCGCCACCCTCAGACGCCTCTCCCTTCGCCAGCAGGGGGCGCCGGCTGTGGGAACGCACTCAAGCGGCCTCCCCACACTCGCACGCCCCCTCCGCGGACGCAGGTAAGTGTTGCACAGCACACTCAGATCCCACTTCGGGCCGCTCCATGCCGTCCGAGTCGGATCCCTGCATTCCGCGTCGCTGCCCCGCTGCGGGTACGTCTGTGGTTAATCCCCTTGCTTGGTGTCTGGAAGCCTGGCTAGAGCTTCCCAGCCCGTCTCGGGGCCGTACCATCAGACTCGGCTATGCGATTCAGTTCGCCAGGCGTCCCCCTAAGTTTGGGGGCGTTCACTTCCCAGTAGCGAAGGAGAGCGCCCCCGTGCTCCGGGCGGAGATCGCAGTCCTACTGGCGAAGGACGCGATGGAGCCGGTCCCTCCAGCCGATATGAGGTCCGGGTTCTACAGCCCGTACTTCATTGTACCCAAGAAAGGCGGCGGGTTATGGCCGGTCTTGGACCTGCGATTCTTGAACCGGTCCCTTCATAGGCTGCCGTTCAGAATGCTAACGCAGTAGCACATCTTCAGGTGCGTCCGTCCCCAAGATTGGTTTGCAGCGATCGACCTGAAGGACGCGTACTTTCATTCTCGTTTCCCCTCGACCGGCCCTTTCTGCGCTTCGCGTTCGAGGGACGGGCATGTCAGTACCGCGTCTTACCCTTCGGCCTGTCCCTCTCGCCCCGCGTCTTTACGAAGGTTGCGGAGGCGGCCATTGCTCCCATGAGAGAGCATGGTGTTCGCATCCTCAACTACCTCGACGACTGATTCTTGCCCAGTCGCGAGGGCAGTTGTGCGAACACAGGGACAAGGTGCTCAGTCACCTCAGCCAGTTGGGACTTCGGGTCAACTGGGAGAAGAGCAAACTCTGCCCCACGCAGAGGATCTCTTTTCTCGGTATGGAGATAGACTCGGTCGCCATGACTGCGCGCCTCACCGAGGAGCGCGTCCAGTCGGTGTTGAACTGCCTGAATTCGCTCAAAGGCAGGACAGCGGTTCCACTGAAACATTTTCAGAGGCTCCTGGGGCATATGGCATCCGCAGCTGCAGTAACGCCGCTCGGATTGCTTCGTATGAGACCGCTTCAACGCTGGCTACACGATCGAGTCCCGAGATGGGCGTGGCACAGCGGTTCCCTCCGCGTCCAAGTGACTCCGAGGTGCCGCCAAACCTTCGGCCCGTGGTCGGACCCTTTGTTTCTCCGGGCGGGAGTCCCCCTAGAACAAGTGTCCAGGCACTCCGTTGTCTCCACGGATGCCTCATCCACGGGTTGGGGTGCCACGTACAACGGGCTTGCAGCTTCGGGCCTGTGGACGGGGCCTCAGCTGCAATGGCATATCAATTGCCTCGAGTTGTTAGCAGTTCGTCTTGCACTCAGCCGCTTCAAAGTGCCGCTCAGAGGCAAGCACGTTCTGGTCCGGACGGACAACACTGCGGCCGTAGCGTACATCAACAAACAGGGTGGTCTACGCTCCCGTCGCATGTCGCAACTCGCCCGCCATCTCCTCTTATGGAGTGAGAAGCATCTGAGGTCGCTTCGTGCTATTCACATTCCGGGCCTGCTCAATCGTGCGGCCGACGAGCTGTCACGTCAGCAGGTACTTCCGGGAGAATGGCGACTCCATCCCCAGGCGGTCCAGCTAATCTGGAGTCGTTTCGGGGCCGCACAGGTAGACCTGTTTGCCTCCCCAGAGACGACCCACTGTCAGTGGTTTTATTCCTTGACCGAGGGGACCCTCGGGTCGGATGCCCTGGCCCACAGCTGGCCCCGGGAAGAACGCAAGTATGCGTTTCCCCCAGTGAGCCGTCTTGCGCAGACACTGTGCAAAGTCAGGGAGGATGAGGAGCAGGTCCTGTTGGTCGCTCCGTATTGGCCCAACCGGACTTGGTTCCTGGAACTAGTGCTCCTTGCGACAGCACCTCCCTGGCCCATTCCTCTGAGGCAGGACCTCCTGACTCAGAGACGGGGCACCCTATGGCACCCGCGTCCAGACCTCTGGAAACTCCATGTCTGGTCCCTGGACGGGACGCGGAGGTTCTAGGTGACCTACCGCAAGCGGTAGTTGACACCATCACTTCCGCTAGAGCCCCCTCTACGAGGCGCCTCTATGCGTTGAAGTGGAACCTGTTCGTCGATTGGTGCTCTTCTCGCCGAGAAGACCCCCGAAGATGTTCGATCGCATCTGTGCTTACCTTTCTACAGGATGGGTTGGAGCGAAGGCTGTCTCCCTCCACCCTCAAGGTCTATGTCGCCGCTATCGCCGCTAATCATGAGCTCGTAGATGGGAAATCTCTAGGTAAGCACGATCTGATCGTCAGGTTCCTTAGGGGAGCGAGGAGATTAAATCCGCCTCGTCCTCCCTCTATACCCTCTTGGGACTTAGCTCTGGTGCTTACTGCACTACAGAGAGAACCCTTTGAGCCTCTGCAGTCAGCTGAGTTGAAAATCCTGTCGTTAAAGACTATACTCCTGATTGCGTTGGCCTCCATCAAGAGGGTAGGGGACCTGCAGGCATTTTCGGTCGACGAATCGTGCCTGGAATTCGGGCCCGGTAACTCTCATGTGATCATGAGACCCCGGCCTGGATACGTGTCCAAGGTTCCCGCTACTCCCTTCCGGGACCAAGTGGTGAGCCTGCAAGCGCTGCCTTCGGAGGAGGCAGACCCAGCCCTAGCTTTTCTCTGTCCCGTCCGTGCTCTCCGGACTTACGTGGACAGAAAGCAAAGCTTCAGGACCTCAGAGCAGCTCTTCGTCTGTTACGGAGGACAGCAGAAGGGAAAGGCTGTCTCCAAGCAGAGGATGGCCCACTGGATAGTGGATGCCATCGTCTTGGCTTATCAGTCCCAAGACGTGCCCTGCCCGCTCGGGTTAAGAGCCCACTCCACTAGGGGTGTTGCCTCTTCCTGGGCGCTGGCTCGTGGCGCCTCGCTGACAGATATTTGTAGAGCTGCGGGCTGGGCGACACCTAACACGTTCGCTAGATTCTATAGCCTCCGTGTAGAGCCGGTATCTTCCTGTGTGCTCACTTCCCATAGTCAGTAACACCGAAATGCCTGTTCTAGTGTCGGCTTGCTGCGCCATTCCCTCCCCTATGGTAGACGGATGCGTGCGCTTATTCTGCTCCAGTCGAGTTCCCCGGAACGGCGAACCCTGTTGAGTCCTCCGCAACCCGCGGCAGTTGGACGTGGCGGAGCGTTCGACGCCAGGTCTAACGCTCGTATGCATTGGTGGAACTTGTGTTAGGCTGGGTTCCGTATGTAGTGACCCCCACGGCGGTCCCATATGTGTATTCTTCCACGGTACGGCTCCCTACGGCGAGCCCGTGTCTTTCCCTCGGCAGAGTTCCTCTGCCGTCCCAGGTACGTGTTGTCTCCCTCCTAATTGGCCGGGGCCACCCCTGGGACTTCCGTATGTTGTGCTGCCCACGGCCAGCCCATACGTGTATTCTCCACATGTTAACTCCCTCTGGGCATGATGTGGCTTCCGCAGCTGCCCTCACAGGCACGCTTTCCCAGCGTTATCCAATACAGTCAGCTGAATGGGTCTTGCGGAACAGCAGCTTGCCTCTCCCTGCGTGAACCTACCCGCCCGCATCAGATCGGGGTCCGTGGGGCTCATCGCTGGGCGCTGGAAGTGGTAGTAACTATGGCGTTTTCCATAGGGGATCCCAATTCGTCGGTACGTCCGACGTACGTCGAACGTGACCGACTGAATGGGAACGTCTCGGTTACGTATGGTAACCCTCGTTCCCTGAAGGAGGGAACGGAGACGTACGTCCCGTCGCCACAGTTGCTGTACCATCACTGCAGGTCGAGCCACTACGTGTGGCTCCTCAGTGAAAAACAGCGTGCATTCGCTCTCGCTTCCTGTTTATACCCGCGGCGCGGGGCGGAGCGCGAGATGCAAATCTCGCACGCCAATTATTCATTGGCCGGTTCTAGATAGCTCGAAGCTGATAGGGGCTCCCAGAAGTGATCCCAATTCGTCGGTACGTCCGACGTACGTCTCCGTTCCCTCCTTCAGGGAACGAGGGTTACCATACGTAACCGAGACGTTTTCTATTTTAATATATTTAAAAATGTCATTTATTCCTGTGATGTCAAGGAACATGCCTTTCAGCGTCACATGATCCTTCAGAAATCATTCTAATATGCTGATTTGGTGCTTAAGAAACATGTATCATTATTATCAATGTTAAGTTGTGCTCTTTAATATTCTTGTAGAAACCATGATACATTTTTTTCGGGATTCTTTGATGAATGATGACAAGGCATTTATTTGAAATAGGATATTTTGACTCAAAATAAGTCTTTACTGTGTCTTTTGATTAATTTCATGATCTTTGCTGAGTAAAAGCATTTATTATTTTTTTAATCTTGCTGACCCCAAACTTTTGAATGGTAGTGTAATTTTATATACAAATTTTATACATTATTATTTTATTGATTTATTTTATTTCATGTTTTTGCGGAGACAATTTGATGCAGATGTTTGGTTTGTTGATTTGTACCCCAATTAAGCGATTTAATTTGTAAAACATCTCTTTTTTTAGACAAAAGAAGTGACCAAAGCTATGGCAGAGGGCAGGTTTGAGGAAGCTGTTAAGCTCAGGGGAAAGTGAGTTCTTCATACTTGTCTTTCTTTCTTTCTTTCTTTTTGCTATAACAAACTAAACTTGTGATTGATTTGCTGTTTCTCTTCTGCAGGAGTTTTGAGAACAATTGGAACACATATAAACTCTTGGCCCATGTGTCCGCCCCAGACGTGAAGGTGCGTAACAAGATATTAGTCATTCAATCGTTCAAGTCATCCCTTTTGTTAGGCTTTACTCCAGATATGTATGAATTTATTTAGCTGTCTTCATCTTCCTCTTTCCACCTTTCTCTCCTTCTTTAGAGTAATATAAACATAGCTATACTGAACGTGGGAGCTCCATGTGCAGGAATGAACGCAGCAGTCCGTTCAACAGTCAGAATGGGTATCCTTCAAGGACACAACATGCTAGCTGTACATGACGGCTTCGAGGGACTTGCACACGGAACTGTAAAGTATTTAACATGCACGAGGAATCCATGATTCCATATGAAGAAATGTCTTCTCTTTAATTTAAACTGTGTCTCCTGCAGATTGAACCAATAGAATGGGGCTATGTGGGAGGCTGGACAGGCAAAGGCGGTTCTAATTTAGGAACCAAGAGGTATGTTTTTGATCAAATAAATGCAGTCTTGGTGAACAAAAAAGAAATCTTGCTTGCCCCAAACTTGTGTATATAGTGTATGTTACAGCATTTAATTGTTATTTTTGCATATCTTTCCCTGGAGGTCACTGCCGGCTAGTATGATCGAAGATATCAGTCTGAATATAGCCAAGTTTAACATTCATGCCCTGGTTATCATTGGAGGGTTTGAGGTGAGAATCTCAAATATTACTGGCAATGTGAAATAAAATATTTGAAATCCTGTTATTTGTCCACCGGCTACTACCTCACCTTGTTGTTTCCTTGTTTAGGCCTTTGTTGGAGGTTTGGAATTAGTGACTGCCAGAGAAAAATATGAGGAGTTGTGTATTCCCCTGATTGTTATTCCAGCTACTGTGTCTAATAACGTTCCTGGATCAGACTTCAGCATCGGTGCTGATACTGCTCTAAATACTATCACGACTGTGAGAAACCACACACTATAAAATTGTATAATATACAATTCACAGACATGTCCCCAGCTATATGTTTGACCGAATGAATTGTCTGTTTTGTGTCTTTTAAGACATGCGACAGAATCAAGCAATCCGCCGCTGGAACGAAGCGCAGGGTTTTCCTCATTGAAACAATGGGGGGATTCTGTGGATATCTGGCGACCATGGCAGGACTGGCTGCGGGGGCTGATGCTGCTTATATCTATGAAGATCCATTTGGCATTCATGACCTGGAGGTGAGGCATGTTTGGTTGGGTGGATGCTTGATCGGATGGATATATGTCATTTTGTTTGTTTTTAACTTAAATTTCTGGTTGGGAAATAGACAAATGTGGAGCACTTACTGGAGAAGATGAAGACCACAGTGAAAAGAGGGCTCATCCTCAGGTTAGTCATTTTGTCACACAATTTGTTTCGGCATCTTTTCGCTCTTTCTTTCTCATTTGGTCAACTTCTGCAGTAATCTAGACAAATGACTCCAGTTTTATGTAATTCTTGTCCCAGCACTCTAATAACATCAAACTGTTTTCCCTTAGGAATGAGAAATGTAATGCAAACTACACTACAGATTTTCTCTTCAACTTGTATTCAGAAGAGGGCAAAGGAGTTTTTGATTGCCGTAAGAATGTGCTTGGGCACATGCAGCAGGTCTGTGTGTACAATATTGATAGTATTTTGTAGTTTTGGCCTATGTTTTCCTAAGCTTCCTTGTCATCGTCTCTGGCCTCAATTGCTAAGTTTTCTCATGGTATTTTCAGGGTGGAACGCCTACACCGTTTGACAGGAACTTTGGCACAAAGATGGGTGCTAAAGCAGTGTTGTGGTTGACTGATAAACTGAAGGAGTGTTACAGACATGGTGAGTGAACAATAATTTAAATGGTTGGATGACTGAGAAATAGGAGACAGGAATGGGTTTGAATTGTGTTTAAAATTACAGGACTTTCCATGAATGGGTTACAAACTAGTGACTGAAGTTTTACACACACACACACACACACACACACACACACACACACACACACACACACACACACACACACACACACACACACACACACACACACACACACACACACACACACACACACACACACACACACACACACACACACACACACACACACACACACACACAGTTACATTCAAATGAATAAATAATAAGAATAATTACACATAACATGTTTTACTGCAATAAATTGAATATCAGTTGCTATGTTTCCATCCACCTATTTTTATGCAAATTTTGGGATATAAAAAAAAACAAAATAAAGATTCATATACTTGAGGTGTAGCCTCCGAATGCAAGATGCGCTGTTCTGAGCCGCAAGTCATTTATTACGTGGGATGCAAATGACGCATGTTGTGAATGTTTTATTCTATATTCCAATTTTTTCCAATTTATTCAATATTCCACTTTACATGGAAATATAGCTATAGTGTCTTAAGTCATGGCTGGACTTTGGTGGTTGCAGTGAAGGTGTGGGAAAGGCCAGAATCACCATTACAAACATTTAGGCCTGGTTTCACAGACAGGGCTTAGACTAAGCCAGGATTAAGCCTTAGTTCAATTAGGACATTTAAAGGGTTAGTTAACCCAAAACTGAAAATAATGTCATTTATTACTCACCCTCATGCTGTTCCACACCCGTAAGACCTTCGTTAATCTTCAGAACACAAATTAAGATATTTTTGTTGAAATCCGATGACTCAGTGAGACCTGCATAGCCAGCAATGACATTTCCTCTCTCAAGATCCATTAATGTACTAAAAACATATTTAAATCAGTTCATGTGAGTACAGTGGTTCAATATTAATATCATAAAGCGACAAGAATATTTTTGGTGCGCCAAAAAAACTAAATAACGACTTGCATAGTGATGGCCGATTTCAAAATACTGCTTCATGAAGCTTCGGAGTGTTATGAATCAGTGCAAGTTGCTTTCAGTTTCACTGTTTCCAAGCTTTATAATGGGAGTGAATGGGAGCCCAAAATTTGAAGCTCAAAAAAAGTCCATTATTAAAGTAATCCACCCGGCTCCTTATTTAACACGTTATAAAGTTAAATATCTAGCTTCTGCCAGTCCGCCTTCCGTATTCAATTTACGAAGAAAGTGTAACACCTCTCGCAGTTCAAAGCCGCGTCATTTCTGCTTTTTTTTTTTTTTTTTTTTTAATAACTCTGATTATATTTGTCTGAAACAAGAATGTCATATACACCTAGGATGGCTTGAGGGTGAGTAAATCACGGGGTAATTTTCATTTTTGGGTGAACTATCCCTTTAAGCCTTATCTAACTGTGGGTTAATTTTTAAAATTAGCTACTACATAATAGGGTATATGTAACATATCTGTTAATTCTCACAATTTTTAATGCGTAAAAAAACAATGGAACTCCAAAGTGTACTATGTCCATTGAAAGTGCCTTACATAAATCCTTATAAACCTGACTGTAACTGTGCGAATAATGTTCTCTTTCACTCTTGTATGAGCAGGCCGTATCTTTGCTAACACACCGGACTCTGCATGTGTTCTGGGTATGAGGAAGAGAGCCATGATCTTCCAGCCTCTCTCTGATCTCAAAGAGGACACTGACTTTGAGTGAGTGATCCCTGTTTCTTTTTACCATTGTTTCTTTGCATCGCACACATGTCATTCATTGAGTGAATCCCACCTTGTTTCTGTTTCTGTTCCAGGCATCGTATACCGAAGACGCAGTGGTGGCTGAAGCTTAGGCCCATTCTCAAAATTCTGGCCAAATACAAGATCACGTTGGACACCTCAGAGACAGCTACGATGGAGCATGTTATTAAGAAGAGATGAGCAGTCTAACAACACACTGATTTACTGTGGGATGAAAAAAAAGATCTTAGTATAAAAGAATAATCAGATGATCACCCAAATGTTCTTCCAAAACCATGAATAAATAATGACATAATTTACATTTTTGGGTGAACTATTCCTTATGAAACCCCACAAATGTTTTCTCTCAGATGTCATTTTTACCATTTCACCACTAGATTTCTCAATTGTTGTTTTCTTATATCTGGCCTAAATTGTACTATTGTTTCAAACTAAATAAAACTGCCAGACTAAATGAAACTTGTAGATTTAATTTTAGATGCTTTCACTGAACACAGAAAAGTAATATTTGAACAGTCACATTAATATCCAACATTGCCAAAGAGATCCAATTTTAGACATTGTATATTTTCTGTTTTCTTTCTTTTCTTTCTCCTGAAAGGCCAACATAATTCAACTTCATTTTATAAAATGTGAGAAATTTAGTTTCCAAAATACCCGTACTTGTGATACTTGTGTATCTGGTACTCTTGAGTAGACTACAGAGTGCTTGACTCTTGCATTATCAATTCAAGATTGATTGCAATTGATGGACCTCTTGGTGGAAATAAATGTTATGATGTAATTTCCATCAAGAGGTGCAATTCTTGGCCAAGTCTACTCCAGCACACCCCAAAGACTGTCAAGTAATTTAAGGTCTGGATTCAAAGGTGTCAATTCATGTGTGAAAATGATTCTCCTTCCCAACCATTCTTTCACAATTTGAGCCTGATGAAACTTGACATTGTCATCCTGGAATATGCCATGATGTCTCTTCCTACATGGTTGTTTAAGAAATGAAAATCTACACTCCATCAATTAGGGTTAGAAGAGCTGCTGCCAAACATTTATCATGCTAGAAACATAATAATCACTGCAATAATGATCCAATCACAGACTCTCAAGCATTTGCCAACACAGAGGAAACAGGTGTCAAAATTGTACCTTTAGGGGTACAACAGCTTGTCGCTGGGGCAGTACCCTTAAAAGGACATCTTTGTACCTTTTTTACTCTTAAATGGTGTATATTAGTACCCTAGAGTACAAATACGTACCTTACTATTATGAACCTTTTTGTGGTAAAAATAAATAAATGAAAAAAAGTACAAAGATGTCCATTTAAGGGTGCTGCCCCTGCGAAAAGCTGTTGTACCCCTGAAGGTAGGCTACAATTTTGACACCATTATTCTCCGTGTATTTAAATCCAAACAGCGACTTGGCAGTGTATATAAACTTTTTTTCTAAAGCAGAATTGTCAGACAAATGTGAGATTCAAATACTTCAGAAGTTACTCGACATATCCATTAGCTGAAAACTCGTTGCTGATGAGATTACAAAGAGCACCGCCATGTGGTGACAACTAAACAGGTGAAATGTTTATAACGTTAATAACATTTGCTTTGCAAATATCATTCTTAGCAAATTGTATAGAGCGAATACTATTATCTTATTTGAATATTTTGAAGCGTGTTAGGTTTGGCTTAGTGGGGGGAAATTATAAAAGTAAGAACAACCAAAATAGACAGGAAGAGGAAGAGGTGAACTAAAGTGACCACAATGTAGCTCTTGCAAGGTAGGCTCCCTCAGTGATATGATCGATATGCTCTGTCTCAAATCCTATTGAACCGCCTATCTAGACAGCATTTTTAAACATCATAGGCGCGCGCGCGAAATCTTTGAGAATGTGCACTTACATACACGCGCAGTATTTACTGAGCATCATAGCCGCGTTCCCTGCTCCAGCATGCTGCACGTGTCTGTGGCGACCATAAATGCTGTCTAGGTAGGAAGCTCACTAGATTTTGAGACGCAACCATAGACATGCTGACGCGAATGATGATAACACCTCCAGTGACGCTCTGAATTCGCATTATCACGCTTCACACGACATCTCACATTTACGGTAAGAGACTTGATTAAAATGATTTCAACTTTTAATAGATTTTGTTGTGTTGGATATGAATTCTGTATAATTTACTTGGTTTTGTTAATGCTTGACAGTTTTAGTTTATAATAGTTTGTAAAGTACCATTTAAATTAGGAGAAAAGCAAGTTCTGTTGAATTGTTTTAGGAAACTGCTGTAGGGCTGAAACGGTAAAAGACCAACATATAATTGCTGGTTGGGTGTCCCACTTTAAAAAAAAAAAAATTAAAAAAATTAAGTTAAAAAAAAAACAGTTAAAAACAGTGGTAACACGTTATTTTAAGGTGTC
The DNA here is from genome assembly GCF_949357685.1 of Gobio gobio. Taxonomy (NCBI): domain Eukaryota; kingdom Metazoa; phylum Chordata; class Actinopteri; order Cypriniformes; family Gobionidae; genus Gobio; species Gobio gobio. The sequence goes on from NC_137110.1 coordinate 14,899,487, forward strand.
ATTGTTACAGTGTAATTATATATTTAAGTACTGAGTAATATTAATTAACAACATGTACTTACTGTAGGGTTAGGGTTTTGTTGAGGGTTAGTTTGTATGTAATTATGCATAATTTACTGTTATTATTATAAATACATGTAACATATGTAACAAGGACACTTTAAAATAAAGTGTTACCAAAATAATTTATGTTTACATGGCAAGTAACGACATATTAACTCTGTAATGTATGAACCCAATATTTACATGAAGAAATAAATGTGCCAGTACTTGGGTGTTCTTGTAACTACACATTGCTATTGTCTTAGCTAATATATTAGCCTCAATACCGCGAAAATAAAATAAAAGTGGATTACATTTTTCCCCCTCTCACTTTCACTACAAATAGTTTCAAGGTTTTCTAAACATACAAACTATCATATTGGTAAAAAGGTGTTATAGGCCTATTTTGTAGCTCTTTCCATGCTATTTCTCATATTGTCTGTAGTTATGGGTTCTCTTTCTTCCTGTTTTCTACATTGATTGAAGCTTCTGGAAGTGGTTCTCAAACAGTTTACCTGGATAAATAAAGGTTAAATAAAATAAAAATAAAAATTCTGAAACTTATTGCAAAACCTTTGTTTCTGTATTTAATTATGGATTACTAGGTCATTGTAACTGTAAATTTTATTCTAGCTCTAATTATTTTAGCTACATAGTTGTCTACTACAATATGGAATGTATATATATATATATATATAAAACGTGTATATATATATATATATATATATATATATATAGCCCAGTTGTCTGTTAGAAGGCCCTACTGCTTGCTTTACTAAAGTAAAAAATAAAATAAAAAACATCAGGTGCAGTAATAATAAAAACACTGTTACTCTGAATGTTTCCATTACTGAAACAGGGTCAACCCACACCTAAAAATATGAGGATGTTCCTTTCACTCGCTAAACAAAGTACTTAAAAAATACAGTTGACGGTTGCACCTATAGTTGAGTTTGTAACTACTTAGGAAGAATGCTAAAATGTGTGAATTTTCGCACATTCTGATTTTGCTGAGTTTCTGGTTGTAAGCCAAAACTTGACATAAACCGTAAACTTGTCCTTCAAATCTGACTGGTCGATTGGAATGTTGTTCCAGAATCAACAAAGATATTGATCCAGGAACATGTTGCACTTGGTGAAATCAGGTTGTGCTGTATCTTCACCCTTGGATGAGTTGTCTCTCACCCGGTCTATGCCTAGTTAATGTTGAGCGATAAAGAGGAAGAGTGACATACTGTGGTTTTGTATGTCTGCCTCCTTGGTTCTCGGATGCTTGTAACGCCTGACTCATTGTCAGATGTCTATAGTGTTACGAATGTTCAAATGAATGAGAAGTAGCTATACAGCGTGGCGGAAGTGCAGTTGTGTTTTTTAATATGTTAAGCATTTAGTTCTGTTTCTCTTTATTCATGTGCCTGTCATATGATAGTATGTCACGCACGTGTAGAAATCCTTTTTTGTCTTTTTAACAAAAGCGCAATTGTAAAATGTAAAAAGAGAACATAATATGTGATTTGTTTTTCTGGTCCCAAAACACAGATATTTAAATATTTATTTATAGATTTATTTGTGTAAAAAGAAAAAAAAAATAAAGTTTAAAAGGAAGTCTTTTTTTTGATTAGAAATAAGAAAACATCTTGAGTGTTTAGTAGGAAACTTTATTCTGTATTATTCTGAGTTTACTGGACAGTATCTTGGAAATACAGTATTAGTAAGTTAAGTATATTTCATATTATAATATATTCGACAAGCTTGAAATGAACTTTTTGTCATTGTAACTTTCTTTCTCTGCAGATGAAGGCTGTTGTGATAGCTGTGACAGTTCTCTTTCACTGTATACAAGGTAATGCGCATTGTATACAGTCCATGCCTTTTTAGAAAAGCAAAACAAGTCTTTGATGCTTTTGATATTTGATTTTAATAAAGTGTATGTGCATTTTAGGGCAGGAACCACTTTGTCAATCTCGGGCTTCATGTTCTGAATGCATAAGGAGTCCTGGATGTGCGTGGTGCACACAGACGGTAGGTTATCATGTGAATGGATCAATATGTAGTTTAATTGAACCTGCCACAAGAATCAGTTTCCCATGATTAGGATGGAGAAGATGTCTTCCTTTGTCAGAGCTGAAGAGAACTGAGAAAAGAAATTGCTGAAAAACAAAGCATTCACATGTAACTTTTTGTGCCCTTTTGAATGCTCTTTTCCTGCTGTGGTACCTGTGGTTGAGCATGTTTCTCTGTGCAAACCAAACAGCTGCTTCACTGTAAAAACCGTTAAGTTCAGAATACACAAAACATTTGTGGAAATTGATTACTTCAAAACATTTAAGTACATTAACTCATTTTATTTTGAGTTAACTAACTCAAAGATTAAGTTAGTAGATCTTCAAAATGTTGTACTACACAAACATGATAATTACAATTCAGTTGAAATATTAAATAAACTGAGTCATACAGTGTTTTTGCATAAACATCCATTTAACTCAAACCTTTATGATTAAGGGCTAGTTAGCAATAACATGCTAGCTTATATTAATATCTATCAAAGAGTCTATCTCTATACACTTGCTTGTACGTAATCAACATTCAGTATTAAGCCTTGAACTTTTGCAGCCCATCCTCATCCTAACCGCAGACACTGCTCTTCACCACAATGGCAGCCCTATGAAACTTCAACATAACAGAAACCTCTGTAAATCCCAACATAACAGAACATTTATGATTAAGTGCTAGTTAGCAATAACATGCTAACCCTGTTCGCACATACATCACTAATGTAAGGTCGCTGAATTCGTTCCAATGTAGGTAACGATCACGGTTCGGTCTTTTCAGCTGGGCAAAAGGGATTATTTCCAATTCATCTTTTATCTGACTCCATTTATCATAATCTCGAATTTAGGTTAGAATGCCAATTGTTTGTTTGGTCACTTATATTTAATAATTAGTCACACATTTAATCATTCTGTTTAACCCTTTGTTGAAATGATACCGTTCCATAATCTACTAGAGGTCGTTAATAATTTCAGAGTAAGTCAGATTAGATCAAAATGTAACAATTTATTAAGTCAGGTCAGGTATCAGTCAGGTAAATGTATAATGCCAATTACATAATCAATTCAAAGATAATCCACACATAACATCAAATACTCTGAAGTAGCCTAAAGAGTGGAAGATTCATACCTGACTTCTGAATATTACATAACGCAGAGCGTCTAATAGACATTCCACGTTATGGGCTGAATTGACTACAGTATCAAGCCCTGAACCTTTTGTCACACTTCCTTATATTGCTCAGACCAAGACAGAAATCTCTTTCAAATGGAAACACATGTTAACAATGGTAATTTAGATTTAATCGCTATCCCATATGACCTGTATTGACGAGACCAAATGGCTCCAAAAGCCAAACCCACCTGAATGAGCAAAATATCTCTAAACTCTAAAAACTCTTGTTATCTTCTTGTTTACTTCTGTGGTGATACGATATTTGTACCAGTCGCACTGAGACATTTCAAACGATATCAAACACATATAATACTGTTTAGTGAGAACTGACATTTAAATCAAATAGATTTTGGGTGTATTTCAGGTGATCTCAGCAGGAGAGGGAGTAGGAGTTTGAGGGAAGTTTCAGGTGAAAGGAAATGGATGTGGATTAAAGCCATTCTCAAATGATTCACTCAGTGTGACGTTGTCTCGGATGACAGTGATAACTGTATGAGTGGATTCAGATGTTAATCTCTTTTATTTTTTCCTCAGTCAGACAATTTGGTATAGAAAGCCTTTTCCAGTCTTTCACTAACACATCTCTCTCTATATTAATCTTGTGCAAAAACACAATTCATTTCAACATTTATTCTCCTTATACAGTCTGACGCAAAGCATGCTAGGAACTAAGTTTAAAGGTAGGGTAGGCAATATTCAGAGAGGCTAGCAATAGTGAGCCAGCTTTGAAAGCATAAGATCCCACCATCCCTTCAGAGGCTCTCCAAAGCTACACCTCCTTCAAAACACATGAACGCGTACAGCAGGGAGCAAACAAAAGCGTCACGAGAGACGCGTTAAACTACCTTACGCGTAAAAGCACATAACATTTCGGCATTGATAGTGGTGCTATTGAAACGCATAAATTCGAGTCACGAACCGCTGCAAGTATAACATCACGGAATTTCCATCTCTAACAAATTACAGTAGACCTAGTTATGGAGTAAACGCAGCATAAGCTTGTTGTTTTGGTTCTGGAGGAACACTTAAGCACGTACCAGCTGATATACAATGTAGGCTAGTCTTGATTTGGGTGGTCACTCTGCATTTGAAACTTTGAAAGGGTTTTAAATCTTCTAAATCAAGTAAAATGACTCAAAATCAAGTAATTTAAGCATGCCAAAGTCAACTTTAATCATATAAAATGTAATTTCCAAACAGCAAAATTGTGGCCAGTGAAAATGCTGAGTGGCTAGTAACTTTGGAAAACCCCTAGCCACAGTGGCTGGTGAGCAAAAAAGTGAATGTCAAAACCGCCTATCACCTATTTCCAAACCCAGGCAGTGTTACAACACTATATATGCAATATTTTGTAGCTTATCTGTTGTGAAGGTGTTATTTCCTACTAAACTCTTTAAATTATATTTAAAGTAGAGTATGCTCAAAGTTTGTTTAGTCAATTTCTGAAGCCTTAAATGGATCGTTAAACAATTTGTGCAATTATTGTAGTTTCTATTGCATATATTTACCATTTGTGCATTTTAAAACCAATAAATCAATTAAATAAACACTTATACAATTGATAAATGTGTATAATTGGATAAAGAACCAACTATTTGATCATATTAATAAAAGAAAATGTTGAAACTTTAACAAAACAGCACCTCCCTCCTATATTGTAAATGTGACTGTTAGCTTAAATCGTTATTTCTACCCTGATTTGACCCATAACATGTAGGTTTGGTGTAGGTTGATTCACGTATAATAAATACCATAATAATATTTAAAATGTTGTTTTTCACTTGAAGAAAACCAGTTCATTTAGATGTTCCCATATGAAGCACATTTTTGGTATATTATTATTATGATTTTTTTTTTTTCATAACTGATTGTACTTGTAATGCAAATTTCCTTGTGATACAGAACTTTTTGAAATCAGGAGAGTCTAATGAACGGCGCTGTGATTCTCCAGAGTCTCTTAAGGCCAGGAGTTGTAAAATGGGTCATGTGATCAATCCTGGAAAACATGCCTTGATCCATGTGAAGAACAGTGACCTCAGCAACGATGCTGAATATGTGGTCCAACTCAAACCTCAGAATATCAACATTACACTCAGAGTTGGTGAGCTTACTCAGACATACAGCAGCATGATGCAATATATTTAAACATAAACTTGAAGCCATATGCAGAGTATTTACACTTCAGTGTAATTGTTCTCTTTAGTATGTAGATGTAATATTATACAGCAAAGATACACAGGCTTGTGTATCTTACACAATATATCATATTTTTGACTCCCCTTAACATTGTTAGTCAATAGTATATTGGGAATGCACTCTCTAAATCCTTTTATTTCAAATGTGCAGGAGTTCCATATGAATTCACAATTGAGTTTAAGAGGGCTAAGGGCTACCCTATAGATCTGTACTACCTGATGGATCTGAGCTTTTCCATGAAAGATGATCTGGAGCAAATTAAAACCCTGGGGCAGAAAATCCTCAAGAAGCTGGAGGACAACACAGAGACCATCCGGATCGGTGAGAATCGCTAACTGAAATACTAACATCATTGGTAGCTGACCATTGGTGAAATTTTTAATGCAATTTACAATTTTTGAAAGTGTAAAATAATCTGAACTACTGGATCACAGACAATTCATTCTAAATAAAAGTGTTGCACATTGCATTTCCAGGATTGGAAAAAGACATTTCTATATAAATATATTTATTTCAGGTTATACTCTGTTTGAAAATATTTACTCAGTTATCAAACGTTGTGTTAATATTTTATTTTGAAGTGCACTACTATTCTAAAGTTTGGGGTTAGTAAGAGTTTTTAAAAGAAAATCATATTTTTATTTAGCAAGTATGTATTAAATTAATCAAAAGTGACAGTTAAGACATTTATAAAAGATTTCTATTTCACATAAAAGTCAATTACATTTTTGTATTAAATTACAACTTTCTATTACTAAAGAATCCTAAAAAAATGTATCATGGATTCCACAAAAATGTTGAGCATCTTTTTTAGAATTGTTAATAATAATAAATGTTTCTTGAGCACCAAATCAGCAAATTGGAATGAATTCTGAAGGATCATGTGTCACTGAAGACCGGAGTAATGATGCTGAAAATTCAGCTTTGCCATCACTGGAATAAATTACATTTTAAAATATATTACAATAGAAAACAGGTATTTTAAATTTCACAATATTATTGTTTTATTTTATTTTTCATCAAATAAATAAATGAATGCAGCCTTGCTGAGTATACTTCTTTCAAACACACAAAAATTGTACTGAACCCAAAAATGTTACCTTATTGCTTAATAAAAAAATAAATAAAAAAAAGTAATTTGCAATTAATATAGACCTCTTTAAACTGCAATTAAATAATATGCAGTTGTTTAATTAGAGCCATGTTTCTTTCATTTATCCTAAGCCCTTTCTCCATCTTTCAGGTTTCGGGTCTTTTGTCGATAAGGAGATGTTGCCATATGTCAGTCAGGTGAAGAAAAGACGTAATAACCCCTGCCCCAATCCTATGGAAACCTGCCAACCTGCTTTCAGTTTTCGGAATGTCCTGCCACTGACTAACGATGTCAAGGAGTTTGAACGAGAAGTTAGCAAACAGAAAATCTCTGGCAACCTGGACGCTCCTGAGGCTGGTCTGGATGCCATAATGCAGGCGGCAGTCTGTAAGGTGAGAGTTGAGTTGCCATGAATGAATGAATGTACTGTACATGTAAAGATTTCAGCCACAACTTTCTGTTTTTGTGTAAAAGATGTACCAGTGTCTGTGAAAAGCTTAAAAATAATAGCTGCCTTATTTTTCCATTTCTCACCACAGGAGAAGATTAAATGGCATGATGTGACACGCATTCTGGTTTACACATCTGATGATACTTTCCACATGGCAGGAGATGGACGACTTGGTGGTGTCTTTCAGCCACATAATGGACAGTGTCATCTTAATAATACCGGTTCCTATAATGGAAAAGCCTATGTGAGTTTTGCACATTTAGGGTCCTATTTTAACGATCTATGGTCTAAAGCGCACGGCGCAAGTGCACTTGCGACGTGTCAGAACCAACTTTTGCTAGTTTAATGATGGGAAAAATGGTCAGTGTGCCCGGTGCATAATCTAACGGGGTTGTCCCTATTCTCTTAATGAGTCATGATGGGTGTGTTTTGGGTGTAACATCCAATAAAACAATCAGAGTCTCATCTCCCATTCCCTTTAAAAGACAGTTGCGCTTGCACCATGGCCGATTCGCTATTTACATGGCGGAATTTGCGAACGGAAAGACTGAACCCTTCTCCAGAGAGGAATCATTTTATTTGTAATATTTAAACATTTTTGTGCTGCTATGTGTACGCATGTTTTGGACCCGCCTAAGGCACATATTACTGATGCACTCTTTAAATAACAAAAAGAATATTGCGCCATTGACTTTAGACCAGGTTTTAGTTGGTCAGTCAACTTCAGTTGCCTCAAAATAACAATGCGCCAACAATGCGCCTGAACACACTGGTTTTCAGAGCAGCACACCCATGGACTCACAAATGGGCGCGAGTGCATTTGCTATTTAAACAACGTGGCACTAAACAGGAAAGTGATAACTAGCAAAAAACACTTGCGTCACGCCGGGTGTATGATAGGGCCCTGTATGATGAACATTCTTTATGCGTTTCCTATTATAGATTGATGTCAAAGGAATAAAAATCTAACTTTAACAGGAATATAAGTATGATATATGATGACAAAGATTACATTAATTTGTCCTACAGGATTACCCGTCGGTGGGCCATGTATCTAGAGTTCTGCAGGATAACAATATTCAGCTCATATTTGCTGTGACTGAGGACATCTATCCAGCATATAAGGTTTGAGGGAAATATAACACTACAATACTGTTCAAAAGTTTGGGGTGAGTAAGATTTTTTGCTTTTATTCAGCAAGGATGCATTAAATTGATCAAAAGTGGCAGTAAAGAATTCATCAAACAATACTGAAACACTAAATTCTTAAGCAGCACAACTGTTTTCAGCATTGATAATAAAAATGTATATTCATTGAGCACCAAATCAGCACATTAGAATGTTTTTTGAAGGATCATGTGACACTGAAGACTGGAGTAATGATGCTGAAAATTCAGCTACAGTATTACTGTTTTGACTGTATATTTGATCAAAAACGTTAATAAATCTTACCAACCTCAAACCTTTGAACAGCATTGCATATACATTTAGATATTTAAATACATCAATTACTACTAATAATTTAATTGATCTCTCTTTTTCCATCTTACACACACACACACACACACACACACACACACACACACACACACACACACACACACACACACACACACACACACACACACACACACACACACACACACACACACACACACACACACACACACACACACACACACACACACACACACACACACACACACACACACACACACACACACACACACACACACAAACATATTCACAGGCATTGAGTGCATTGATTCCTCAGTCAGTGGTTGGTGTATTAAAGAAGGACTCTAGTAATGTTGTGGATCTCATCTCTGAAGCCTATGGGGTGAGTGTTTTCATCATTTGCTATCCTGTGTTTTGACCCTATTTAGTGGCTTGTGCACTGGCCCTACTTAACACTTGAACTAACAGTAATTACAAGTGGCTGTTTGAACAAAAAAGTCAGCGTTTCCCCGCTGTTTTCCACTTCTGCTTAATGGTTAAATAATTGACCAAATAACTGAAACTGCATGTAGGTGTTTGTTCCTGTTACATCACCTACTTCATAAATCAATAAACAAATTGCCATATATGGAATTATTTAATTTTAAATTATCTTATTATGTGATCATTATTATGATCATGTGATTGCAAAGTCATATTAGAAACATTAAGAAACTGCTTGCCAAGGATAACGGTCAATTGTACAGTTTAGTGGTCATTATACGAAAATATTTGACCATGGTATGAAACAATTGACTGTTCAACTTATTGAAAATCATACAAACATGACTACATGACAGTATTTATGGCAAAGGCATTTTGCTTTAATTAATTCATATATCACTGTATATTTTTACATACTGAATATACATGTTTATGTGGGCCAGAATTTGTCATCCACGCTGGTATTAGAGCAGGAAGGAGCTCCAAAAGAACTGGACGTGTCCTATAGGTCTACATGTAATGGGAATCAGGCAGATACTGAATGGAAGGAGAAAGGAGAGTGTCAAGGTATCAAGCATGAGAAGGTGAGCGCCACCATCAGTGGTTTCCTCGTAATTATCAGAAACAAGGAATGTTTGTTGTTGTGTCTGATTAGAATGAAGAAGTTTTGTTTTTCTTTGTGATTTATTGTTTTTATAGATTAAGTTCCAAGTACGTTTGAACATGTCTGCATGTCTGAAGGAGCCTCAGACATTTCGGATCAAAATGCAAGGTATCAGTGAGGAAGTGAAGATCACAGTGGATACAGAGTGTCACTGTGACTGTGGCGTTCCAGAGAAGGCTTCCAAACACTGTAACGGTAAAGGAGCGCTCTCATGTGGCGTGTGCAGGTAGATCCCCCTATTGTCTTACTAGAGAACTACATCAGCTGACAGAATCTGTGAAGACGCCATGATTAAAGCCTATTTGAATTGAAAAAAATAATTGACCTAAGAATTTACCCAACTCTGTATTATTTTCTTCTTCCATGAAACACAAAAGGAGATCTTCTAAAAGACAAAAAAGCACCAGAGGTGTCGGCTCACAAATCGAATTCGTTGTCTCAAATACGAATTGTAATCCGTGACATAAAAGAAACAATGGGGTTTGACATGAAATTATATCAAAATTATTCATTTTTTAATTAAATATGAGTGTGAAGGAAATTAATTACAGTCTAATCCTCCAAATAAAAGCGATTGCATGATAAAAATGAATCTGTGGTGAAGTAAATACTACAAAAAACAAAAAGAAAATGTAATTTCCACATTGAGTAAGTTAGTTCAGACAAGAATAAAAAAAGTTAATTCTATTATTATTATTATAATATTAGTACTCAATTCAAGTTTGTAGGAATTAAAGCTTGAACTTATAAGTTTAAGTACTTGGAATTGTTTATGTTTACAATAATTTTTTGAGTTAGTATCAAAGTTATAAAATTAAGTTATAAAATGAGTCGTTGCTTTTGTTGTTAAGTTTAGTATCTTGCTGTTTTGTGACATCCAGGGTTCATTTTCTACTCAAAATTACCTTATTCATAGTCAAAAACCATTTACTGACTGTTACCGTTTGTTATTGTGTAACAACTATTGAGGTATTGTGTAGATATGATACCTTAAGTGTAACAAGAAATCTACTGTGCTGTTTTTCTAAGGAACACATAAATAAAGCATGGCTTAATAAGTGCTACATTGTTTGAGTACAATTTACAAGAGTGAGTAATTGCAAAGTAAACTTCAAATGAGTGAGTAGAAATTAATCAACAAACTCAAACTGGCCAGTGGCCAAGATAAATTAACATATTAATTTTTTTAATTTTACAAAATTTGTAAATTTGTAATTTGAAATTTACTTAAAATATGAGTGCAAAACTTAATCTTTTTTTTTCAGAAGGCTACTTTTTGATACTTTTGTGATACTTTTTTATGACTTCCCAGTGAAAATCAGCATCTCCTTTTGTTTTTCACAGTAGAAAGAAAATAATACAAGGCCAAAGCGACACATCAATATATTTAAATATTTTAAGTGAATACCTGATTTTTTTTAAACAAGTGTAAATGTGCTATGTTCAAATGTTTATTCGTCTCACTTGAATTTTTTCAATGTGTTTATTAGCTGTGACGAAGGCCATTTGGGTCAGAACTGCGAGTGTGTGCAACAGAGTGATGCAGACTCTACTGTCAACATGCTGGCATCCTGTCGGCCTGACAACAACTCGCTGGTTTGCAGTGGGCACGGCATCTGTGAGTGTGGCAAGTGTATGTGTCAACACCTCTACAGGGGGAAGTATTGCGAGTGTGATGCCAATAGTTGTGAACACGAAAATGGCAAGCCCTGTAATGGTAAGTATAATGGAGTGTATTTAGACAAATATTTTCCCTTAATATGTTTGTTTCTGTAAGTTCTGGCTTTAAAACTCTACTCCTGAATGTGTTCGTCATAGATAAAGGAGATTGTATATGTGGACAATGTTTCTGTTGGGAAAACTACACGGGGCCTGCATGCGCGTGCTCGCCCAGTCAAGACAAGTGTATTAATGACAAGGGGCTTTGCAGCGGTCAAGGCAAATGCACTTGCAACCAGTGTCAGTGTAACCCAGGCTTCAGGGGAAATGACTGCTCTATATTCATCAATGCTTGCATGATGTTTAAGTGAGTATCTTCCTCTTCCTGTGATCTGATATCTATGTTTCAAGATGATTTTTTAGTGAGATGTGCATTTGTGTGTGGGTTTGTATCTTCTTTAAACCACATTTTAGGTTTCCTCTGAGTGTTTGTTCTATTAGTCATAAACTTAATAATGATAGTGTTGCATCGCAAGACATTTGAGTTGTGACATAATATGTGGTCCTCATTAAAGCTTATTCTGGCCACCCACTTAGACTGGAATAGACTGTCTGGTAGACATGTAAAGCACCCAGCCACAGTTTGTTCTTTTTAGGGCCGCATTGATCTGAAATATATTACCACAATAATAGACCAGCGTGGGAAAAAATTAATTCAGATAGTGTTAGGGCAGTCTCTGTGAAAGGTGCTAGCAACTCTAAATGGATTTGATTCCCAGAGAATGCATGAACTGATAAAATACCTCGAATCCAATGTACTAGTCCCTTGGGATAAAAGTGTCTGACAATTGCCTTGCTCTGTTTTAATGTGTCTGTAGGGACTGTGTGGCATGTCATGTGGAAGCTGGTAAAACTGATCCCAGTGACTGTGCTGTGAACTGTTTCCATGCTGAAATATCTCGTCTTGATGGCACTCATGAGCTGCCTTGCACATATCAAGATGCCATTTCATACGAAGTGGAATTTGGTGCTAAGGGCAAAATTATACTTCGATATGCGGACCTGCCCCGTATGTATTCAAATATAATATTGTTTGTAAAAAATCCTTTATTTGATTAGACCACACATATACCTGTATGACACACAATTGACGTACCTGTGAATGTTAAAAGTTAAAATGTTTTGTTTTTTGTCTCTGTAGGTTCCATTGATAAGACCGCAGTTATAATTGGCAGCTCTGTGTCAGGCATCATTTTTATTGGCCTTATAATAATAATTATATACCGTGCCTTGCTGGAACTGTATGACTATAGAGAATATCAGAACTTCGTCAAAGCGCAGAACCTGACCAAATGGAACGAGGTGAGGTGCATGCAAAGACACACTTCTTAAACGCATTTAGAAGTTTAGGCTATAAATGTGAAGCAAATTATAACCTGTGTATTCAAAAATTATGAATTTAAAGAATTAACAGATTGACGATTTAACAATCCAATGTTTCTCTGTTCAATGCAGGTCCAGAATCCTCTTTTCAAAGGTGCCACAACAACGGTGCTTAACCCTTTGCATTTGCAAAATGACGCATAGCAGCATTCTGAAATTATTTAACATTCTGAGAGAGGATCTCTCGAAGTTTGCTATTGTAATATCTTGTTTTATTTTTTTAGTGTACATCTTACACTATGCAAATTTAAACTTCTTTAAAATGTATATTCTAAGCTAGCAATGAAAAAAAACATTGCAATTCAGGAGAACAGGACTGTTATAAATATGGTGATGTATTTTATGCATGCTGAACACAAAGCCTTGAGTTTATCTTATGAGAGCTGTTGAGCTTGTTGTGAAACTGAACAACTCCAACTTGCAATTTTAAGCAAGTCCTTATAAGGTAACTAAAGCAACTTTACAGTTTACATTATAGTTTAATGTTTTATGTCTGAGCGGTATGACTTTGTTATATGTTGTTGAAGAAAACATGAACATTGACCACAGTTTATTTTACTCATTAATTCAAAATAACTTTTCTGTATATAGAATATTATTGAGGAAATTCCCATTAGAAATTCCAGAGGGGACCTATATGATGAATTCGCCATAGCCTACATGTTGGCCTTCCTGATTAGTTTTACAGCAAAACGTTATTCGTTCATATAAATATTGTTATTCTTGTACTTCACTTGGTCTTGGTAAGAATAATAATAAAGTGACCATTAAAATCTTATAAAACAAATTGTATGTTTTCTTTCAGTATTTCATTATTGTTTCAGTTCATTTAAATACATTCAATTAATAGATCACCTTCTATTTTCCGTTTCCGAAAGATTCATATGTATATGTATTACTACCATAGACCGTAAAAATACTACTATTACTAAGGAAATCAGTAGCGACTTCGTTGATGTGTAAGAATTCTAAAAACTACATTACCCATGATTCCTTTGCTCCACTTTGAGCCTGCTGTTTCCCGATAAGCTTTGCGGTATTTTAAACAAGTGCGCGAGCAGCGCGACTTCATTCTGTTTTCCGCTGCTGTCATCCTGATAACGGCGACGCGCGACTGGATAAAGTGTACATTTATTTTACATTTATATTTGTTGAAGATACATATGAACGCCACGTTTTCTTACACTCATATAGAGCCGCTTTTCCTCCATATTTGACCGTTTAACCGAGCATGGTAAGTGACAGGCTAACAGGTTTGATTTGTTTACACGGATTGGGGATTAACGCTGGGCTGAGTTAACGTTAGCTAAATTTAGCTAACATGCTAGTTTGAAGTTTTATAGCAAAGTGTGCAGGAAAGCATAGCAGATGATCATAAAACATACTTTTAATGTAGTAACCTTAGCTCATTGTTGATACACGTACTTGTCATTCATCCCAAATATCGCTACAATAGTGATAAACGTAACATTATATTTGTTATATATATATATATATATAAATGTATATATTTAAATATACAATACACACATATTAGTTTACCACTCACGTATATTAGTTTACTGTTACAGTAAATCATCATAGTATCTGAAATACTTGAAATGCTTAAAAAGCTGTTTGTATTGCAGTCACAACAGTGATAACAATGAAGTGCCTGAGAACAGAGGAGTATGTCCAACAGTTGTCTTGTGTTAACGACACTGTAGTTCTTCACAACGTGCTTAAGGTAAAAAAAGAGAGATTGTTTTGTATGTACATAACGTGAGAATAGGAATTGTTTGTTTATTTCATATATGATGCACACTTCTGGAGTTGTTCTTTTTTATTTTGTTGCAGAAACAGTTGGATGAGGGGCTTGGTCCTTATGCTCGCACAATGTGCGATCGTATCATCCGGGCATGCAACCAGTGCCTGGGCAGTGGTAATCTGGACCCTGCCCATCAGGGGCAGATAGTGGAGTTGGTGGAACTGGCCATCCGAGCGTTCGAATTGCTCGAAGAGTCCGGAATGCAGAGCAACCCATTTTATCTTGAGAAAATAGTCTTCCACATCCTACAGAAAGTCTGCAGCCTTGGGGCTCACGGCCCTGCATGTCGATTGGGCCAACTCATGTATAGAAGACTGAAGTGTTTGTCTGCAGAGGTACAGTATGCTTGAGGAAAAAAATCATAAAAATAGCCATCTCAATAAAATAAGTATCCCCTTATTTTTAATCTGGAAAAACTGTGGGCATTCATTGGTCAAAAAATGTGGAAACCCTGGAGACTTGACTTTAAAATTTCAATTGTAATAAAAGTATCCATATTTCAAGGTACTCTCTGTAGACCTCATATTTAGTTTTTTTGCCAACAGACGGATGACTTCCATGTTCTGGTGCGGAATTGCTTTGCAGTGCTGTGGAACAGTCTCCTGTCCAACAGAACGAGTGGTTCCACCCTCCCTCCACAGGACAGACTTCACTGTCGGCTACAAGCTTTAACCTTTAAACTCCTAGAACAGGGGTCCGGCTCGCCCTGTCTCCCATCCAAAGTTCCTCTGTTTGTAGAGGAAGCGGTAGTGGAGTATGAACGGTCGTGTGGGTGTTTTACTCTCGACGATGTGAGTTTTCTGACCTCTGAATTGCGAGAACTGTTCTTCGGCCCTTTACTCAAGCCACAAGACTCTTCGCTGATCTGTCCCTCGCTGGCTGTGAGCTGTGAGGTGGTGTTTAAAGTGTGTAAACTGCTCTGTAATAGTCGGTTTTCAGCCGAGGCTGTTGGACTGTTGCGCGGCGCTCTGGAGGGGGTCGATGGTCATGTGGGTTTGCGTTCAGCTCTGAGCCTTGCAGATTGCGCAGTGCAGCTGCAGAGTGTGTTAACCTCGGGAGGTGAATGCAGTAAGGCTTTCACCGAATGTGCACGTGCACTCAGGGTGCTGCCCCGTGTCATGTCGGGCCCAGAGTCTCATGCCCTATTAGAGGCTTGTCAGCTAGTGGTTTGGGCGTTGGAAGCTGGTCAGTGTAAAGGGATGGATATAACCACATTGCTGGCTTGCTTTTCCTTTTTAGAAGAATATCAGGAACTTCTGCTTGCACAGCGAAAGGTAAGATTGTATAAAAATTCATTGATATATATTTTGAATGTGAATTTTTAAAAGCTTTTGTTTGTTCCAGGAATCGTTTTCGCAGCAGGTGCAGTACTCCCTTTGCTTCAGCTTTTACCAGGGCTTCATTAGTGCATACGAAAGTCTTCAAGCATCTCGGGTAATATACTAAACCTTCTTTAGGCCATGATAAAGTGATTGGCTAGATGTTTCACACTTATATCCTTCATTCAACATTTGCGTATAAAGGTGTCAGCGGGCGATTCTCTGGACAGGGTGCTGTTGTACTGCCAGGCGACTGCAGGACGCATGCTTGCTGAACTGCGGACACTCGGCAATGATAACTTCTTACTTAAAGCAGGTACATCTTCCTGAAGTCGGCATGCTGAAATCTGATTGGATGCTTGATCCATTATAGAATAGATATGCATTACCAGTCAAAAGTTCAATTCAAAAGCAGAATTGACGAATATTGCTATCTATGATGTAAAAGTCGCATACATTTTGATATGACCGTTCAGACTGAGGGCGCATTACAAAACATCTGACCTGTCTTGGATGTAGGACCACATATGGAAGTGGCCCAAATCGGAATTAAAAATATCAGTTTCCATGTGATTTGTGCTGTTCACTCTGTCATGATACAACAGATCTGAGTCACATATGAGTAACAAAATCAGATTTGGGCCACATTTACTTGCAGTCTGAATGTAGCCTATTACCAAAAGTTAAAAAGGTAATATTGTAAAATGGTCAGTCCCTCCAGAAAAACGCGATTATGCGATCGCGTGATTTAACGCATAATCAGCCAAAGCCCGCATATTCATGCGGGGGCCTCATTTTTTCAAATACGCCGCACTTTCGCCGCATAAATTGCCTATTTCCGCGTGCAAAATATGCGGGGCTATCATGATTTCATAATCCCCGCATTTTCGTTGCAAAAAAAGTCATATATATTAGCAGAAAGTTGAAAAATTTTCGTTTACTTCACACAAGAGCCGCCATTTCCGCCTATTGCCATGGGAACGTTTTGAAGTGACGTGATTACCCGACGCGAACGTCATCGAAAAGCTTCAAACCCCGTGGAGAAACCATAGATACCGATGAAACCATGATGAAGCACAAACTCCCATTGGCCAACAAAAATAACAGCAAAAGAGCAAAGCAGTTTCCCTGTGTGCTGAGTGATTTCAAAACACAGCATCATGAAGCTTTGAAGCGTTATGAATCAATGAGTCGATTCAGCGGTTTGAAGCGTTATGAATCAATGAGTTGATTCAGCGGTTTGAAGCGTTATGAATCAATGAGTTGATTCAGCGGTTTGAAGCGTTATGAATCAATGAGTCGATTCAGCGGGTTGGATCGCCAAAGTCACGTATTTCAGCAGTTTGACACGCGATCCGAATCATGAATCGACTCGATGATTCATAGCATCATGATGCTGTGTTTTGAAATCAGTCATCACTATATAAGTCGTTATTTAGTTTTTTTTGCACACAATAACTATTATCGTCGCTTCATAAAGTTATTGTAGAACCACTGTAGTGAGATGGACTTTGTAACGACCTCTTTAGTAGGCTACCTTTTAATGGGTCTTGAGAGTGTACATTGTGCCAATGGAGGCCTTTCTGAGCCATCGGAATTCAACTAAAATATCTTAATTTGTGTCCAACAACATAAAGGGATTAATGACAGAATTTTCATTTTTAGGTGAACTAACGCTTTAAGAGATTGCACTTTGTGCATTGGAAGCACTCAAATGTCTGTTTTGTATAGCGACATCTGTAAAACAGGAAGTTATTTATTAATTTTTTCAGAAGTTGTAGCATATTCCTTTTGTAAAGCTACAGAACTTGATTGACTAAATGTTTTGTAAATTTGAGCCATTATTAAGGTCTTCAATAAAACAAGATGAGAACTTAAATATTCCAGCACTTTCTGTGATGTAGTGCTTTTTTTCTCTTTCTCATCAAACCGCAGTTTTTGCAAGTTCCCGCAATTTTATCGCATAAAATTGCATAAATATCCCGCATTTTTCATCGCATTTTTTAAGAAAACGTGCCGCATAATCAAGGATTTTTGCCCGCAACAATCACAAAAAAAAGCCGCATTTTTCTGGAAGGACTGAATGGTAATGGTAAATATTGTAAAAAAGGTAAAAGGAACTTTTTTTCAATTTTTTTGTTCGTCCTTAGAAATCATTCTAATATGCCGATTTAGTTCTAAAGAAACACTTTTTTTTAAATCAATATTGAAAACGATTGTTAAAATGCTGTTTAACATTTTTACAGGATTCTTTGAATTAGGAAGTTAAAAAGAACAGCATTTATTTGAGAATTTTCTTGGAGTGAAAAAAAAACAACAACTTATTGACCCCAAACCTTTGAACTGTAGTGTAACTGTACCAGTGAGTGTACATAAATTAAATTCTATATTCATTTGTCTTTATTTTTCCCTCTAGTGTGTGCGGTGAATAATGTGGTGTATGAGCTGTTTAACACAAAGCTGTATGAGGGAGCCTTTGGCTTGGCTGTGATTGTGTGTCAGGAGCTGTGTAAGGACTGCCCTCCTTCTCTTCCTCTGGATAGGGTAAGAACTGCAGCTTCCTCTAGTCATTTTTTAGCTTTTGTTAAGATTAAAAGAGAATAAAAAGGAACAACATGTATGAAATTGTGACGTTTTGTGGTTTTAATGTGGCTCTTGAAGTCAAGAAGTCACTTTTTTTGTATTTGTATTGTCTGCTCTGTGTTATGAATATTATGACTTTCAAGCTGTACATTCAGTTTAAAAGCATGCAAATGTAAAAAAAGGACAATATAAGCTACTTGACTGTAGTTTTATTGTGTGGATGTTTTCAGGTAAATCGCTGTTTCATGCTGACGGTGCAGTGTAGCCGGCGTGGAGGTCAGCTGGTGCAAGCTCTAGACTGGATTGTGCGATGGATTCGGGTTTTGGGGGTGCAGATTTTTAATCATCTCGCAGAACCTGTGTCGCTGTGGGTCAAAACCAAGTGTGATGCTGCCCGAGCAGGAGATGACGACACACGCCTGAGGTAATCAAAAAGGGTTCCGGTGTACTGTTGTTCGCCACTTAAGAGTGAATGTGCTGAAAATCTCTTTCTCTCTCTTTTTTTTTTTTTTTTTTGGTAAGGACTCTGAGGGATGGGTTGGGAGAAGCTTTAATGGATGAGGAAATGCTGATGTGTTTGTTAGAGGAGGAGTTGCGTGTATATAAGGAGCAGACTGGAGATACAGCACAGGAGCGGTACAACACGCTCTGTGACCTCTTAGATATCTGCCATGAAGAAACACCACACACACTGAGACGGGCTACTTATCTGTGTGAGATGGCACAGGTTGTGTGCTACCAGGACTTCAGCCAACAGACTGACTGGTGGGTGAACCAGCTTTTGTCTCATTTGAATCAGAGATAAAATATTGAAAATATAGAGGTCTTCATTCATTTTTTTTGCTCTTGGCAATCAGTTCAGCGGTTGACTTTACCCATGAGGCTTTGCGGTTGCTGGAGGCAGAGCCAGAGACAGCAGAGAATGCTGATAGGTTGAAGGATGAGAAGGCACATGCCTCCCTGTGGCTCTACATCTGCACTCTTGAGTCCAACCTGCAGGAGGTCAGTGCCTTGTACACTACCAGATGTGTTTCTCATCTTAACATTCTGATCTGCATGAAATTATTCTTGTAGACGCATGTAATGAAATATATCCATATCTATTTATTTATGTAGTTGGTTTGTTTATTTTGTTTTAATGGATATCTTATCTCAGACAGTGTTGGAAACGTAACCCACTGGTGTCCAATATACTTTTACTTTTGTTCTAAAATTTAAAAATAATACTAATAAAGAATGACTAGGTGTGTCCAAACTTTTGGTTGTTAGTGTACACTGTCCAAAGTTTTGGGTTACTAAGATTTTTTTTTAGCCTGGTCCTACAACCATACTCTCGTACATTTAATTTGTACAGAGAGTCTACCCACTGTCCATTGAAAAGCGTTTACTTCCTTGAAGGCGGGTACTCTGTTGAAGTTTAAAACTATTGGATCTGCCATAACCAATTGCTAAAGTTTGGTCGTCATCTCAAACTAGCGCATGACATCAACATCATCGTTCTCAGCCACTCCCTCTGTTGGCTGATTGAACCAGTTAAAATTTGACTGGAGAAAACCAGAGAATATACCTCAATCCCTGACGGAGTACTGAAGGAAAATGAAAATTGAGCGGAAGTACGTAGGAGGGCGCAGCCAGGCTAGATTTTTTTTTAGTTTGAAGGAAATAAATACTTTTATTCAGCAAAGATGCATTAAATTGACCAGAAAGGACATTGAAGACATTTGTAAGGTTACAAATCATTTTTATTTCAAATAAATGCTGTTCTTTTGAACCTTCTGTTCATCAATAGTTTTGGGGAAATGTATCACACCTTCCACAAAATTAAGCAGCACAACTTCAAAGTTTTCAACGTTGATATAAAATTTATCATGATCACCAAATCAGCATATTAGAATGATTTCTGAAGTATCATGTTTCATGGGACACTGAAAATTGGAGTAATGGTTGTTGAAAATTCAGCTTTACCATCACTGGAATAAATTACATTTCAAAATAAAGTAGAAAATCAAATAAATGCTACTTTGGTGAGCATAAGAGACTTTCCAATGACATTGACATTAACAAACCCCAAACTTTTGAATGGCAGCGCACATTCATTCCTAAAAAATATTATACACCTGTGCTTCACTTTATTTTCCGTTGTGTGTGTAACAGGCTGTAGACACAGAGAAGCGATTGCGTGCAGTGCAGGAGGAGAATAAAACGGATATGAATATGGATCCTGTTCCCACTAATGATCTAGAGTACGAGGACAAACAGAAATCACAAGAGAGCCAGCTAGTCTATGATGGACTACGCTTCAATCTACTGGCTCACAGCAGTAAGTCATACACAAATACATACTTGCATTAATTTATTACATGCAAAATGTGCAGTGATGGGGCTCCAGAACAGGTTTGAGAAGCATTGGTTTTTAGGATAATCTACTTATACTGTTGATTCATGTGTGTCTCAGAGTTAAGTGAGCCTTTGGATAGATGTTTGTCTCTGTGGCGGAGTCTGCTCAGGGGGTCTGTGCCTGCAGTTAGAGACCCTAAACTCACTGCTTATTCCATGACACTGATGGCTGCCCTCTACACACTTATGGGCAAAGTAAGACTACACACCCACATCACTCACTGTGTGCTGTGTAACATAAGTCTCCTCAAACTCATTACCAAGAGAGGAGAAGTATTTGAAATTTGTATTTATGTTGAATAATAAATATGTCTCTGTTAGCATCTACAAGCTCTGGAGGCATATCAACTCGCTGCAGCCCTTTTCTGTAGCCTTGGCGATGCCCAAAATAGTGCAAATGCCTTTTGCCACTCTACCAGGATCCTGCTGTATCTGGGCTCCCCTCAGCTTGCACAGGTGAATTAATGTTAACCAGGACAAACTTTTTATTTGACTATTAATAGCCTTATATTATACTGTACATTTTATATGTTGTTTACACCAGAACGTTGTCTGCATGTTTCAGGTGGAATTACAAAAAGCAGAACAGAGTTTGACTTCTGTCAAGAGCTCTGAGGGCACATCTGTTATATCCATGCTGGCTATGCTGCAGAAAGCACAGATAAACTATGCTTTAGGACAGGTAATACTTGTTCATATAACCGTTTGTTGACTATTGAGTCAATTTTATCCAGTGCTAGACTCCTGGGAACTGTCCATTTAAATTAGCCACGTTTGCACCACAGGAACTTTCCCCAGAAACTAGGGACTTTGTGGTGGTACTCGGTGTGTTTTGACTGCAGGAACTTGGGACTCACCCAGCATTTTATTTCAACCTAACACTCCGTTGCAGTGTGTGCAGTAAGAGTTGTTTGCTATTCGAATCAACAATGAAGTTTAAAAAATATGACAGATGGACCGATGATGAGGTTCAGGCTTTATTAAGTGTATTTGCGGAAGACGAAATCCAGTGGGCTCTGGAAAGTCACATACAGTCCTACATCACCGGACTAATCTTCACAGTACTTTAGACTGTGATAGAAACGCAGACAGCAACATGTCTGGGGGGAAAAAGTTCCTGGGACAAATTGTTCCGGGTAATTTCGGTGGAAGCGGGGCTATTGTAATTGTATACTACTTATTGACAAAACCACTGATCTGTCCCTCCTTGCTTTCTCAGGTGGAGCGTGGTGTGTGCTGCCTGATGGAGGTTATAAAGGAATCTGCTCAGCATCATTCTAAGAGCTGGTACCTGCTCAGGGCACGAGCACTGCAGACAGCCAGTGAATTCTTGAGTCTGGACACAGAGGCTTTAGATTCACAGCTACGTCAGAGCATCACTCAGCATGGTCAGCTCTAATCCAATACACAAATTACACATTTAGGTACCACAAACAGAACAGTTATATCCCATGAATAAGCTCACATAAATGTACAGTTGAAGACATTCCTCCTGCGTGAACTTCATTGGAGCTAGGAGTTGATTCGATTAATATAGAATTTTCAGCCTTTTAATAGAGACAGAGCGTATTTAGGCCACGCCCACATCGGGGGGGGGGGGGGGGGGAAACAATCTAACGCTCTCCATTGACTTTGCATTGTGTGAGGCTGCATCCTTGTCATTTCGGACTTATAACAAAAAACAGAACAATGTCTAAAAGCTGATATGTGACAAAGTGTACAGCAAACAAGCTAAAAAACCCAGAAATAAGTTTTTATAAGCTGTCGACCCCAAAAAACGAGAGTTTAAGGAGACAAAAGTGGATAAAGGCAGTAAAACGTGACGCTTCAGCAGGAAGAATGGGTCAATTTTGGGATCTTGACACTCAGTATGCCTGTGTGTGCAGTAAATATGTTGTCACTGTTAAGTAAAATATCCAAATGTCAGTTTTATATATGATATTTCCTGT
Source organism: Gobio gobio (assembly GCF_949357685.1). Classification (NCBI taxonomy): domain Eukaryota; kingdom Metazoa; phylum Chordata; class Actinopteri; order Cypriniformes; family Gobionidae; genus Gobio; species Gobio gobio. The sequence continues at coordinate 14,922,256 of NC_137110.1, forward strand.
CGCTGATTACGTTCCCCTGTAGTGTGTGTACTTCTCAGTGTAATATAACGTGTTGCGCTCTGTCTCAATGGCCTGTATCAACTTTTTTGTCCTTAAACGCTCGTTTTTGGGTCAACAGCTTATAAAAACGTCTGGGTTTTTGGTTGTGGGTTTTGCTTAGCTTGTTTGCTGTACACTTTGTCACATATCCGCTTTTAGACATTGTTCTGTTTTTTGTTATAAGTCCGAAATGACAAGGATGCCGCTTCACGCAATGCGAAGTCAATGGAGAGCGTTCGATTGTTTTCCCCCCCGGTGGGCGGGGTCTTCGGATTATGACGCGTGTCGCTCTGTCTCTATGATGTAAAGCCTTAAATTATTTCTAGAATTCAGAAGTTAAAGATATAGTGGACTGTTTGTTTGGGGTCAATATTTTTTTGGACATTTATTTGTTCAAAAGCAGTAATATTATAAAGTACTATTACAATTTCAAATAACTGTTTTCTATTTTCATACGTTTTAAAATGTAATTTATTGCTTTGAATATAGCAAAGCTGAATTTTCAGCAGCCGTTACTCCAGTCTTTAGGGTCACATGAACCTTCAAAAATCATTATTATATGTTGATTTAGTGCTCAGGTGACACTTCTGGTCACTGTTAAAAAAGTTGTGCTTAATCTTTTTGTGGAAAACATTCGTTGATTAATAAAAAGTTCCAAAGAACAGCATTTATTTGATATGGGAATCTTTTATAATGCTGAATAAAAGTATTAACTTACTGACCCCAAACTTTTGAATGGTAGTGAATGTTTTTTGAATAACTTAATGGATCTGCACACAAAATTAGTGACATCACTTACCCATATACTATGTGTGAAATTTTTTTTTTTAAGTTGTAAGTTATGTGTTGTAGGTCTGAAGACCTCAGACACGGCTCAATATGAAGGGTTGAAGCTATTGTGCAGCCTTGTGATGATGTTGTTGGGCAACGGGTTTTATGGTGCCCCTGGACCTAACACAGACTCTCGCTTTGTAGACCAAGGTACAACAAGCGGTAACAGTTTTGGCTACTTAAAGGAATCTTTGTTATTTTCAACTTGATGTGTTTTCTTACTGTAGGAGACAGTGTTGTTTTTAAATGGCTGTTGCTGAGTGAGGTGCTGGTGTGCTCCGAGAGAATGGTGATCGTGAGGAGCAGCAGTGGAGCCATTCATGAAGCTAAAGCTCAATGTCTAGAGGCTCTCAAACTGGCCACCAAACTGCAGACACTCAGCCAGTGAGTGGATGCTCCATTTCTTTGAGTGTGAGAGTTCAGAATGTGTGTGACAGTTCAGGGATGTTTCTGACATTGAGGGGTGACATGGATGACAATGCTTTTTTTTCTCTCGTCACAAGTAGTTGTATCTGCTCCTGGGATGCCATACACATTTCTTGTGGATTTGTAATTGCATGTTATGTTTTGTTTCGTAGCTGTGCTGAGCTGTTGGTGTTGAAAGCTGAACTGGAGTTGATGAAGGGTGCAACTGAAGCTAGTAGTTTGGATCTGGAGCAAGTTAGAAACTTACTTGATCTCTGTACAGGTAATATTGTAATTGGAGACATTCTGATTTTCCCAGAATTACCAAATCAAGACATTTTAAGCCCTTTCTAGACAATATTTGTAATTTTATGTATAGGTAAAGGTGCCCAAAAGGATATTGTTGATTTATTTCACTGCTGCTAAACCCAAGCTAGATTTACAAAAACAAAGTATTTATTTTAACAATAAAGTTTATATTTTGGTCTCATTCCACTTGCATGTAGATTTTGGCCAGGGGCAACAGCAGAAGTCTGAGGTGAAAATAAAACCACGCAAAGGTCGGCCAGCTGCCCCTTCTTCCTCAGGTCACACCCTTGAGGAAGATGATGATCTGAGTGGAATCCTTAGCTCTCGTGCCCTTCACAAGGAGCCTGTGGAAGCCATGTCTAGATTAGGGAGCCAAGGAGCATCTCCCCCTCTGAAACCCAGACGCCAGCATGGGCTTTCCTGTCTGACCCACGCAGAGACCTGCTCCTGTCCCTGCTGCAGTGAGCTTAGCGTGGCTCGAGTCAGTATCCACTGGGCGCTATTACAAGCAGAGCTCCAGACAGACCCCGAGCACTCCCACCGACTGCGCCAATCTGCCAGGAAACGCTGCCATAGTGTCACAGCTAAGCTCCAAAGCAGTTTGGCAGCTCTTGTGTGCTCAAAGTCAGCTGCACTGTGTCTGCTCCAGGCAGAAATGGGCAAAGTGCATTTAGGTGCTGTGCTTCAGCTTCTCCGAACAGGAAACAAAGGGAAAGCTACAGTCCTGTGGGAGGAAATAGAGGCAGGATTGGAGGCAGTGACACACAAAGGGGCACTGAAACCAGAGCTTGGGCCCATCAGAGCTGCTCTACTGGGGGCCAAAGCTGTGGCCTGCTGCTTGGCATTGTCCATGAAGAAACAATGTACACCCGAAGAACTCTTTTCTTCTGAATGGGGCTGGAATCCACCGAAAAGTAAACCACAATTAAAACTTAAAACTGAATCAAAGCATCAATCCAAGAGCCCCGTTTCTGAAACAACTCCTCCAGAGGCAGGTGTTAAACGCCACCCTGACAGTAAGAGTGGATCTGCAGACCATGAAAGCAGGAAAACCAAAGAGACTTCTGTAGTTTCAAAGAAAGTTAAGGACTTGGCACCCAAAATTACCATCACAAAATCCTCCATGGGTTTCAAAACGCCCAAAGCAACAAGGACATCCCGGTCCAAATCTGTCTCCACAAGCACTGGTGTTGGTCCCTTTAGAGCATTTGACTTCACTAGTGAGGTGCCTGAAATTTCTGTACCCACATCTGCCAGCCGTCGTGGGATTACAAAGTCAAAAGTTAACACCAAGGGATCGTTCGAGGTTTACAAAGATTCTTCTCCTGCAGAAGAGAAAACTGTGGTCGTGCCAGCTGCGCCTAAACGAACCATGCGTTCTCGCTTTAAGGTTTGGCCCATTGATTGGTTTCAGACTTATTGAGATGATGGTAAGAGATCTTCGTATCATAAATCGTTAATTGAATGCATCTGTTCTGTCTCAGGTCGAGTTCAGTGATGAAAGTGACGCTGAAGCTGCACCTCCTGCTGTAGTGGAAAAGGCTGAGAAAAAGAAAAACGCCTGCCACTCCAAAACATCTCGCACCCTGAAACCAGCCCTGAACACCATCTCTAGGGACGCCAAAGTTGTGATCCCCACTGTAGAACCAGAACCTTCCAGGCGATCACGGACCACTAAGAAAAGCACAGCCCTCCCCTCTACCAGCTGCCTCTCTTCTGAGGAAGAAACTGCTGCATCTTCCCAGACACGCACGCGCAGAGGACGATCAAAAAAGAGTCAGAGTTCAGAGGTCACAGAAGAGCCAGAGAAATTGAGGATGATTAAAGAGGATGAAGATGAGGTTCTTTTAGATGTCAGCCTGGAGGAGCTCAGAGGGTCTGACACAGAAATAAATGATAGAGGTGTGTGTGTGTCTGTAGAACAGAACGGATGTAATTTTAACTAATTCTTATTGGACCACATTAATTTTATGTGTGTGGTTCTAGGCAGCCCAGATGCTGATTGTGAGGTCTTGAGGAGAGATCTGGCTGCAGATGTTGGGCGAGAGTGTTTCCGTGAGCTCAGAAGAACTGGACAAAATGGCTCTGGATCTCACACAACCCTACCACATGCATCTACACCGCTAGGTAATACTGTAGTACAGCTGTTTTCAAGAAACAAGAAACCAAATTGCATTTTAGAATGATTTCTGAAGGATCATGTGACACTGAAGACTAGCGTAATGGCTGCTGAAAATTCAGTGTTGCCGTCTCAGGAATATAATTTAAGAGATATGAAAATAGAAACTTAATTTTAAATTGTAATTTTATTTAAAAAAAATTTAAGTAATGCAGCCTTGTTGAATATAAAAGACTTTCAAAAAATGTTAATAAAAAAAATCTTACAGGATCCTAGTTTTTTGTTTTTAATATTGTAATTTGACTTGTCATTGACACAATTGTTGAATGTCTTTGTCTTTTTAATACCAAGTGTATTTATTTCATATTTAGCTGACCTGTCCGTAGAGGCAGTCCAGTCGTACCTGCGTTCCTCTTGGCTTCTTCTCCACCACTTCCCGCCTCCTTCGCTTTATCCCCATGTTTGCTCACTTCTCGCTCAGTCAATCGGCCAGAACGATCCTATCACCACAGCAATGCTGCATGCACAGTCACTGGGTGTGTCCACTCGCCACCATATGACCCGTCATGTGGTTAGTCAATTCAGGTATGTCAGTTAGGATGAAAGCAAATATTTTGGCAGAAAAATTTAAAAGCGATAGCCTGTTTTCTAAAATATTTGGACGAGGAACAGAACCTCTTCTTCCTGTCTCTCCGTAGGAAGCTGAAGAAATCTTGTAATGATGTAGCAGAAGGTCTTGGTGCTCTGAGTCTGGCGGAAACACCTGGGGCAACGCAGTCTCAGAAACTCTCTGCACTTGAGCAGATCTTTTCCTTCGCCTCAACACACCCAACACAGTTCCCACAGACACACTGTCAACAGTTTGCACAGCAGATGAAAGATCTGCCAGCAGGTAATAACTTAATCTGAAAATTAACGGGATGATACTTTTATAATGGATGGATACACTTTTTTTGGGGGGGGGGCTTCAAATTTTGGCCGGCCATTTACTGCCATTTATAATGCTTGGAAGAGCCAGGACATTTTTTAATATAACTCTGATTGTATTCGTCATATACACCTAGGATGGCTTGAGGGTGAGTAAAGGTTAATTAAAATTTTTGGGTGATAGCCGAAAACCATTTCAATTTCCATTGTAGTCTTTTATCAATACAAGATAACATCCTTACATCCAAATCATTGATGGAAATCAATGGGAACTGAAACTGTTTGATTATCAACATTCTTAAAAATATCTTTTGTGTTCTGCAAAAGAAAATCAGTCATGCAGGTTTGGAATGACGAGGGGGAGAAAATGGTGACAATTTTCACTTTAGGGTGCACTATCCCTTTAAGCAAGATGGACACATAAAGCTAACAGTTATACCCTAACCCAAATCATTAGAATAGTGAATTGTCTATGCTGCTGAAAGTGACCTAATGACTGGCACTGTTTGCTGCAAGTATATAAGGGCAATGTCTTTTGTCATAGGGGCAACAAAATATTTTTAAAAAACAAATGCAAAATAGATTCATGGTGGGAAGAAAATGTAAGGTAATTTTGGGCCCTGTTGGCATGCATTATGAGAATGATACAGAATTATATACATGTGACATGTATTTGCTTTAGGAATAACAGTGTGCATGCTGTCACTCGTGGGGGTGTATCCTGATGAAATTGGCAGCACTATTCTTCTGACTCGACTGGAGCGTGGCTCTACCCCAATCACTGTTCGAATCCCTACTGCAAACAAAGAGGTACCTAGTACTTTTCGATATATCCTAATGTGATACAGCGTTTTAAAACGTTAAATTAATCTTTTGACAATGAGAAGGAAATGGGGAGATGTTTGTCTCAAATCTGTTTTTTATTTGACCTTTATTTAGCGCTCTGTTGCCACGCTGCTGGAAGAAATGGATGGAGTCTTGAAGGGACAAAAAGAAGTGAGCATGGTGGCTGAGAAATCACAGTGGTGGGAAGGAAGGAAGTCATTGGATGTCCGTGTGGAGGTGAGACAAGATCTTTGACAGTTAGAAAATGATTAATATGAAAGCGAGTATGTTGGATATACTGAATGCGAGTTCTTTTTCTGTCCATCAGAAAATGCTTGAGGAGATGGAAGAGGCTTTAGGGGTGTGGCGAACTCTACTCCTGCCTTTGACCTCTGACCCTGAGCTTGAAGTTCAGGTGAAGTGCATCCAAAAGGCACTGAAAGAAACAAAGATCACACAGGACATTCTCAGGGTATGTGGCCTCTATTTGCACCTGCATTAGTTTGATCATCAAGTGTTCCCACTTGCAGTACTTTCTCTATTTTTCTTTCTCCCTGAAGGTGGTTCTCTCAGCATCTCCACTCCTGTCCCTGCCAGACCTGCAGTGTCTTGCAGAGGGAATGGGTCAGCAGGACAAAGACTTCCTGAGGCTTCTGCAGTGCGGTGTGGCTAAACTGAGAGGAAGGGAGGAGCCACAGGGACATACAGTTCTTATCTTCGACAAGGTACACTAATAATAAATATGAATGAATTTATTGATTATGAATATATATTAACTAATAATGAAATGATAAAGCCATGACTATTTTCTAGATCTTACTAAAGCTTTGTTTCTCTACAGTACTTGCAAAGGTTGCCGTGGGAGAACATTGCTTGTCTGAAGTCTTGTTCTGTCACTCGAATGCCCTCATTACATGCAGTACTTGGACACTGTCATCTGAAAGAGGTATATGCTACTTACTACAAGCAAAACATTTACTAAACATATTAAAGATTTAGCTTCAAATTAAATCTATTCACTTACATTTTAAATCTATCACTTCCATGGAACACGAAGGAGTTATTTGGCAGAATGTTGTTCTTTTCTATTGGTAAGAGCTGATGTTTGATGTCGAAAACATGGCTGAACTCAATTAAAATTTGAGAGCTATGGCACAAGTCAAATTTTGGCCTATTTCGAAACAGTGCTCATGGATGAGTGCTAAAACACAGTCAGAACTTTTGAACTTCGGGTTCTATTGCCCTGAAATAAATGTTTCTTTTGGTGAAATCCCTGAAATAAGGTCACCACACAAACAGGTCACCACACAAACAGGTATTTTCACATTTTACTTTGCAACATAAAATATATCAGTAATACCCTACTATTAGTTGCTAACAAGTGGCTAAATTGGACTACAGAGATTGTCAGGGACCTAAAACAACGTCATGCTGAACAGTAAAACGTGCTGAATAGCCTTGTTGTGTTTGTACTTATGCAGACTATTCTAACTCAAACCTTTCAACTTGTAGATATTAAATAAAATGGAAAGATTTGTCAGAATCCACCTGCCTAGTGGGCCTATTTACATCATCACTGTAGCACACATATTTATGGCTGCAAAAACCTTTTGAATAAAGCACTATGAGCCACTTTGTTTTGAAGCTCAACAGCCCGTCTCCATTCAGTTCCATTGTATTTTGTCATCATTTATTCACTTGTCATTCTGAACCTTTATGAATGATTTTCTTCATTTTTAGAATGAACTGTTTCTTTAATGAGAATTCGGTTCGTCTTTCTTTTCTCAGATGGATTCAAATTGTGTTCTGTCCTGTGGTGTGAACCCCAAGAAAGTTTACTATGTGCTAAACCCAGATGGAAACCTACCTGACACTGAGAATCGCTTTAAAGAGTGGTTCACTGGGTAAGTTCACAAAATATGCATAAACACTGGCTGTCACAGCTGTCATGTTTCCAATCTGGCGTCTCTGTCTGTGATTGGCCAGTGAGCGGGAGTGGCAAGGGGTTTGTGGAACTGCTGCTGATCCAGATAAACTACATGAGGCTGTAACCACCAAGGACCTCTACATGTGAGTAAAACGGCAAAGAGTTGCTGTTATTTACTAAAGAATGGATGATGAAATATAAAAATGAGGTGACGTGCTTGACAGTATGTATGTGTACCTCTCTATAGTTACATAGGGCACGGTGCAGGTGCCCGTTTTCTGGATGCTCAGAGGGTTTTGAAAGGGCCTGTGCGGGCAGTAGCTCTTCTGTTTGGCTGCAGTAGTGCTGCCCTCAGTGTACTTGGCCATCAGGAAGGAACGGGCATCATCCTCAGCTACCTGACCGCAGGATGGTAATGTACACCTCCATGTACAAAAATATTCTGTGTAGATACTTATGAATTGCTTTATTAAATGTTTATTTGTATCTTCACCAGCCCATTAGTGCTCGGTAACCTGTGGGATGTGACGGATCGTGATTTAGATCGTTTCACGTCGGCTCTGCTCCAGTCCTGGCTTGCTTCCGGGTCTGGCTCCTCCCTTCTTCAGCATTTAGCCCAATCACGTAATGCCACACATTTAAAACATATAATCGGTGCTGCGCCCATTGCATATGGTTTGCCTGTGCATATTCACTAGCCCACAACTGACATTTTAACTTTTATTATTCACAGCTAATATAGTGAATATTTTTATGTATAAATGCAACTATTTTACTTCCAATATAATCTCAGGGTGTACAATGAAAATGCCTAGGAGCTTGAAGTGTTTTGCCATTTTTAATTCTTCCCATATGATTTCTGCCGTGTTATTTTGTGGTTGCAGTTGCTGATTTAGTTTGCTCATACCTCAAGATGTTTTACTAAAGTCTTTTAAATCACCTTTTTTGATGTACAAGTTCTTTCTTGGACATTTTTGTATAACATTTTTGTTTCCTGTTTAAGTTATATCAAATGCCAAACCGCTTTGAAATAAAATGATTTTATAACACATTCTTTGACAGTGGTGTTTATTTCAACTTCATAATGTGTATTGGGAATGAGGGGAATGCATATAAGAATTAAAGGGTACAAATGGTGGAAAAACAACATGAAGTGTCAAACTGTGATGGATTAACTGACAGGCTGTTCCAGCGGCAAGGACCATAACACTGCAGACCGTGTCCTCATAAGTCTTCAGAATGTCAAGGGCAGCGGCGGAGGACATGGGGGATCTCGTTTCTGATATGTACCTCAGATATGTGTGCAGGGATGGGCTCAAATTAATGAAACCAACAATACAATTTTTTTTTCCCCATTTATAGATTTAGGTGTGTTTGATTTATCACTCTGCATTTTGAGCTTCCATAAATCAAATGCTCAAGACCCACCTTATGTTGGAAAGTTTGCTTAGAGTTTAGGCAAAATACATTAGGCATGAAAGTTAAATACTTGTATGGAGTTACAGAGTGAATTTAATTGACAATAAAAGCCATCAAGGAATATGTCAGCCTTTACAAAATATTTAAATTATGTATTTTTTTTTTGTATTTTTCTTTTCTATTGATTTTTTTAAACACAAAATACACTAATATTATAAAATAAACGAAATACAAAATCATTGCTAAAAGTCCTTCCAGTTGTGTCCGTTTGACCCGGAAGCTTTCCTCGCCCTATTCAAGTGTCAACATGGCGGTGAATCTGACTGAATTGTCTCTTCCTCAGTTAGAAGGCTTGAAAACGCAGCTTGATCAGGTAATGTGTGGTATAAATATAACATTTATTTGATTTTAGATATCGAAATTGCAACATTCGCTGTTATTTTTTCTGTTAGTGGTTTACTGACATGCACGCAGCGGGTGTCATGCTGTCTGTGCGCGTGCTGCTGGTAGTGCTGAGAGTAACCATATTTAATTCACCATTAAACTGATACTTAAGACATAATGTAATATCCTGTGATTATTTACCAACCTTCTTGTTTTTTTAAATAATTTTGGAACACAAAAGGAGATTCAGAATGACAACCACCATTCACTATCATTGTATAGAATGAAAGTGAAGGGTGAGTCAGTCATTTCTCTCAAAACATTTCTCTCTTCATTTTTGGCTTAACTATTCCTTTTTAGAACTATTTTAACGAGTATATAATGAGCAAAATTATATTTTTTTACCTTGTCTATTTTAGGATACACTACAGTGAGATTTTGTTTGAACAGGACAGATCTGGACACATTAATTTAGTATAAATTGCCCTTATTCCCCTATTATTTTCCTTAGTAAGCAGCATTTTATCAGAGCCATGTTAATAAATGAAATGACTCAAATTTGTTTTCTAGGAAACCGAGTTCCTGTCATCATCCATCGGTCAGTTAAAAGTGGTCCAAACTAAATATGTGGAGGCCAAAGAGAGTTTGAATGTCCTTAACAAAAGCAATGAAGGTATTACTGCTGAACTTTATATGATGCTTCTTTAATATAAATAATAATATTCTGTTCACTGGCTTCTTTTTGCTATTACTTTTTTCTTTTAGGAAAAGAACTACTTGTTCCTCTCACCAGTTCTGTATCCTTGCAACAGCTGAGTGATAAATGAGTGCTGACTGATTTTCTGACCCTCAACAAACTCACATAGGCAGTTTGTTTATTCATAATTTGTGTCAATCTCAGATAAGTTGTTTCCCTTAACTACTGTATTGCAGATGTATGTGCCTGGAAAGCTTCATGATGTGAATCATGTCTTAGTGGATGTCGGAACAGGTTATTTCGTGGAGAAGGTGAGCCAGGATTTTGCCAGTCTGTTTAAAGGGTTAGTTCACCCAAAAATGAAAATTCTGTCATTAATTACTCGCCCTCATGTCGTTCCAAACCTGTAAGACCTTCGTTAATCTTCGGTACACAAATTCTTGAGTTGTTCACCAGCATTGCAATAATATTTCACAATATAACGTTTTACTCTATTTTTGATCAAATAAATGCAGCCTTGGTGAGCAGATGAGAAAAACAAGAAATGTTGATGGATTTCTTTCAAACGTTAAACAGAGCTTTTATTTTGGCGGAAACACGCAGGATGACCTTAGTGCTTCTTTTTGTTGACAACAACAGATTTATAAATGATTCTCATTATGAATATGGGAAGATGTTTGACGCGCGTTGCGTTCCCAACTGATAATTTTGAGCGACTCAAACACACAGCACTTGCAGAGAAGCATTTACTGAGAAACTGAAACTATGCTGTACTCCGTCCAAAACATGCAGCACGTCAGATAAGATATTCGCACTAAACCATATCACATTCTCAAATCCATCCATTCGTAAAAAGGTTACCGGGCAAATGACGAGTAGCACCGTTTAAGTGCAGATTTTTCGCACAGTTTGAACCCTGGCTAACAAGCAGTCGATGGCGCTGCGAGCTCGTGCAGCTCTGTCAGAATCAATCCATGCATATATTAGAAAACTTACAATTTTGCAGTTCATTTAGTAATTGTTTAAGGCCATTTCGCGATTTCCATCATTATAAAGTATGTCATTTCATGTGCTCTTGGGGGGCCCATGGTGGCCCTAAGCAGCCGCTTAGTTCATTATGCTTTGGGCCGGCGTTCTGGAAGTGCTGCACTGTTGACACTGCATCAACAGCACAAGAATCGGACACAGGCTAGAAGAAATTGTTGAATAAAGTTGTTCTTTTTGTTTGTTTTTGGCACACAAAAAGTGTTCTCGTTGCTTCATAAATAAGGTTGAACCACTGGAGTCCCGGACTATTTTAACAATGTTTTTACTAACTTCCTGGGCCTTGAAAGTGGTAATTAAATTGCAGTCTATGGAGGGGTATGAGAGCTCGGATTAAAAAAAAAAAAAAAAATCTTAATTTGTCATCCGAAGATGAACGAAGGTCTTACGGGTTTGGTACAACATGAGGGTGAGTAATTAATGACAGAATTTTCATTTTTGGGTGAACTAACCTGTAATAGTTTGTACTTCTAAATAAATCAAAGTCTAAGTAAATCTCACTGCTTTATCTTTTCAGGATGTAGATGATGGCAAAGAGTTCTTTAAACGCAAAATTGACTTCCTTACAAAACAAATTGAGAAAATTCAGCCTGCCCTTCAAGAAAAACATGCTATGAAACAAGGTGGTTTTTCACACACACATTATATATACATATATATGTATTTTACTGTTTCCAAGTCAAATAATCGCTAATGACATGGTTATCTAGAATACTGGTATCTGGTAATGGATTATTAGTTCCATGTTTATTCATTTGGTCGGTAGTCATGTGAATAAGCAGGATAACATATAGTCTTTATCATTATCACAAAAGAAACCCCTTCAGAATCATACAACACCCCGGAGCAACCTGTTGCGTACTGTCAAGTTTTCTGATAATGATAGGAAAACCTGCACAAAATCGTAAATGCATTAAATGAGTTTCATCTGCCTCCTCACAGCTGTAGTGGAAGTCATGAATATGAAGCTTCAGCAACTGCAAAGCCAACAGGCATCACAATCTGGCACCACCAAAGCCTAAAAACGGTTACAAGAAGCATGGCCGAAAATTCAGCGGGACATCCTGAGCATTCACCCGTCAGATGGATCCATTCTGAACCCTTGAAACGGAGAACCACTTTGTCAACACGTTCACATCTCCTTGGGGGAGGATGAAGTCCAGCACTTTGCCTGCATTAAACAACTATTCATTTTTTTCTGTTCTATGTTTTCATTGTCATGTTTGGTGAACAAATGAAGCATTGGGCACGGCCTGTGGCTGTATCCGCTAATCCTTCCACGACTGGGATTAATGTCTTTGGAGGAGATTTACCTTGTGCAAACACTCGGCATGGATTTTTAATACAGCAAATATTTCCATCTGAAATCGGCTAAAGAAAATGTTCTCACTAAAGGGGAATTTACAGAAATTTACAAGCAAAACAATGTCAGAAACAATGGCTTGATTTGTTGTCCCAGGCATGCTCTCATGTTACAGGGAGCAGAAACTTTATGACTACTGTAAAATGTTTATGTACAATTTTCCACCCATGCTGAAACATAATAAAAATTGACATTTCAAAACTGACACTACATGGTGTGTTAAATTTATGAAAATGTAAATCATACCTGTCTGTCTGTCTATACATTAAAATGTTTGACTTTAATTGTCATTAGTTTGAGTGCGAAGACTGCGGTAATTATATATCAAGTGGATTATTCGCTGTGTCATGGTTCGCAGACAGTTGCCCGGCTGCAGTTTCGCTGACCGTCTGTCGTTATGCGGCGAGAGCGCCTGCTGGTTGCTATGCGGCGCAGCGCGTGTTTCGCTCTGTTGCCAGGGAAGAGCGAGCGCGATGGAGGGGGTGGTCGCATTGTCTGTCGGGACGGTGGCGGTGTGTGAATTTCTGCCGTCTGTCAGAACCGCTCGCTGATCCCCATTAAGGCTTACTAGGGTATGAAGTACACCCCTACTGGAGATAGATTCGTAAGCGTTAGTGTTAGCGCAGCTCCCTTTTCCCTCTTCGTTTAGTTTCTGAAACGGTAATACAAACCGACCCTAACTAGCTAGAGCAAGTGCTTGTTGCATTCAGCCGGTGAGTGGCGGATCGGGCGAGGCGGCGTACGGCGCTTAATCGCGGATAAGGGTCGAGAGCGGCCGGCCGGTGCAGAGCCAAAGGCGGCCGATGACTTCGGAGAGTAGCAGCCAGGCGCAACAGAAGGAGGAGGTCGAGCCGGGATCAGTCGCCCGAGATAAAGAGGAGAAAACCGGCGAGTACGGCAGCATGGTGAGCTCAGGCCTGTGGTGCTGAATCTGCACAACCCACTTAACCCTCCCCCTAGACACGACGTTACTGTGTGGCAACTTTTTGTTTTGAAAGTAACGTTAGCACTTCCATATTTAGACACATGTTTATCGAACTGTTAAGCACCAGTGTCTACTTGCAATATGCTGACAAACTACTTGTGTTTTTGCGCGCTATCCAGATTGTCAGTTCGTTCGCTTTTATCAATCGATCAAATTGTTGAGCTTAATAACTGCTTAGTTGAGTATTAGCTACGTCTGGCTAGCCGGCTTTAAGTCGCACACAGTTAAAACGACATTACTAGGCAACGTGAACTAAGTATATTGACGCCAACTTCGCCAAGGCTTCGTCTGCGCATAAATGACACAGCACGTGTTTGTATCCTGGTCAGCGGAGCTCACTACTGTAATTGAGCAACGTTTTTATGACTCTAGGACGCGTGACACAAGCTAAAGTTTATACGTTTTCTATTACAAGCGGGTTAAGGTCGTTTGGAAATTAAAATGCCTCACGATCACCTGATAGCTTGCTTTAGGTTACAATTAACTACTTTTCGAGATATCTTTATAGTTTTAGAATAATTCAAATCTACAGTAATAACACTGGGTGCAATCTTCAAAAACAAATCTTTTGAATAATTGAAATGTATTAAACTTAATTAAAATTAAATGTATTAACTGGTTGATGATATTCTAGTCTAACAAATCAAGATGCATGACTGTTTTCCCATTTATTAAAAAAATCAAACAAATGCTTCGAATGTACTTTAAACATGGTTTACTTTCTAACTGTGACACTGCTGTGATTACAGGTACATTATACATTTATCAGGCACATATTGCTTGTTAAAGATTTGCCCAGATTCCTGTTTCATGCCTGTTGAATGTTAAAGAGGCTTGAAGTGCATGGTCATTGCAATGAATGTTTTAACGTGGTGAACTTGTTCAAATTTAAAGGTGTCATATGATGCTTTTTAATGTTTCCTTTTTCCTTTACCTTTAGTGTGTAATGTATCTGTTTGTACAATCTGCAAAGTTAGAAAGTTCATAGTCTCACAAAGGGATTTATTCTAACAGAGAACACTGATCCAGACCTGCCTACAACCAGTCCTTCCAGAAAAATGCGGCTTTTTTTTGTGATTGTTGCGGGCAAAAATCCTTGATTATGCGGCACGTTTTCTTAAAAAATGCGATGAAAAATGCGGGATATTTATGCAATTTTATGCGATAAAATTGCGGGAACTTGCAAAAACTGCGGTTTGATGAGAAAGAGAAAAAAAGCACTACATCACAGAAAGTGCTGGAATATTTAAGTTCTCATCTTGTTTTATTGAAGACCTTAATAATGGCTCAAATTTACAAAACATTTAGTCAATCAAGTTCTGTAGCTTTACAAAAGGAATATGCTACAACTTCTGAAAAAATTAATAAATAACTTCCTGTATTACAGATGTCGCTATACAAAACAGACATTTGAGTGCTTCCAATGCACAAAGTGCAATCTCTTAAAGCGTTAGTTCACCTAAAAATGAAAATTCTGTCATTAATGACTTCCCTTTATGTTGTTGGACACAAATTAAGATATTTTAGTTGAATTCCGATGGCTCAGAAAGGCCTCCATTGGCACAATGTACACTCTCAAGACCCATTAAAAGGTAGCCTACTAAAGAGGTCGTTACAAAGTCCATCTCACTACAGTGGTTCTACAATAACTTTATGAAGCGACGATAATAGTTATTGTGTGCAAAAAAAACTAAATAACGACTTATATAGTGATGACTGATTTCAAAACACAGCATCATGATGCTATGAATCATCGAGTCGATTCATGATTCGGATCGCGTGTCAAACTGCTGAAATACGTGACTTTGGCGATCCAACCCGCTGAATCGACTCATTGATTCATAACGCTTCAAACCGCTGAATCAACTCATTGATTCATAACGCTTCAAACTGCTGAATCGACTCATTGATTCATAACGCTTCAAAGCTTCATGATGCTGTGTTTTGAAATCACTCAGCACACAGGGAAACTGCTTTGCTCTTTTGCTGTTATTTTTGTTGGCCAATGGGAGTTTGTGCTTCATCATGGTTTCACCGGTATCTATGGTTTCTCCACGGGGTTTGAAGCTTTTCGATGATGTTCGCGTCGGGTAATCACGTCACTTCAAAACGTTCCCATGGCAATAGGCGGAAATGGCGGCTCTTGTGTGAAGTAAACGAAAATTTTTCAACTTTCTGCTAATATATATGACTTTTTTTGCAACGAAAATGCGGGGATTATGAAATCATGATAGCCCCGCATATTTTGCACGCGGAAATAGGTAATTTATGCGGCGAAAGTGCGGCGTATTTGAAAAAATGCGGCCCCCGCATGAATATGCGGACTTTGGCTGATTATGCGTTAAATCACGCGATCGCATAATCGCGTTTTTCTGAAGGGACTGTACAACGCATCGAAGTCAGATATATTACTTCCTCAAACGTCTACGTCACATTGTGAGAAATTAGCATAATTCCTGGCAAAGGCATACACAAAGAGAGAATCCGAGACTTTAGTGAATTGTAGTGTTGTTGTCATGTTGCGGACTACTTAGCACTGTGAAATGTTCAGCTCAAGCCGTGCTTGCAAAGTTGGTTATGATCGATCTGCTTGATCGTCCGCACTTTCAGAATCTGACTTGTGCTCGAACTGATACGGTGAAACCGACTACATTATTAACTGTGTTTTTACATTTGCTTAAAGCCTTGGAAGCTGAAGGTCGCAGTTATGGCAAGGGCCGTTATATTTACACTTTGGCTAATCACAACTCACTGGGTCTGTTGGCCAATCAGAGCACATTTGCTTTTTGGAAGGAGGGGCTTTGTAGAAATCACTGCATTTCAGACAGACTATGAATTTAGGAGCTGCAATAATGGACATTATGCATGTGAAAAATGTGTTTTTGAACATTTAAAGCATGTTAACCTCATCTTTTAACCCAAATTAAACAAAATAATGAACACCAGGGATGCCATTCAATGTTAACACTATGGTGCTGAATGTTTGCCATATTCATGTACCATGGTATTAAAAGGTTAGTTCACCCAAAACTAAAAATTATCCCATGATTTACTCACCCTCAAATCATCCTACCTGTATGACATTCTTCTTTCAGACAAATAAAATCGGAGTTATATTTTAAAAACTCCTGGTTAATTATTGTCCATAAGAGTGCATCTGTCCATCATATAACTGCTCCACACGGCTCCAGGGAGTTAATAAAGGCCTTCTGAAGTGAAGTGGCGCGTTTGTGTAAGAAAAATATGCATGTTTAAAATTTTATAGACTAAAATAATTACCATATTTTCCGGAGTATAAGTCATATCTGTCAAAAAATGTGTCACGAAGAGGAAAAAAAACATATATAAGTTGCACTGGACTATAAGTCGCATTATACTGGACTATAACGGCAGCTTCACACCGCACGCGCAAGCAGTGCGTTGGCAGGACAGAAGCAGTGCGGAGAGCGGGAGCCGCGCAGGCGCTGTGCATTCACACTGGCAGCGTTTGTCTCGCTCAGCTGAGCCTCTCCCGGCTGAGCGTTGTTCAAGCACCCATCTGTGGACTCGTTCCTCCAGCTCTGGCCATCTTGCTTTCAGTCTGCAATTGATGTGTCTGCACGATGTGATTGGCCTGACCAGAGTTTGGTTTTTCTTGCTCGTAAGCCAACGGAGAGTTGCTAGACTACCCTGGCTCCAAATTAGATTTGCTGCCGCTATGGTGGGTCTAGATTTCTAGGCTAGCCTCTTGTGGATAGGGCTGGGCAACAAACTCCTATTCATGTTTTGTTTTGCTCTATCCTCTGCGCGTCTGCGTTCATCAATATGCATGCGTCAAGGGTTTAAGGGTCAAGGGTCACTCTTTCGCCGTAAATTGATGTGTACGGCAATCCGCCGGAAGTTAGTTATTTTAGTCTATAAAGTTTTAAATATGGATATTTTTCTTACCCAAACGTGCCACTTTGCTTCAGAAGGCCTTTAATAACCCCCCGGAGCAGTGTGGAGCAGTTACATGATGGATAGATGCATTTTTATGGACTTCATAAACGAGACACCAATTCACTGCCATTTTAAAGCTTGGATTAGCCAGGACTTTTTTAATATAACTCCAGGACTAATTTTCATTTTTGGGTGAACTAATCCTTTAACATAGTACCTTAAAGGTGGGGTAAGCGATATTTGAAAAAAGTTGGTTGGACCGACACAACCAGACACAACATCAAATGTGTAGCCAATCAGCATTAAGGAGCATGACGGTGGAGGAGAGAGAACGAGCCAGAGGGAGATTTGAAGAAAGACTGTTGAAAGAGAAAAGCTCATAAGAACATCACAGGAAAATAAAGGGCTATGATCAGTCAGGAGCTTTAGGACCCGCATTAATATTAGAAAAGCTTTCCAGCACTGGAGAGAGCTATGAGGGAAGGCCTGAAAACAGACGCAGAGGTTGCTTTAATTCCGCTACAGACGCGAGTAACACTGGTTTTGAGTGTCATATTGTTTGTCTGGAGCTGCGGTGCTTTTGGCAACTAACAACAAACTCTTCCTTGTATTTACTCTTATGTACTGTATGTTAAAAAAACATTTGTGCTTCCTTGTCGTTCGTTCATCATCTTCGTTTTATTTTTCATGAAGCATTATTTTGTTGCGCTTCTGCTACGATAAATAGACGGAGGTCAGCTAGTGAGAGTTGTGCAGGCTGATGACTGCTAGAGAATGCTTACTCTAGTGCTTACTGTTTAGCGTCCTTGTTAGTGTACTCGCCTCGCATGCCAGCGATTGTTGTTCGAGGCCGACTCAGAGCAGGGCTGTTAGGATTGGAGGGTATGCTTTGGAGGCGGAGCAATGAAGAGAGGGGTGTGTTTGTTTGGGTTGATTTCAAATGTTCAGCAAATATCACTTACCCCGCCTTTGTTTTAAAGGTCCCATGGCATGGCATTTTTCTATTATTTTATAATGTTTCCTGAGGTGTACTTATATTGTTAGTATGACTTTTACATCATAAAATGTCATAATTTAGAAATAAAAGGCATTTTTTCTATACTGCTGTTTGCCCTGTGGCTGAATGCCCTGCTTCAAGAGGCGTGTCTGCTGTGAGACTTCAGTAAAAACGCCCACCGTTGTGATTGGCTGACATCTTTGCATTTTAAATGAGCGGAGGGGGCGTGGTTTAACGAGGTCTACGAGGCACGAGCAGGCACGAGCTGCTGCCAGAGAGACGGATGGACCTGAGTTCACTTCACATCAGTTCTCAGCATGTCTGAACTGTTGTAGTTACAGCATATACTTCAGGTTATTAGTCTATTTCTAGTCGGAGGGACTGTCACTCATGTCAGAAAGTTAGTAACTTTAGTAAATTATGGATCAGCGCTGACTGGAGACGCGAACCGTTTAGAACGATTCAGTCCGATTTGGTGAACTGATTCGGTTCACTAAAAAGAACTGGTTCAAAAGAAAGATCGTCTGCGAACCGGACATCACTAATGTGCCAGAGATGGAGCTCAGCAATTGCTAACAAAGTTATTTATAGTAACTACTGAGTTATGAGAGCGCTGTCAGTCAGCGCAAGTTTATTGTGTTTGTATCTGAGAGTTCTGAATAAACACGAGTCCCAGTCACGCCGAGTCCGTCTTCATCATTATTACCAACTTTGTAACACATGCAAAGTACCATTACAGCTGTCGAGATGAACGAGTTAAAAGTAAGTGTTGATAATAGCATTATTCTTAAAATAAAATAAAAGCGTCAGTGACACGCGCGTTGAGTACACAGCGCAAACAAAGACACAACAGCAGTAATCAAATGTAATCCAGTTTATTGTGGGGCTAGGCTGGCTAGCCCGAATATGCTCACGCTTACCCCCCTTCTGCTTAATCTCACGCCGCGTTTGGTGCCTCCGCTGTGGGCCAGATGCAGTACTGGGGGTCGGGGATGTTGAAGGCCACCGGCCAGTGCAGCCCGAGCTTCGGCGTGTGTGAGGCCGATGTTGAGCAGAAACTCATGACTGTATGCACATTTTAGAACCGATAGACGCGACGAGGACGTACAAAAACACTGACTCACAAGATAGAAAACACGAAAACACCGTTCTGTCGGGAGAGAGAGAAGCCGCATTGTGTGCACGAATAATAAATAATTAGCTACACATCAGAAATTACTGATCACAGATCAGAAGGAACTGAAAAAAGACTTCTGTTTTCATTTGTACATCCAAACACTGAGAAACTGCCAGCGTTCACTCGTTCACAACCCATGATCTCTCTAGCGTTTGCATGGGCGTGCCAGATTCTCTGGGCGGAGGAAAGGGAGGTAACCGTTCCTGCTTGAACGTCAAACCAGGAGACTTCAGGATTGGCTCGTCTGGCCTGTCATTTTCTCAAAGGCAGAGAGAAACAGCCAGAACTCGGGTTTACACCGATCAACATTTCTATCCACTTGGGGACAATATTCAGGCTAGGGGAACTCATATTAATGTTGAAAAACCTCATAAAATGAAAATTTCATGCCATGGGACCTTTAAAGAATATCATTGTACTACCCGGTAATGACAGATGTGGACTTGCCAGCAAAATGAAGCTTACATATTCATGTTTTGATTCCAGTTTCTGATTCTAGATTTGCAGAGTCTCTCTCTCTCTCTCTCTCTCTCTCTCTCTCTCTCTCTCTCTCTCTCTCTCTCTCTCTCTCTCTCTCTCTCTCTCTCTCTCTCTCTCTCTCTCTCTCTCTCTCTCTCTCTCTCTTGGAAAATTATGCAGACATCAGTCTAACCTGTGAGAATCCTTTTAAAGCAGTGGTTAATGCTAATTTTGTCTTATTTTAAATATTTTAATAATTTTGAGGCCCCCTTGGAAGTCTTCTGAGGCTCTCTAGTGGGCCCCCTGGTTCAGAACCACTGTTTTTAAAATTGTCTCTGTATGGATACAGGATACAATTTACTTTGGTTTCTGATAGATTAAGATGTCTGGAATTACAGTTTCAGCGGTAGAAAATATTTCTTAAGGGAAACAATGGACTTTACTAAATAATAGGCATTTCATTGTGTAATTAATATTGTTTTGAGCAAAGGGCATAGTACCTGATTTCATTTTTGTGTCTGACTACCATCAAACCAAATTTTTATTGCAGTTCTGGTGACTTTTTATGGGGATCTCAACTTTTGTTAAGTCTCGGTTTTCTGTATTATTGTCTTTAGACTCTTTAACAGTGGTTAAATACGGTGAGATCCAGCCATCAGATTGTCCATGATCTGAATTGGGCGTTCCTAGTACTATTCGATGCCTCATGACATTTGGTAACACACAATACACACATTTCAGCCTTAAAAGCCATTGTATTGCTTCCAAATGTAGTGTCATTTGTAAAGTACTCATATTTTAACTACATTCATTCATTTGTCAGGCCATTACAGCATTTCTCTCAGCTGTCGCCACGTGCTCAGCAGTGATCTTGGTGGCAGAGGTTACAGTTCCGGTAACGTGAACATAAATTTGACAGACGTAAGCCGTGCCCAATCATAGGGAGATTCCGTATGACGTATTTCAGCACGCACCAATCCCGTCACGGTGGGTGGAAGATTTTCAAAATGTGCTGCTGCATGTGATCACAAAGGAGGCGAAGGAAAGACGAGCGCACGGCCAATCAGACTCGCCAGGCGCTGTGTCGATGCTTACGCAGAGCAAAGGGGATTGATGCAGATAGTGGCCGCGAAACTCCTTGGCAGTGAACTTGCACTTTTGTTTCAAACGGAAATAAGTGGAATCAGTTTCTGCATTATTGTGAGCTAGATTAATTCGCCTACAAGGTATCTAGCGAGTGATAACGTTGTCGGGGGAGAAGACCATGCTGTTGTTTGTGGAGGTGAGTTAATGAGGTCATTTTGGCGACCGCGAAGGTTCTTCACAGCCGCGGCATGCATTCAGCTCGATGGCGCCTGCCATGAGTTCAACAAGAGGGCATTATTGTGTTTTTGTAGAGCTGCTGCAGCTATTGTTTGTTTTCTAGTTTAAAAGTGGGTAGTTAGCGACGAGCAAGTTTGGTTGAGCTGCTATGCAATACCTTGTTTATGTGGCCGCAAGCCGAGCGTCGGTTGCGAAAGATCCACGTGCGTGCAACAAATGCTAGCTATTTAGCCAGCCTCTTTTATTCGCGTAAAATGCGTAACTTTCATTGGTAAAATTCACAACTAAAGCAACGACCGCATCAAATACTGAGGGTATTCACGAATTGCATCAGCTTTTAATTTAACCTCTCGTTCAAAAATAACTTTAGCCCATTCAAATCCAATAAAGCGCCAGTCAGGTTAACCAGGCTGCGTTTCAGATGCAGGTTTGTAGCTCTTTGCCCTGAACTCTCGCTCTGGTTTATCGGAGTGCCTAATCAGATTAAACGGGTGAAAGGCCGACTATTTAAAACCTCCTGCCTGTGTGCTTGGAGTATTGCGTCGGGTAAGTAATGGATCTTGTGAGCGAGGTTCAGTAGTAGCTTATGAAGTATGAAATTGTGCACATTTCTGGTTTCAAACTCGTGTGTGTTAATAGTTGGGGCCCTTGTCTGTCCTGTGGTGTCTGTGTGCTCTTCAGACGTCCTTCACCAAGGTTGTGGCTATAACGCAGTTTTATTTGAGATGGCAGATGTTATATTGGATGCAGTGCCAATTGAGACCTTACTGCAAGGTTGGAGCAGTTTTGTAATTTGTTCCTCCGCGTGTCATGTGAAACTTTGATAGCGTCGTATTTGTTAACCTTAAAAGACCCAAGCCCTGACATTAATATTTTCTTTTTTCCCCTTTGGAAGTGATATTAAAAGTCATTACTTTAATCATATTTGGATGGATGTTTGGAAAAACTTTGCAAAATTGCAATGCTGTGATTTCAGAGCTGAAAAAGTCCATCCCTGTTATAATGAAGTATGCAAATACTTTCTTGAAGCCTTCAAAGGGCGTTACGAGGCTTTGGATGCATTTCTACCGCTCACACTCTTTAAACTTTCAAGATCTGTGATATTTCTGCATCTCACTGGCCACCTGTAAAGTGCACATGACGGCATATTTAAAGCCCTACAGTGAAGTTGCATTGACCTTTGAATTAAAGGCCTCCCAGTAAACAAGAGAGCATTTTTCCCCTGCTTTTTTTTTGCATTCACCCTCCCACCTTTGAAACCGGATGGGTAACTATTTGCCTAATACACTGACGTCTTAATTACATGTTGCCAGTTCATTCAACAGTTATTCAACCACAATAGATATCTGTCAGTTTTAGACTCAGTTAAATGTCTAGTAATGTTGTAGTTATGTCTCAATTCTGTTAGTGTTTACTATAGCTACAGTTGCAAAATGGGACCAATTTCTCCTGGTTTTATTCTCCTGTGATCTGAAAATCTGTCTAAGAATTTGTTGGTGAACCTTAACCATTTTTTTTAACCTTGTGTTCAAGGTGACCACCAAGGGGGCCGGTCTGAATCCCAATGCTAAAGTGTGGCAGGAAGTGTCTGCACCAACCGCGCCGGCTCCGGAGGCAGCCACAGAGACGTGCCATTGGCCACAAGCAGAAACTGAGGAGTCAGAGGGTATGTAATATTGATTGGCAGCTCTTAGTGCTGTAAATAATGTGTTAAAATTGACTTTGTTGTTTTCTCAAATTGTTCACCTGGAAATGAAAATTGTCAATATTTACTCTCATAAAACCCCATATTCTTTATTTTCTATGTGAAACAAAAGGATATTTTCTCTACACACCCGATTAAGTGAATATAAATTTAACTTGTTTGTTTGGTGTTGTTGGTTAATGACATGCAGGTAAATTAATTCAATATTTAATCTTGTTAGTTTTATTGATTTGGGTTTATTAGAATCTTTTTTTAATAATTTAATTGACTATTTATCATCTCATGAACACCCTGAAGTTCCTCACAAACCCCCAGGGTTTGGGATTTTGAAACTTAAAGCCCTTAACGGACATGGTGTTAAAGTTTCCTAAAACCCAGTGATGATCAGTATCGCGCTTGGAAGGACCCAGAACCATTCTCACTGTCGAGATCTTTAACCCTAATTTCTCCTCTCACTCACTCTCTCCCTCCCTCCATTCTTTTCTCATTTCTTTCTCTAATTCTCAAACTACATTTCTTGCTCTCTCGCAGTGGATTGGGTCTGCCCTAATGACCGTGAGATTATGAGATCTGAGGGTTGCTTGGCCTATTGCTATTCTTGTATGGTAACACTGATCAGTAAGCTTCCAAACTCATTTACTACTACTGTCGTTCCTCCACTGAAGGTTTCAAGGAGTATGTTGTTGGCTATGGTGACTCTGAGTCAGCCCCTCCTATGGAGAGCAGCATGTTGAATGGCATGGAGTCAGCAGAACTGGCTTACCCACTCTATGAACCAGGTCTGCCACACACACCCACTGTCACACTTTAATTCCGTAAGTGATGCTTAATGGCTGATTGTTAATGGGGACTGTATGTTTTGTTGCTCAGTGGAGGGCGAGACCGTCGAGGAGCAGCCTTTGCTGTCTGAAGAGAGTCTGAAGGAGTCGTTGAAGAAGCAGCTTGAATTTTGCTTCTCAAGGTAACGCCCACTCTACGCCCAGACATGCTTACACCTGCTCCTTTTTTTTTTTTTTTTTTGATAAGAACTTCAGGGATTAATGGAAATTCATAATCACTTGAACAATAAAGCAATGCTTATTCTACTCTTGCTTGAAACAATTCCCATTCAAGTAATTGAATGCAGTGTTGTAATGGATCTATGATTTTGGAACTGATTTCATATAGATTTCATATTCAGCAGTATTGTAATTGTTTGCTAGTCATGTACACACAGTTGCAATCTCTTTATAATTTAATTCAATATGAAAAGAATAGATCACCCAAATATAAAAATGATCATATATTTTAATCACACTGATGCCAT
Source organism: Gobio gobio (assembly GCF_949357685.1). Lineage (NCBI taxonomy): Eukaryota > Metazoa > Chordata > Actinopteri > Cypriniformes > Gobionidae > Gobio > Gobio gobio. The sequence goes on from NC_137110.1 coordinate 14,946,415, forward strand.
TCCAATGCAGTTTGGCCAGTTGATCCCAAAAGTCATTTAGTTTTTGTGTGCCACATGACTGATTGGGAAGTGTGTATTGTATAGGTCACCGTTTACTGATTAGTGAGTTTAACTAGTGTACCTAGATTTTCTTATTGATTTTTAATTTTAAGTTTTGGTTTGAAGTCAACCATATGGATTTTTTTTTATGGCTTATTGGGATATTTATAATAGGATATTTAAAGACTTCTGTCAGTCTGCTCTTAGGTGCTGCCAACATGAATTGGCCATTTACATAATATGTAAATGTTCTGTCCACCACTAGTTTTAACAGCAGAGCTTTTGAGTGTTGAAAGAATATTTTTTTTTATCATGCCCTTTAACTTCTTAACCCGCATTGGATCGTGGGCGGGTCGGAAGTGGGCGTGTGTGTACTTTTATTTACTTTTGTTTTATACAAAATTCAATCAACTATCACAAACCATGCATCATTTGAAAGCTAAAACACTCAAGATTCATGTTTTGAACTTGTTTTTGCAATAAATACCCCATAGAGGAAAAGGTTAAAATTTATGAAACGCTAAAGGACCGGCCATGTAAACATTAGCATAATATTAGCGATACTCATCTTTCATCTCCTGTCGTTCAGATCAGATCGGACGAATCCAATAAACATCCGCATACATCTCTGTGTAAGGGTCCACTCTTCAAAATGCATCCCACTTTTTAATCCAAAACAACGAAAAAATAGGGAAAAAACAAAAAATCCTTCGTTGTTTGCAAGGGAGTTTTGAGTTCGCGTAATCAATCATGTCCATTTTCAATGAAATATCGATTCTAATCCGTGTCTGGCAAACTCCCCCTGCAAGAATAGTCTCTCCCACGTGAAATGGATCAACCCTCGTCTCTCTCCTTCAATCAGAGACTCTCCTGTGATGCATCATATAGAGGAAGCGCCTTACAGGCTTGGTGAGCTGTCAATCATTGTGCCCATGGTTTACGTTGGATAAAGGCACTCTGTGCCCAGCCAATGCCTTTCCAACAAAGGTTTGATTGATGGACTTAGTAACCAATCAAAAGGCATTATCTTGCGCAGTTTACGTAAGTAAGCTTTGGTGAATACTGTTTGTGCACTGGCTGCACGCTCTCTGTGGCACAACTGCAGTGGAGCACGCAGACTCTTACTGACAGTTCTTATTAGCTAAATGAGTTTTTTACACTTTGTAATCTCTGTAAATAGTTGCTTTAGTTTTTCAGTAACTGTTTATCCATTATAATTAGCAGTTTATTGCAGATTTATTTGAATGAAAAACTACTCTTTACAATAGCAAATGTTCTGAAATAAATGGCCTTTTTGAAAGGACGCCTAGACTTTTCTTGACATAAAAGCTCACAGAAGCTACATTACTGGGAGAATCATCCTCATATTTGAATCATGACATGATTAGACATTCAGTTTTATATTTAAGTTATTTTCAGGCTCTTAACATTAAATTATAATATTTTTTTCCCTAAGTGAAAGAAAAAAAAAACTTGAGTCACTTACATGTATATTACTCTGTTCCCATATTACTTTGAGTTATTATGACTCTTGGGTAGCAACATTTCAAGTGTCTAGTTTAAAATAATACATCTTTTGCTGTTGTATAATGACTTGCATTGTTTTAAGCATTCTGCCACAAGTGTTGCATTTAAGACTCAAAAATAAAGTTCAGTTTTTCAAAATGCGTTTCAAGACGTTTCTCGCCCCACATGGGTGTCCACTAATCTTCAGTTAAACTGAAACCAGCCTAATATGACAGGGCTTCTTTAGGAATAATTAGTTGACTAGTTGTTCAGGAAACCTACTGACTAGTCTATTTTGAAAATGAAATCAGTCAAAAGCAACACGGTATGTAGAAATACTTCTACACTCCTGTGGCCAAAACATTTGGTCTGTTTTTCATTTGCATGTGTGAACTTAAGCGAACATGTCGAGTGGTGTGATAATGGGTTTCTATCAATGGAATATGTAAATCATGCAATGGAAGCTTGTTGTTAGCAAAGCTGACATCAAAAACTTCTCACTATATACACGCTTAATCTGTTTTATCAAGTGAAACCCTTAAGTTTTGAGTGCTATAAATATCACTAAGTGTTCAACATCTGTTCATTACATAATTGTTTTCCTACAGGGAGAATCTCTCCAAGGACCTTTACCTGATATCTCAGATGGACAGTGATCAGTTTGTCCCTATTTGGACCATTGCGAGCATGGAGGGGGTCAAACTGCTGACTACTGATATGGACCTGATACTTGAGGTGCTACGAGGTATAAAAAAAAGAGACCTGTCCACAGGAACAGAGTTTGTTGGTTATTCCTTGCATTTAACTGTTTTTCTGTCCTCCTCAGCCTCTCCAATGGTGCAGGTGGATGAGAAGGGTGAGAAGGTACGGCCAAACCACAAGCGATGCATCATCATTCTCAGAGAGGTCCCTGAGACCACGCCTGTCGAGGTGAGATTATGCTGTATGTTAATCTCTTGTGGCTGTATTTGGTAGGTTATTATTACTGTGGTTACCCCAATGATGATCAGTATCGCGCTTGGAAGGATCCAGAACCATTGTTGCTGTTGAGATTTGTAATTTTCTACCTCCTTTATCTATCCAAGCCCCCCCCCCATCTCTCTCTTACTCTCTCTCTCTCTCTCTCTCACACTCTCTCTCTCTCTCTCACACTCTCTCTCTCTCTCTCTCACACTCTCTCTCTCTCTCTCTCTCTCACTCTCACTCTCTCTCAGTACAGTGGATTTTGCCCTAATGACCGTGAGATTATGAGATCTGAGGGATATTTGGCCTTCTGTTTCTCAGTAGTATTCACTCATTCATTTAATTTATTAACTAATGCTTTTGTGTCTCTGTCAGGAGGTGGAGGCACTTTTTAAAAGTGAGAAGTGTCCGCAGGTCATCAGCGTGGAGTTTGCGCACAATAACAACTGGTACATCACATTCCAGTCTGACACTGATGCCCAACAGGTATGTTGACCAACACATTCACAATTGCTGTCTCTATGAACAATTAAAGAAATAAATACAATATTCTTTCATATGTGAGGGTTAATTCAAGATCTTTGCCACCAAATTGAGCTTAGACTCATTTTAATTTATATCATATGTTGCAAGTAAAAGTTTCCCCATAAATGGCTGTGATGCCATTTTTTGTGGTATGGGTTATGACTATGTAATCTGTTGTGTAATTTTCTGTTCGGTATTATAATTAATGAAATATGACAGTAATGAAAACTAAAAAGCAAGTGTTAACGTTGCATCAAAATATATGCTCTATTTGAAAGGCTTAACTGAAGTTATTTTAACATAATCATTTTGGACACATTTGCTGATATGATAAACATTATGGACTTTTGCTCTGCTGTTGCATGGATGAGGCCTAAAGTGTTTTTACATTTTGTCTGCTTATTTAATAAATGCAAACTGTCTTTTTCTGGTCACATTGTTTCACAGGCGTACAGATACTTGCGTGAGGAAGTCAAAACCTTTCAGGGCAAACCAATTATGGTGAGTATCCATTTGTATTGTCATCTTTGTCGTAAGCTGACACTTCAAACACAACCAGTGTCACCTTGACCACCTGCTCTGTGTTTTCTAGTTTGACTAGACTGATTAATGCCAGCATGTGCCCATGCTTGTGTGTTAGTGAACAGATGTGTGAATGTGCACTCAATTTCTGTTCTATAAGTATGGCTGCATTCTCAAGGATTATGTGATAATTAGCAGGACTCTTTGAAGTATGCAACTTTGACCCTTGTTTTGTCAACAAATCAGTAATTAGGTATCTTATCATTATGTAACCAATTGGAAAGACCCCTGTAGACAGTGTATGGGATTATGTAATCCACAGCTATGCTATTTTCATCCTGTTCAAAGTCTGTTTGCATTAATTTGTACAAGACATACATTCTATCTTGTGCTGCCTACATCCTTAAATAGTCAAACAAAAGGCATTTGAATGAGTAATGCATGAGATGTGTCTGTGCTGCTTGAAGGGAATCTGCTCTCAAATGCCCTGCTGAGACACTGGTTCACATTTATAAGTAATTTCTGGGTATTGCATGCACTATTTTAACTGTTTATTGTGTGTGAGGGATTCCTCTGTCGGTCTCCCTCTCAGCACTAAATTCTGCCCTCATGACTGAAATTGAGATATGGCAGATTGACGTGCAGTTACTGATTTGTCATTTATGGCCTCCATTTAGTTTCAAAATTGAGTGCACACATAATCTTCTTGGATGTTCTGGGTCCAGTTGTTCAAAAAGTTTAATCTGGAAATGAATTATCTAGATTTGGAATTCCCATGGTTCGGTGCTCTAAATTGGGTTATACATTTCACAGTGGCTACTAGCTATGTAAAGAATAGTCATTATAGGGTCACAAACGTCCCCTTCCATTTCCCTTAAAAAAATCAGAAAAAAATTAAATGGAAGAATCAGGAATAAAAATTAAATGGGAGAAATTATGTATTTTAATTAGAGGTGCACTAATGTAAAGGCAATTTTTCTCACGATCGGCCGATAATCAGGGCAGCTTATATCCTGTCAATCATAAGAGGACGGAAAAACGCGTTCAGACTGCGTGTGAAGAATCTCTTGTGTTGAATTTAGGGACAATAACAGTAATGAATTAACGGTTAAAAAATAGGGTCAAATAGAGCCTGCTTTAACGTAGCTATGAATCACCCGTAGTTCCAGCCAGGGTTGCCAGTTCTGCAGTTGTTGTTTTTCCCCCACCAAACATTTGTTGCGTGTCTTCCATTAGGGCTGCTCGATTATGGAAAAAATCATAATCATGATTATTTTGGTCAATATTGAAATCACGATTATGTAACACGATTATTTCACATGACTTTGGGAATGTGTTGTATTTATTAAAAATACACCTTTCAACAATTCAATTGAAATTGTAACATTTGTTGTACTTTTTGAACTATTAAAATAAATAATATAACATATATTCAAATCAAAGTATAAAAGTATTCACGTAAAAATGATCTAACATTAGTTTTCAGGTACAGAAATGTATCAAATGTAAAATAACATTGCATATTTGAGTGCATAGATTAAAGATGAATCCTATTAAACTTACAAAAGCTATTCAATCAAGAGCGGTGAGTGATGTCCTTGTCTTTTGTTGTTTGACATTAAACAGACAGCAGGCTACAGCCTCTTTAAGACCTAATGATCGGATATGCGTCGTCTTTCTCGACTGTATAAAGTTCACTTAAGGCATATACAGACTATGTCTGCTAGGATACTCATCAAGATGGACATGTTGACATACGTTTTGTGTGAGTTTGTCCGTTCAAGAGCAAGACTTGAAAGATAATTTGCGCGCTGAGAGACGTGTGCGCGCTCTGAGTGCACAGAGACACATTTTCTCACAGCGCGCGCGGCTTCTCATTCTAAACCTAAACCCTAAAGCACAAAACCTGGGTGATGACGGTGAAAACGACTGGTCATATTCGAAAATATGGCAGCACTCGCATGCATTGAACGACGTTTACACGGCACCCCTGCTCGTCAGTTTTTTTTTTTTTTATTAGATTGTCATAGGTCACTGTGTTTAATTTTCAAGTGGTTAAACAAATTCGTGGTGTTCCCTTGCGTTGCAGCCACTACCATGTAGCAAATCTTGCACGTAGCATATTTCTGCTCGTCGTCTGATTCCTCGAAGCCAAACTGTTCCCAGACAACGGAGTTGGTTTTGCCTTTTTTGCTCACCAAACGCTGCTGTAACTGCCCTCCTTCTGCCATCTTTACTCGCGCCGAGTTTTTAAATTCCAGCGGATGATATGCACACGAGACTCACGACCTGAGAGAGATTTGTGGCTTCGGGAGGGGCGGATGAGCGCGTGCGCGTTTCATTCAGAACGCAAGACAAAATAAGAGTGTTCTTGGAAAACTGAACATGGCAAAATAATCGTTTTTTCTCGATTGTACTATTTTGGTGATCGTTGGGAGGCGAAATCGAAATTCGATTAATTGCACAGCCCTATCTTCCATTCAATAATCGCAAAGAGCTTTGTTACTTGTGATAAGTCGTCTCAGCTTTTAAATTGTTAATGAAATTCAATTTATCATTAAATTCAAACAATAAATGGCATTTTGATGCTCTTAAATGTGGCATGACCGATCGCTGTAGTGCCTCAGATCAAGCAGGAGCGCGAGTCATCTTTTCCACTTTAATTCAAGTTATAACAATTTTGCCATGAAGACGAGCTTTTATGAAAACTACCTTATGTGCAACGGAATTGCATACAAACATTTCAGTTTGAGTGCAATTATTATATCTGAACATAAATGTTGAATATCATGGGTTGTTGTTAAGTTGAACCCTTATAGTAATGGACCAAATGAGAGGGAACCTGTATAGTTTGCAGCAGCATTTGGTGTGTGTGTGTATATATATATATATATATAAATAAATAAATAAATAAATAAATAAATAAATAAATAAATAAATAAATAAATAAATAAATAAATAAATATAAAATAAATAAAATAAATAAATATAAAATAAATAAATATTAAATAAATATTAAATAAATATTAAATAAATATAAAATAAATATTAAATAAATAAATAAATAAATAAATATAAAATAAATAAATAAATAAAGATCGGATATCGGTATCGGCTGAGAAATTGAATATCAGTACATCTCTAATTTGAATAATTTTGCAATCTCTCTGCATTCCCCCAAGAAACTTTGCATTTATTCGCAAAGAACTCAACAGTTTTGAGTGAATTCAAAGTTTCTTAAGGGAATGCAGAACATTTGCGAGAGAATGCTAAAACATTAAAATAAATTTTTCCTCCCATCACCATTTCCTTTTAGTGTTTCCATAGCCCCTCATGTGACCCACAACAAAAATAACTGTTTGCAATATACATGCATTAAGGGATGCAGTTGTTAAACTCTTTCTAACAGGTTCTTTGATTGCGCCGATGTAGTTGGCGCAGTGATTAAAAAATATTTGTTTAATTATTGACAGCGGGTTTTGTGGTGACAATCTGTACTGAAAAGCTTAAAAGGTAGCCTAATATTTAACTTATTATTTTAATAGTTAAACTAATCAAAGGATAAAAGGTTTATTGCATTGCAACTACTGATTTGATCCAGATCTATACCAAGATTTCCAATTTCAAAATTGTTTTTCTTTTCAACAACCCTTTTTGAAGATGTAATCCAATCTGATTACCTTTGAACACTTTTGGCCCAGGTTTTAATACAGGTCTGTCTTTTGTATGTTTTTGTCATGGTAGGCTCGCATCAAGGCCATTAACACGTTCTTTGCTAAGAACGGTTATGGTGCCGTTGACTCTGGCGTGTACTCCACTCCATCACAGTACTCGTCTCCAGTTTACCTGCAGCAGGTGTACCAGCCTCCACAGCAGTACCCTCTCTACAGCCTTCTGCCACAGACATGGACCCCCTCAACCACCCCTTATTTTGAAACGCCACTGGTAAGAAATTAAAAAATATTTGCTTGAAATATTGTGTAGTGTTTTACAGATTAATTAAAGGGATTGTTAACCCAAAAATGAAAATTGTGATTTTACTCACCCTGAACTTGTTCCAAACCTGTATGAATCTCTTTGTTCTGTTGAAGTTATTTTGAAGAATGTCAGCAACTAAACAGTTGATGGGCCCCATTGACTTTCATAGTATGGGGGGAAAATACTATGGAAGTCATTGGGGCCCCATCAACTGTTTGGTTGCCAACATTCTTCAAAATAACTTTTCCCCCCCATATAAGTTGCTCAAGAAACCGTTCTTACCAGGGTTAAAAATGGTTGTGCTGCATTATATTTTGGTAAAAACATGATGCTTTTTTTTTTTTTTTCAAAAGAAAATAATTGACTTTTTTTTGTAACATTCTTTTGTAAAGTCTTGTCCTTTCAATGTAATGCATCCTTGCTGAATAAAAAAAAAAAAAGAACAGAACCCAGCCATTTGATTGGTAGTGTATAGGGATGTACGCAATTTCATAAGTTTAAACGGAAATTTTTCAGCCGCACTTCTCCTGTATGAACATGAGGGGTGGTGAAAATCGCAAGAAAAGGTTGCCGTGTACTGGCAACTATACATTATTTAAGCACATTGATGCGTATGATTTGTTTCCGCTCCAGATATACACTTTGAAAATAAAAATTTAATGTTTTACATCGCAGTAATTTAAACGTAGCCTTTGTTAAAATATAAAGCATGTGAAAAAAAGACTAGTATTTCAAAGTCGACCCGCTGTAGCCGTAATATTTAATTGATTAGTCGAAATAGTCTTGTATATCCCTAGTAGTGTAAATGCGAATTAAAATCGTTTTAATAATAATTATGTATATGAAAGATGATCAGAGCAAATTTGGTTGTTTTGACCCAGTGATGATCAACTAAGCGCATAGAGGGAAGCAGGGAGTGATCAGAAGTTTTGTGGAGGGGTTTTCTGCTTTTATCTCTCTTCTAACTTTCTCTCATCTCTCTCTCTCTCTCTCGCTCTCGCTCTCGCTCTCGCTCTCGCTCTCGCTCTCGCTCTCGCTCTCGCTCTCGCTCTCGCTCTCGCTCTCGCTCTCGCTCTCGCTCTCGCTCTCGCTCTCGCTCTCGCTCTCGCTCTCGCTCTCGCTCTCGCTCTCGCTCTCGCTCTCGCTCTCGCTCTCGCTCTCTCTCTCTCTCTCTCTCTCTCGCTTAAAGTCTGTCACTCCTGTCCCAGTGAGCGTAAAGATTATGAGATCTGAGGGTCACTTGTAGAATGACAACTAAATGACTTTTCGATGGCCAAGCATTGTAGCAAGTCATTTTTCAACAAATTTGAATGTGACTCATCCAATAAGCTACCTTTTTTGTTAAATTTGTATTGTAGTCACGGAGGCTGAAGGTATAAGCTGATGCAGTCTCAGTGGGTCTCTGAGTTTGTAATCAGGTTTGTGATTGCAGGGGAGTTACTGGAGTGCAGTATGAGTCAGTCAGGGCAGGTGACTGCTTTCTAAATGGTTACCATACCAACAGTTGTTTGGTTAATTTAGCATATCACATTAATGTAAAGAGGTGCTTTGGGTATGCGTCACAAAAATATGAATTGAAGATAATTTGTAGCTTGAGGATGTGTGGGTTAATCTCAGCGTTTGTTTCATCTTGCAGGCTCCATTTCCCAACAGCACATTTGTTAATGGCTTTGGCACAGCAGGAAGCTACAAAACTGGCTCGTCTCCAATCAACCTTACACGGAACTACCCCCGCAACCGGTAAGATCCCGAAATCTCCTTGTTGTTTTAAGAACCTCTTTCTTAGTCTATCCCTTTCCTTCTCTGCCAAAAACATAATGGGTTGTTTCTTCTACCATGGGAACTTTATATCCCAGGTTTGGTTTTTAATAAAAACCGACTTGTTTTTATCAAGGTCACATTAAAACCATCTTGTAGACTGCCTTGCCTTGCTACTTCTAGAATATTTTTTATAAAGATTGTTATGCATGTATTCACAGAATCAGACTATTGTAGTAATTGATATTTCAACATGACATCATGACTTTGCGTAAACATACACGCCACTTTCTAAAGTCAAATGGCGTGTTATCTGTACGCATTGAGCTATCCGCGTGTGTGTACGCCGAAACAAACCATCTCCGCGTTTATGACTACGCCGTGTGATTCCGCGTGAATTTAAATGGATTTATAAACATACTAAATTATGTTTTTTGAAAATGTAAAAATGCAGAATGTTTCTTGTGATGGGTAGGTTTAGTGTGTGTGTGTGAGAGAGATGGGTAGGTTTAGAGTAGGCTTGCTACGATAGTCGGTGTTACCGGTGTCCAGACTCAACACCGGTTACATCACTTGCCCACCGTGGCACCGCACACCGTCTTTTTGATTTTTTTATAGTAATAAAATAGAAAATTCAGAGCGGTCGTGTGCATGTTACTTTCGGTTAGATAGAATTAGTGATTTAAAAGCCTCCGGCGGTGATACCGGTATTACCGGTGTTGTCACGCATCAATTAACCGGTGGGAAAATTTCCTCACCATCACATCCCTAGTTTAGAGGTAGGGGCAGTGTAGGGGGATAGAATGAAACAGCGTTGATAAACACGCTAAAAACCGATTATGCGTCTTGATAGCACGCCAAAATGGCATAGCGAATTGGCGTGTCATACATGCGCCATTTCATGAGATCAGTCTGGATATTTGTGGGAATTATTTATACACAACTTACAATTATCCCTCATTTATTGTGCTTTTTTAATTAAATTGGCTGTAGTTTTTGTTCAAGTGTGTAAATTGATGTTTAACTACATTGATTCCCTTGTCATGTGCAGAAAGTGAGGCAAAGCTCTGTTTGAGGCACTGGAGTCAGACTGTCTTTGTTACTTTTACTTTCTAGACTTCCACTTTATTCCAGAAAGAATGTAATCAATGCCTTCAGGTAATTCGATCTGCTTTTACTGAAGCGTTTCTTCATCTTAAAGGGTTAGTTCATCCAAAAATGAGAAATTCTGTCGTTTAATTACTCACCCTCATGATGTTACTCACCCGTAAGACCTTCGTTCATCTTCAGAACACAAATGAAGATATTTTTTATTTTTATTTTAGCTCTCAGACCCCTCCATAGACAGCAATATAATTAACACTTTCAAGGCCATGGAAGGTAGTAAAAACATCGTTAAAATAGTGGTTCCAGTGGTTCAACCTTAAATTTTATGAAGCGACGAGAATACTTTTTGTACGCAAAACACAAACAAAAATAATGCCTTTTATTTATAATTTCTTCTAGCCTGTGTCAGACTTTTACACTATTGACATAGTGTATGGGCATGCGACGTGGTGCTCGCATGAACAGCGTCGGCCAATGGTAAGCCGGCATTCTGGAAAGAGTCTGACACAGGCTAGAAGAAATGGTTGAATATGTCTTTACTACCTTTCTGGGCCTTGAAAGTGGTAATTATATTGCTGTCTATGGAGGGGTCAGAGAACTCTCGTATTTCATCAAAAATATCTTAATTTGTGTTCCGAAGATGAACAAAGGTCTTACAGGTTTGGAACGACATGAGGGTGAGTAATTAATGACTTTTCATTTTGGGGTCATCTAACCCTTTAAATCATTATCTAATGCACGTTCATCTTAGTGCTGTTCAACCATGAGTAAGCTCCATAATGAAAGACCATCATGACTCAGCTAAAAGCTGCATCTTGATGCATGTTGGCTTTCACAGTGAATGCATATCAGTGCATTGTCACCAGATCTGTCATGTAACCCTGTCCTTGCATGTATCTGTTGCTCTGCGTGTATGAGAATTTCCTGACGGTGTCTTGAAGGACATGCATTATAAATAAAATCTGCATAGGTGTTGAATGAGGACAATTAGCCAATAGCCTATATAGTGCCAATATATGCTAAATACAATTTAATGGCAAATGTATTATTGGCTGAAATGTAGAACTACTATATGCTTGGGTTAGGTACAATGTACTTATTGTGTTCATGTTTTACAAGACACTTTGCTGCTATTGAGGTGTTATGTGTGTAAGGTTAGGGAAAGGTTTAGTGGTATGGTTAGGTTTAAGAGTGAGTTAAGATGTAGGGGTGAAATTAATCATAGTTGATCTGTAGTTCGTATGGACCAGGTTCGGCACTAGGGATGAAACGGTATGGAAATTTCACATCACGATTATAGTGACCCAAGTTATCACGGTTATCAATATTATCACGGTTTTCTTCAAATGAGATGAAATTGTTCAAAAAGAACAGATGCACACACTTAAAACATTTGAACAAGTTTTATATTTGAAAATCAACAAACAACAAATAAATCAAGCAGCTCTATGCACTTTTTTTAAGATGGATTCTATTCTGTGGGATTTCCTTCCTTGTAATGGCAGTCGTCAATAGCAACGCATAAAAAATAATAATTTGGTGTAAATATAATATCTAATATTATCTCTGAGAATATTGCTTGAATATATTTACAGTGTTCTATCAGCTATGACACATTTAAATCTAGCATATTTTGTGTATGAGCCCAAAAAGCATCCTAGTGAAATAATGAATATCCATATTTTCATATGATTTGAGTTTATTTTATTAAATATCAAAACTTGAAACCTAGATGAACACTTAACAGCTGGTTTTGACTGCAAGTCATTTTTTTCTATTGCTATAGAAGTTAGAAACGTGCAGTATGTAACTTTAGAGACGGTCCCTAAATTTGCGACTTTAGAACGTCAAGCCAGCGTTATGCCAGTCATATCAGATGTGCAGTGGTTCTGCTGTGTTTGTTTGAAACTATTTTCGCTGCTGAAATAGAATAAAAACAGCCAACCACTGTATGATGAATGAATCCCCTGCATAAGTCGCACGTTTTCAGTGAGTGAGAGCCCGCTCAGCCTCTGACAAAAACTCCGGCTAATCTGAACGCCTCTGATTATTAGAAACACGTGTGGTTAGTTATAATGCGCAACGCGATTATAACAGATGGCTTTTTAGAAGACTATAATAATTTCAACTGCCAAAGAGGCTAGTGTGAGTGGTAGTAATACCAGACATAGTTTTGGTATTGAGGTCAAAGTCCACTTGCCTTGCGTTCGCAGATTTGAAGTGTTTCCCCCATTACAGCTACTTTCTTCTGGCACGTTCTGCAGACCGGGTGACCATCTTAGATTAAGTTTCCCTCAGGACTTTTGTAAAAGCCAAAATGTGACCACACCTCAGATTTGGTCCTTTTAGAAGGCTGAACAATCCCCTGAGTGCTGTCACTGCCTTCTGCCATTTCTTTTCATTCAAAAAACACTGCTGCGCCTGTCCCAGACTGACACTGACTGGACAGGATTTACAGCGCGTTTTCAAAAACGTGATAATCACGAGCGGTTTTAATGATAATTAATTTTTAAACGATATTACTAACCGTCAGTACATTTTATCTTGGTTTATCGTGAAACCGGTAATCGCTCCATCCCTATTCGGCACGCATGTGATTCGTGGATTAATTGCAAAGATTAACCATCATAGTGACCGTTTATAATTTGGCATGTTTTGTCTTGCCAATTTACACAGTCAAGGGATTTTTATATCAATCCAGTGCAAGAAGCAAAAGATTACTATTCAGTACTCGCTAAAACGAAACTGATTTCTCTTGCGCATCATCTTGTGCTTGGATTTCTCTTGCGCATCATCTTGTGCTTGGAACTGATTTCTCTTGCGCATCATCTTGTGCTTGGATTTCTCTTGCGCATCATCTTGTGCTTGAATCTTGTTCTTAATGAAAGTAAATAGTTGAGAAAAATCAGATGTGTATCATTAAATTGCATCTGTGCATTCAATATTAGTTACAGCAGCCTATAAATGCGTTGTCAGCCTTGCTCAAACTGCTGAAATTTGCTGAAATCAAAACAGTGAATAGATGAGCGCCAGCCAATGAGATTGTCGTTTGCGCATTTGTCCCGCCCACTACCGCATATCATCTGCTGCTTCTTAAAAGCTGAATAATTCCAAAAGAACCCCATTGTTTTTTGACAGGAAAATACAAAAAAGAATATAGTTTACATGTAGCGTGTTGATTCTGCGTGGTATGTACGATTGTGTGTGAGAGGGAGAGAGAGAGAAACACTGCTCTCTCAAAGGCGAGTTGTGTGCCTTCACACTAGAGTTTATGGTACGTCAAATACACGTACGCTGTGCATCTGTTGAGCTGAACTGAAATAGACACAGCAAAACTTATGCTAAACTTATTCTTAGCCTCTTAAACACACACTGGCGAGCATTTATTAGCCATTGGCTAATGATAGATGTTTAGTTGCCCAGAGTAAAGATTTACTGGCATTGTAGAGGGTTGCTCCTGCTGCAAATCTGCAGATTGTACTGTATGAGGCAGAGCAGACGTTTTCAGTGTAATTGTAGTGTCTGTCCAATTGAGCTGAATGGTTTTTATTTCTATATTAAAAAAATGCAAAATGGCAGTTAGGGCGGTGCTGTGGTGTGCCGAACCCTGTGTAGTACCGGTAATTGACTACTGCAGCAAGCACAAAAATAAATGAAAATGGTGTCACTTCAGGAATTTCTCAGCAAAAGACATTTTTCTTTTTGTCACTACATCTCTCATGCATAACATCTTCATTTGTGATGCTTGTTTTACACTGTGAGAGATACCACCCTTAAAGCCCAGCTGGAAAAACTCTGTTCTACAGATGTTTACTCAGCTTTGCTCTGGCTTTTGAGCCTTGGTTATAAGTTACATGTTATCGCTTCTGAGAAATCACTGAATTTTCTGTGTTCTGTGCAGGAACCATGTAAAGCCACAACCTCGTGCTGATGTGAGTCAGCTGACAGAGACTTCGTCCGGAACCGGTAGTCCTCAGCCCCCGTGCACCCCCACTTCAGACACCACTGCCTCCACCCTCACCCAGCTCTCTGAACCACCGGTTTCCCCCAGAGAGAACCACCACTCTGAACTCGGCATCAGCAGCCGGGCCAGGTCAGTAGACACAAATTATACAGGTAAAAGAAAAATGCTGCTACATACCTAAGTATGTAACTAGGTAATGTTAAGTGCTAAGTAATGTAACTGTATAAGCAGCAGATTTGGTTGTTTTGACCCAGTGATGATCAACCAAGCGCATAGAGGGAAATAGGGAGTGATGGGATGGCTTTAGGAGTTCTTTATTTTCTCTCTGATCACTTCTACTCTTCTCCTTTCATTTCTTCCTTTATCTCTCTCGGTCTTTCTCCTCAAAGTCTCTGTCACTCCTGTCCCAGTGAGCGGTAAGATTATGAGATCTGAGGGTCATATGTCAAGTGCGTTCTCTGAATGGTGACAGGTTTAATGAGCGTATTTAACGACATATGTGGTGTGTCCAGGAGAGGAAGCTATCGTGGCATGAGGAGGAGAAGAGAAGATGAAAGGACGGTAAGTCAAAAAATTGTATCGCATGGTTCTTTGAAATGGTCTTTTTTGTTGTTGTCTCGTTTCATTCAATTTCATTTTATACAGAGGCAGAATCCTGAATCAGAGGTGAAAGCTCCGCCTCCAAAGTTTGACCTCGCAACCACTAACTTCCCGCCTTTGCCAGGAGGTGTGCCAAGTTGTCCACCAGGTGTGACCATTCAAACGGAGCCGGTGTTGGAGAATCGCATGGCAGATGTAGTTAAGGGCATCAGCAGGGACAAGGTAGTAAGAACTGCTTCCTGTGCCTGTGTATTCTCAATTACATTTGTTTTGCTTTTTCACAGAGAATCTGATATCACTCAAGTTGCAATTTTTCTGTGTGCTTTAGCCTGAAACGAAGCAAGATGTCACTCAAGAGTCCAGAACATGTCATGTCGAAGCCCATTCGACCGTACTCTCCACTCCAGCGCCAAAGCTTCCCGCCACAAAACAGGACACACCTACCACTAGGTACACACACACATGCATGTAGGATAGGATTCTATGCTCTGAAGAATTTAACACATTAAGCATCATAAAGTACTAATGAACCATTACTTTTACAGCATTTATTAATCTAGGTTTTAAATTATAAATATACAATTATTAAACCATTATAACAAATTATTCTTAATTAAATATTACCATTAAGTTTGTTTGAATAGAAGCAGGTTGATTCAAAACTGGAACTCCACATTTCTCTGTACAGTGCGTCACATCAAGTGAAGAAACCAGAGAAGGAGGTTCAGACCTCTGACACGCCTCCAGAGCCTGCATTAGGGACCACACACCACGACCAGCCCATTTCCGCCCCCAAACCTTTGTGCAGCCAATCAGCTTTAAGCACTGCATCTACTCCACCTCTCCCATCAAGTACAACTGTGCAGGTAAACGGCTTAATTTGCTATATTATGAATGCTCCTGGTGCTTATTCACATATGAAAGTAAAAAAAGAGATTTCTGTTAACATTTAAGGATTTATTTGACTACCCTCAGGAGCCTCGGAAGCTGAGCTATGCGGAGGTGTGTCAGAGGCCTCCCAAAGACCCTCCCCCTACACCAGTAGCCCCACCCAGCCCCAGTCCCACCCCATCTCCCACCACAAACCAACCACTACGTGAACTTCGGGTCAACAAAGCAGAAGGCCCAGCTTCATCCCGCTGCAGCCCCGGTGATAAAATGGAGAAAGGAAGCGAGAGTCGGACGTCCAGAGAGCAGACTGGCTACCAACGTGGTAACGGCCCCAGAGGGTCAGGCTTTAAGCTCAGAGAGCAACAGAGACGGCCTCCACAAGGTCGACGCTCCTCTCCACAGTCGGGGTACAACAGACGCATTGGAAAAGAACAAAACATCCCACCCAGATCGCCAAAGTAATGCCTTGTATGCCCACAACACATGCACACTCTCGTGTATACTTAGATACACATCTTATTCACAAAGCAAGAGTATATAAATCTATATATATATATATCTATATAAATCTACATATGAACTGGACTGTCGCACTGTGGTGCTGAAGAATCCTCTGCCTCCCGAATGACTTGATATCTGGGAAGTTGATTCTTAAAAGTACAGAAGAAAACTAGGAATTTAAGGAAGATGGAAAAACCTCTTACACTTGAAAGAAGAAATGGAGACCATGCTTCCTGTGTTGTCTGTGATTTTCAGTGATCAGTTAGCTTGTCAATGAGTTTATTATAATTGGAGTGTTTAAGGTCATGGCACTAGTGTACAATGTTGTACATTTAAAAAAAAATATTTTTTTATAATTATCTATAGTACTTTTATCTAGTACTGCTGGTGAGAAATCAAGCTAGCACATGTTGTTTGTATGCAACGGATCACACAAAGACAGCATGACACCGCCTCCACTGGTCCATAAGTCACCTATGTGTGTTTGTGCACTACTTCCTATGTTTGCATCAGTCCTAAAAGGGGACTTCAGATGTGATGCTCTCCCAAATAATTCTGTAATTGACAGAATTATTTGTGATTCATAGTTGTTGGTCGTTTAATTTATTGGAAACATGCGCAAGATTAAAGGGGTCATATGATGGTTCTAAAAAGAACATTTTGTGTATTTGGTTTAATACAATGTGTTCACGCGGTTTTCGGTTAAAAAGTAAGTATTTTACACATACTGTACATTATTGTTGCTCCTCTATGCCCCTCCTTTCTGAAACGCGTCGATTTTTTTTTTACAAAGATCATCGTTCTGAAAAACGGGGTGTTCTGATTGGCCAGTGATCCAGTGCAGTACATCAGCTCCCAAAGCAATATTGAATGATGATAATGTTGGTCCTACCTTATCAATTCGAGCCCGAATCTGATCCGATCAATGTCGCCAGCGCGACTGGACCGCAAAGTATCGTATTGGTAAGTTTGCGTTTGTTATTGTAGAAACGACAAAGGGGTTGAAACAGTCCTCCGACAAATGTGCAGCACACAGTCGAATATTTGGGTTGTACTGTCCTGGAACAGTGTTGTAAATAAAGCTTAACCGCTGTTCTAATTGTCCCCTCTTTTGGGAGGCCAAACACAGTAGTTTGGCTTTCGCAAAGAAAAACACAGCGTCTCCACAACATGGCGACGGCAGTGACAACAATACTACAGCGAGAATAAAAGTTACGACTTCTTTCGGTGTTATGAAACTCTGTCCCCACAGACTGACGTAGATTTGTGGGGGTGTGTTTGAACGAAGTGTTTTAGGATGGTGTGGCTGAGCCTTACCTTTTACAAAGAATATCTCTTTGGGTTTGAGACTTTGTGACACTGCAGATCTTATACATGCACAAACGGCTATCATCACTAAAGAGAAAAGAAAACAAGAAATCGCATCATATGACCCCTTTAAACATTACAGATATCGCTAAAAAGGGTTCCCACTGGCTTGGAAAAAATCAGAAATGAATACAATGACTAGGGCAATTATCAGTTATTTCTACAGCTAGAAATTAATATGAGTCTAATCTCTTTAAGATGATTTCTAAAAATCCTTATGTAGTCATTAAAAACGTCTGGAAAAGTCGAGGACTTTTTTTTTTTTTTTTTTTTTTTTTTTTTTTTTGGTTGAACGTGTGGGAACCCCGTCGATATGTGGCATGATGTGCGCAAGGTCCGCCATGTAGTTTCAAACAGAACTCTCAAGCAGGTATTAAGGGTTTGGCCTGTTTCAGAAAGCTCAAAGCACTTCGTGACCGAATTAGAATTTAATCATGAGGTGCTTATTGATTCCCACCACTGGTCTAAGACTGGAAGACAAGTGTTTGTGTGAATGCTGTTCAGACAAAGAAATGGGAATGTGTAGGTTTCAAGGACACGTTGAGACTGAACAAGAATGACGAATGGATGGAATAGTACTAGACATCCATAGAAAAAAAAATCTAGACAAATATAATACCGGTGTATATTTAAGGTGATTGAGTTGGTGTGTCGTGCTGTGTAATGTCGTACGGTGTCATCTGTTATTTGTATGGTGTCTTTGAATGCCGGGTCTGTCAGTAACGGGAAGATCAAACTACTTTGATGCTGAAAGACTGAATGGAAATCATTTGTGTAAATGAGCTAAGCCACTGTTTGTCTTCCTTTTCCTTTGGAGTGAAAGTCTTGTTTAGTGTTTCTAGCGATCAGTACCGTCAGCCTTTGACTGACTTTCTGTTTTCCGTCTGCTGTAGATGCTGGTGACAATAATCAGGTTGGATTTGATATGCTCTGAGTTAGTGCTGCTTCGGAATTGCTGTTCATGTCCTAGTCTGTGATTTTTTTATTGAGTCTTTCTGTGTTTTAATGATGACCTGTATGTGATGCTTGCGTTTATGCCTATACATTTCAGGTGTGATTGCATAAAATATACCTGCTACAGCGCTCAATTTACTCGTCATCCCATCTCATGTCGACTTTTGGTAAAAGAGAGGGAACTCAGGACCTCGGAGGAAATTGGTGATGTGTATAACTGCTAATTTTTGTCCAATACTTGTTATTACAGGATTTTTTTTTTTAATCGTAGCCTTTTGAATTCAGTAATCAAATTAAACTGTTTAGGGGTCTTAAGTTTCAGTTAATAATGTATATTTGAATGTCTAAAAAAGTGTTGTATGTTTAATCAATGACACTGCAATGCATGATTCTCTCCTCAATTGGTTTTCCTCCCATCTTTGTCTCATTCACATGTATGGATGGATGGGTTGTGCACAGATCAAGACCAAAGTCAAATCAGCAGAGAGACAATCTCAGGAAGTGCTGTTTAAATGCAGTAGCTCCTCCCTCACTCTCTTATTCTGCCATAGGCAGGGCCACTGTATGAGTGCGATATTGTAATCATGATTGTTGATTTAGTGAGTTGAACTATGTATGAAAATTGTGTGTGTGGAACCTTATGAAGGTGTCCTAATGAATAATTTCTCAAAATCCCCAACTTTTTATTTGACCGTTTTAGAAGAAACATTGGAGGGAAATTTCATGCATTAGTTTTGTTTTAACTTATTTCGTTTTAAATTCTGTTTTCTCTGTTTAACTTTCATTGTGGCCATCTTGCCCAAACATATGCTTGTTAGTTTGAGATGTTTTCAGATTTTTATTTTCTATGTTTGGCAATATTATCTTTGGGCGCAAATAATGTAGAGATTGTGCCACTAAAATTAGAAAAATCAGTGGACCTGGTTTTATTTTTTATATTCTTTTAACTGAATTAATAGATTTGATTCATAACTGGTTGGTGAAATAAATAATTACGTTTTGTTTCTAATCTTATATCCCGTGTAGGCTGTAAGCTTTTTAGACACCATGAAATGGCGCCGGTTACAAGTAGCAAGTCTTTAGCCAAAAAAAGTATTCCTTTTTTTTTTTTATTTTATAGGGGGATAGGCTTTGTCCTGGGAGAGAGGCATAGCAACTGCTGAGTGAAGTGTTTTGGATGATATTGTAGATGTTCAATGAAAATGCATAAGGAAATGGAAGAAAAAAAATAAATGATAAAAGGATTTTAATCTGTGTTTGACTGTTTTTGAGCACCCTAGTTGAAAGTATGCCCTAGTAATTATTTATACAATGCATCTGGAAAATATTCACAGCACTTCACTTGTTCCACATTTTGATGTTCCATCGTTTTTCCAAAATTGATTAAATTCATAATTTTCCTCAGTTCAACAAACAGTACCCCATAATGACAACGTGAAAGTTTGTTTGAAATCTTTGAAAATGTATTCAAATGAAAAAATCACATGCATAAATCACTGATCATCCTTGAGATGTTTCTACGACTTGGAGTCCACCTGTGGTAAATTCAGTTGGTTGGACATGATTTGGAAAGGCACACGCATGTCTATATAAGGTCCCACAGTTAACAGTGCCAGACAGAGCACAAACCAAGCCATGAAGTCCAAAGATTCGTCTGTAGACCTCTGAGACAGGATTGTATCGAGGCACAGTTCTGAGGAAGGGGGGTGTGTATCTGAGGAAGGTCCCAATGAGCACAGTGGCCTCCATTATCTGTAAATGGAAGAAGTTTGAAACAACCAGGACTCTTCCTAGAGCTGGCCGTCCAGCCAAACTGAGCAGTCAGGGAGGTGACCAAGAACCTGATGGTCACTCTGACATCGCTTTCTCTGTGGAGAGAGGTGAACCTTCCAGAAGAACAACCGTCTCTGCAGCACTCCACCAAACAGGCCTGTATGGTATAGTGGCCAGATGGAAGCCACTCCTTAGTGAAAGGCACATGACAGCCTGCCTGGAGTTTGCCAAAAGGCACCTGAAACACTGTACAAGGAATTTTAAATTTTTAAAAATGATTATTGATCTTAAGTGTGTGTGTATAAAAAGTATTACCACCTCGTCACACATAAAGTAGGCTAGACCACATAGAACATGACTTCAAAGGTAATTTAAAAGTGTTTGTGTTGTAAAACCCTGTGACTTTCTGTAAGTGTTTCATTAACTACAATTGTTCTGATAAAGATCATTGAGTAGCTAATATATTGAAAAAAAAACCTTTGGTCTTTTTCCACTGGGTTTTGTCAAAATAAATCAGTGCATAAATAGACGGCATTACATTTAATTTAGAATATGTGAGCAAACATTTGATTGCAATTTTGTAATGATTTAAAGATACATCTACAAGTAATGGTTATCATTCCATGATATGCCTAAAAAGCTTTAAGAGCGTTATTCCATCTATAATACCGTTTTTTTTTTTGCGTCATTCGACGTATTCAGTGTGCAGCACAGACATGCGCAAACTAGAGCATTGAATTTTTCATCAGGGCTCCAAATCTGTTACGTAACGACTTTAATCTGGTTTGAGTATTACCTCAACATATCGCGAGATTTACATATTGTGAGCTAGTTGGATGAAGGAGTTCCAAAGGTGGGAACGCGGAGAGAGAGGGAACGAGCGAGAGAGGGAGGAGCAGGGTAAGTTTGTAAACACTGAAATCCTTGGCTGAGGAACAGGTGACACGCAACACATTCGGATTACCTGATGCATTACAATTAGTGATTTAAAGTGTAGCGACGCTGGTCTCGCGAATGGTGGAGGTGTCATGAGCACCGTGTGTACACTGCACGAGACGCGACACAATTAGAACACTCCCATTAGAATAAACGACATCTTGACACCCTCGCATTGTACACTCGTTTAATATAAAGGGAGTGTTCTTGTTTTGTCCCTTCGCGTCGATCGCTTGCAGTGTAAATGGGGTGTTACAGCCTGTTGGCTCATGTGTGGTTAGCATTAGCCAGTTAGCTTTAGTGGTGGGAAGTCAGACTCGTTTTCGCGAATCGGTTCTTTTGAACAGTTCGTCTCAGAGAACCGATTAAACACATTTCAGCAAATCTGTAATATATCACGTAATTGCGTCATCTCGTAGTCACTGATTATGTGAATTTTTATCATATTAATAATAACAGTTTTATTGAAATGTATAGTTTCAATTGTTTACAAACAAAGCCATTTAGAACCTTAACGTTATATACAATTTGCCACTGCAGTAAATATTTCTACATCTTTTTAAGCTGTCGTGCAGAAAGTCATTACAGTGCATTTTAATTGTAACTGGTATTCCGCTATTAAAGTAATTTACATTTCAGTTAACTACAAATTCTCATACTGTTAGCACTCTGATTCAGTCCGATTTGTGGATGAATCGCTCGGTCTGGTTTTGTGTATTGAAAAGATCCGATTCAAAAAACGACTCGTTCACAAATTGAACAGCTAAGAACCATTTAAACGAAACACACTGCGCGCTAGGAGTTGCGACAAACCCTCCGACATGTTGTCGTGTGGTTAACATAGTTATTAAGGCTTTATTACATACTAGTAGGGATTCATTTTACTGTGGAAATCTCTGGAAATGCTTAGAGAGGAAACGCATGCTAGCTAGCCGTATGTTTTAAAGCTATTGGGTTGAAGCTGGTTTAATTGAGCGGAAATGTTCTTTAAACAGGAATGATCTCAGACAATAGTCAAATGAAAGCGTCTTATCATGTAATCATCATGCACATTATGCAATCAGTTGAACCCATCAGGCCTCTGTGCAGCAATGAAGAATGGGTTCCTGTCATCTGTCAAGAGACTGTACAACATTTCAAATGGAAAGTTTAGGAGGAATTCATATTTTAAATAGGGTTTTTATGTTTAGATGATTGTTCAAATTGAGCTGAAAATATGATAAATTAGTCTTTTAAAAAGTCTGGATCTCATAAGATAACTGTTCTCTCTGGATGGTCTTTAGAAGTAACACAGGAAGTAGTTGATCTAAAATGGGAGACGATCGACCTTTTGTCTGCACTGCCCCAGGCTGTGGACAGGTAAGAGCTATTTTCTTTAATTGTTACTCTTAAATTATTTTTTCCATGCCGTTCCTGTCCCTTAGTCCAAGTATTCAGGACTTTGGGAGCCCAAATATAAAGGTTTAAGGATCTGTCCCTCAATTTCTGTTATGCCCCCTAATATTGGGGACAGAAACAAATTGTTGGCCAAAACTTTCATTCTGAAATCACACCAGCTGTTTTAATCCCTGCTTTCACTGGGCAACTGTAAGAGGCTCCCATAGCACTGCCTAACTGGATAACATAAGCCGTCATCAAAACAACAGATGGCCTGATATCATCCACTGCTTCTCTGTCTCTAGCTTCCATCTGATATGAATTAGGTCCCTGAATGAGATGCAAATTGACTAAAAAGTTTGCTCTGTCAATGTTTCTCTCACGTCAGAGGTTCACCAATGAGGACCATTTGGCAGTGCACAAACATAAGCATGAGATGACGCTGAAGTTCGGACAAGCCAGGACAGATACAGTTATTATAGCAGGTTTGCGTCCCCGAATAGATGAATTTCTGTCATTCTGTTTGTTCAATGTGTGTTGTGTTCAGGGTAGGTTGCATTAAGGCCCGTTCACACCAAGAATGAGAACTACAGTGGGGAGAACAAGTATTTGATACACTGCCGATTTTGCAGGTTTGCCCACTTACAAAGCATGTAGAGGTCTGTCATTTTTATCATAGGTACTCTTCAACTGTGAGTGATGGAATCTAAAAAAATCCAGAAAGTCACATTGTATGATTTTAAAGTAATTAATTTGCATTTTATTGCATGACATAAGTATTTGATACCTCAGAAAAGCAGAACTTAATATTTGGTACAGAAACCTTTGTTTGCAATTACAGAGATCATACGTTTCCTGTAGTTCTTGACCAGGTTTGCACACACTGCAGCAGGGATTTTGGCAAACTCCTCCTGACCTTCTACAGATGGCGGCGTAGTGTGTTACTAATGGTTTTCTTTGAGACTGTGGTCCCAGCTCTCTTCAGGTCATTGACCAGGTCCTGCCGTGTAGTTCTGGGCTGATCCCTCACCTTCCTAATGATCATTGATGCCCCACGTGGTGAGATCGTGCATGGTGTGCCAGATTGAGGGAGATTGACTGTCAACTTGAACTTCTTCCATTTTCTAATAATTTCACCAACAGTTGTTGCCTTCTCACCAAGCTGCTTGCCTATTGTCCTGTAGCCCATCCCAGCCGTGTGCAGGTCTACATTTTTATCCCTGATGTCTTTACACAGCTCTCTGGTCTTGGCCATTGCGGAGAGGTTGGAGTCTGTTTGATTGAGTGTGTGGACAGGTGTCTTTTATAGGGGTAACGAGTTCAAACAGGTGCAGTTAATACAGGTAATGAGTGGAGAGCAGGTCTGTGATAGCCTAAATTCTTACCGGTTGAAAGGTGATCAAATTCTTACGTCATGCAATAAAATGCAAGTTAATTACTTAAAAATCATACAATGTGATTTTCTGGATTTTTGGCACTGGATTCCGTCACTCACAGTTGAAGAGTACCTATGATAAAAATTACAGACCTCTACATGCTTTGTAAGTGGGCAAACCTGCAATATCGGCAGTGTATCAAATACTTCTTCTCCCCACTGTATAAAGATAACTATTTCAGTGTCCACACCAATGCACATTAGTATTGTGTTTATCGTAAGCCTGCGCTGAATTTATGTCCTCTGCTGCTTTTTCTGCTACAGACTATAAGATCATTACAAATCACACTGCATGGATCTAATAAACTTGGATACGACACGATAATGCCACCTATTGAATCATAGGCTATGATGAAAGTTAGTATAGAAGAATAAAACAGCATCAGTATGCGCTAGTGGTAAACAAATAGAGCAAGATGAATCACACTTTGGCAATTGTGGTTTTTAATGTGCGCTGAAAAAAAAAAGAGGAAGCGAAAGAGGAGAATATGGTCATGGTTAGGGAAGAGAGGCCAACTTGGCACGCCAATTTTGCAAATGGAGCTTTAGGTAAGTAGTTTTAAATTTTAGCGCCATGTCACATTGATCAATATGCCATTTCATGTGGCATTTTTATTGGCTAGTCAGTAGACGTAGGTCGTTGCAGCAAATATGCGTATATCCAGAATGCTATCTTGCGCTAGTCTGGATGCTAGTATATATTTTGTTATATATATATATATATATATATAATATATAATATATTTGTGTGTGTATATATATGTGTATGTGTTATCATTCTTGGTTTGAACAGGCCTTTATAGTTGTGGACTTCCCTGTTCTAATAGAATTACAATGATTATTAAAACTTTTTCATTATAGTAATCACCCTGGGTGTGAATGGGCCTTCATTACAAAATTGTAGTAATTATAGTTACTAAATTTGAGTCTGGTTGTGATTTGGTTGTAAATATACATTTTAAAGAAACTTTCTAACAAAATTTGATGTATATTTCCCCTCTGCCAATGGCACAGCAATTAGCATTTGTTGACAGTGTTAGTATTGAGTGCTGAGACTGTGTGTGTGTGTATGTGTGTGTGTAGATCAGACACCCACTCCCACCCGTTTTCTTAAGAATTGTGAGGAGGTGGGTTTGTTTAGTGAGCTGGCTGGCTCCTTCGAGCAAGATCTTCGCAAAACACAGGAGGAGGAGGAGAGGAGAATTAAGGGCACGGTAAGATTTCAAATAAGGAAAGTGTTAAGTGTCAAAGGTTATCAACTTATATGCTTTGTTTGACAATTTATTTTGAATGAACTTGATATCTTAAATCTTGCCTTCAAAGCTTCCAGCTCTACAGACGCCGACAGAGGTTAAAGAGAGGGAGGGGCCTCTTGAAATTGACTCCTCCCCTCCAGACAGCCCTGACTCCACCTCCAGCATGACAAACAGCAAAGATGCAGTTGCCATGGCAAAGGAGCCTATTGCCTTGAGGAAAGCCATGGTGAATTTGAATTTGCAACAAGACGGATTACAGTATTTACAGGGAAGGTTTTTTTAGTGCAGCGCATAATATTGTCATGCAACTCACTTTTACAGGATGTTCCTCCACGAACTGCAGCAAGTTCCACCCCTACACCAACCATAGTGCGCCCAGGCTCGCTCCCACTTCACCAGGGATTCGACTCCATGAACCCAACTCAGCCCTCTCCCACCTCTGTTATCACTAGGACCCCTCCATCAAACAGACTCAGGTACACTTGTGTCAAAAAAAGTTGTGTCAAGGGCTGTCACGATTCCTCTGTTGAATTTGAGATCTCGATTTTAAAAAAATCCATTGATTGCAATTTGCCCTTGTCGATTAACCTGCAAAATACCGGAAGTGACACACTCCATGGACAAGAATCCATTAACCGCATTATTGGACCATTTTCAACAGCTGCATGATATATTAAAACTATTTAAGAATCATAATATAGCATAGTGCTATTGTGAAATCACAAATGCTGTGATTCAGTTAAATAAATATATGCGCTGCGGGTTTCAGCGTCAGCACAATGCTTGAATAATTTACATGTATGCAGTAGGGGTTGCACCGACTAGTCGACTAATCAACTAGTCGACTTTAATGCTCTGCCATGATGCTTTAAGCTTGACGTCGACTAGTCGCTTGCTTATAGAGGGCGCGACAGGATAAGCCATTTCCTGACATGCAGGCTGCCAGGCTCTGTTTCCAACAGTTAAAAATGACAAATAAATACATACTCGGAGAGCTCTCCACAAGACATGTTTGATTATACCATCTGGAAGCTCAAAATTGATCGGGAGAATGCACGCTTATTGTTCACGTAAGTTAATCACTGTTCTAAATTATGCTACCACCATGCGCTGCGCGTAGGGCACCAAGTGCTCCGGGGAGCACCACAAGAAAATGCTCTCTCTACCCTCTCACAGGTCAGCTCTGCAAAATTTGTGAACACCACCACCGCGGGCATCATAAAGTGATCGCGCTTGGGGCATAAAAACGGCCAGCGGCGGGACTGATTGTAACACACACACATAGCTCACACATCACGCGGAGATCACAAAACCATTCAGTAGCGCAGAAATGTATCAACACTGTTCTGTGATTTATCACTACAATAGCTTAGAAACTGAATAGTCACAGCTTAACTATTAGTAGAGAGACGCTGGCAAGTAGAATTAATTCACACGCAATCGCTCTCTCCACTAATGCATTCATATACATGTAATCTTTTATCTGTATCTGATTCAGAACGAGCAGAAATCTGTGAGAAATATAACGACCCAAAGACAAAAGAACTGATACAAAAGCTGTTGTAGTAGGAGCAATAACCTTATGGGCACCGCTGTGACAAATGCCATAGCTGTCCTGTGCACAAGAAAACTTGTGTTCGCGTCTCAGCTCAAAGTTCAGGGTTATTTGTTTATTAATGACGTCATCAGCGACTAGTCGACTCGACTTTCATCACATAAATGTCGACTTGAAAATATCGGAAGTCGTTCAACCCCTAGTATGCAGGCGTGAGCGACTAAATGCTGCTCCATACAAACTCAGTCTCTGCATGTGCTTTTTGTTTGGGTTTACAAAGCCGGAACGCAAAAAGTCTGACGTGCTTTGTGTTTCATGCTAAGTGTTGCTCTGTTATCATTTAAAGTTCCCCTGTTATTTTAAAGGCTCTTGATTTTGTTTTTAGGTCTCCTACAACAGGTTTACATGCATCAAAGGTCAAAAAACACTTACATTTTCTCATAATATACATTGCACATCACCGCATTGTTCAATGATTCTCAAACGACTCAATGGTTGAATCAGTCTCTCTAAATCCCTCCTTTCCGTGAGCTACTTTGCTCTGATTGGTCAGATGGCCCAGTCTGTTGTTATTGGTCTACCGCTTACAGCGCACGCCAGAAACAAGCGTCCATTACTATAAACTTCAGCTTCGTGTGGAGGCTCTCTAAAAATCAGCGATTGTACACATCGTAAAGACCTGTAACGATGGCGTCAGTTTTACCATATCAATCCAAGCGCGAGTTTGATGATGAAACGTTGGAAGAACTAGTTTTCATCCCGATCCTCCATCGCAAGGAGGACTTGAGCAGGATGCTTCTCAGTGATACGCTACTCATTTGGAGGTAACG
This sequence comes from Gobio gobio, assembly GCF_949357685.1. Lineage (NCBI taxonomy): Eukaryota > Metazoa > Chordata > Actinopteri > Cypriniformes > Gobionidae > Gobio > Gobio gobio. Next base: position 14,974,253 of record NC_137110.1, read on the forward strand.
GTACATTATGAGATGTTGCAGCTGTATTCATTAACATGAGTATGTACATCAACAAACCAATGTGTATGTTTCTAATTTATTGCGGTGCATGTGCGAGAACTGTATCGATAACAGCTAGCCCAGCACTAACGCGATGATTGATGTAACTAAAGTTTGTAAAAACAAACCTTTATCTTTACTTAAAGTAGTAAGAATGGCAGACAATCTGCATTAATAGAGACAGTTCTCTAGGTAATAGTGGCCCACAGCCGCTTAGCAGAAGTATTTCAGTTAGACAGTAATAATGTGAGTTAGCCAGTTAGCCTGAAACATGCACAATATAAAACCAGAAAACTACGTATTTTGAACACCTGGTAGAAAATATATACATCAATAATTAATAGGGATGCCCCGAATCCAGATTTTTGGGGTTCGGCCGAATACCGAATCCACTGGTTAAGATTCGGCCGAATCCGAAACCGAATACCGAATCCTACTCCCATCCGCAGTCCATTATCACAGTAAACACATTAATGAAGTTAACAACGTCCACAGCAGTGTAAGGATGCTATTGACCATTAACTGTTTTGGTCAAGTTTACTAAAGTAAACATTGTCGTGTATGTTCTTCTCGACGCTATTTCATGATGGTTTATAAATTTAAAATTACCCCGAGTCGTCCTCTGTCGTTTCAAAGAACAACCCAACGGAGAGCGCAGGAGGCGCGCGCTAGGGTTGTCCCACCATCGTGATGCCACGCTCCCGTTGCGAGTCTGTTGTGTGCGACACACACTAATCCTCTTCTATAGTATTAGTTAAACTAAAAACTTAGCAGGGATTGCTCTGTAAAATAAATTGAGAATGTAACTAATGCATATGCTATTTTAAATACTGTAGTCTATGTCAGATATATATAGCCTATATTTTGAAATCATTTGAGGCTGAAACATCCATAAGCATGCGTGTTTATTTTAGCACTTCCGTCAGTGAAACAACACCGCCTATAAAACAAAAACGATTTTCAGTAAATAATGGTAACCTCAAGAATATATGAAAATTAAATATTAGTTAGAAAAATATTTGATTCATACTATTTCCCCGCAAAGATGCGTCATATACCGCTCTGCGCTTTGAGAGGAATGGGACACTGAATAGACACCTTCTTGAATATCTTCGTCTTCATATGTTCTACTGATGTTGCAAAGCAACACTTGTTGTAAAAGGTCTGAAGAGCGGATTTTATTTTCCACAGGGTCAAGACATTTAGGCAATGTTTGATTATTCACTGCCAGAGAAAACGAAACTAAAATCACCGGCGTGTGTGAAATGCGCTATTCAAATAAACCAAACTTGACGCGCCTTACCAAGTTTAATAACAAGAACAATCTGTGTTAAATAAAATTTGAAGTAAAAAGGTATTCGTCCCACAGTGTTTTTTCTACTTTCCCACAGTAAAGGATGTGAATAGTTATAATAGACTTAATTATAAGCAAACGAAAGGAAGTAACGTTTATAATCCCCTGCGAAAATGGCGACGTGAGTGAAGATTTGGGATAAGAATGATTGAGATGTCCATGTCCATTGGGATAAAATGGACTAGGCCTATTGTTCAAATTCACGGAAAATCGAGTGACCAGATCCAGATCGAAAACAGAATGAAAAAGTGCTATCTGACCATTATTTCCTTTCTAGGCTAAAAAAAGCTTTGTGCTTCACTCCTGTGGTAATATTCACGTGAAACAGCATCACATACAAAACACTGGGTTAGTAAAATAACAAAGTTATTTTTTTTTTTTTAAAGTAGAAAATAGTATTTATGTAAAGAGATATATTAAAATAAAAAGAGCTCAACTCTTAAGTGGAAGGAACCTATTTTTCCCCCTCACGTGCAACCTAGCGGATGAAGCATTATTTGGGTTAGTAAAAATAACGAAATTATGGTTTTAAGAGAATAGTATATATGTAAAGATATATAGTATATCATCTACCTATTTACCTAATTCCGGTTCTTCAAAGCTTACGGATTCAGTGTATTTTCGTTTTGTCATCTTAATTTGGTAATTATTTAAGTGAAAAATATTTAGTGTAGGCCTATATATTTTATTAATTTTATTTATATTTTATCTGATCTATAGATCTATAGGCTGTTTGCACGGTAAAATAAAATACATTTTGGCTGCTGTCTGTAGATTCCTTCATGCACAACTCGTATTCTCTCAGATGTTTCATATGCAAATGTTTTAACAGCGGCTGTTGTTTAGGGTCCTTGTCATCACGAGACAAATCGGCATTGCAAATTGAACGCGTATAGCTCAACTTGAATCGCCTTCTTTTGACTTAAAGTATACTGCCACGTTTTCTGTTCATGAGTTCCATTTTCACTTTCAGCAGCGGCGTCATTACGTTCGACCAGCGGGGCGCGCATAGTGCAAGCCTAGTGTTCGGGTTCGGTGGAAATAAATTCTGAGGTTCGGCAGAAACCGAACCCAGTCAAAAAGCTCAATATTCGTCCGAATCCGAACCCGAACCCTGGATTCGGTGCATCCCTAATAATTAATAATACTTACAGGTTGTGATTCTGAAGAGCAAGCTGGTCCTAATAAACTGGGCACTGACCCATCTTTCAAGAGCAAGTGTTTTGCGAATCCCGCATTGAACTCCGAGATTTGTGAAGCGTTCGTCAGTAAAATGACGTTTGAGGCCACATTGTACAACAATGGCAGGCATTATGCAAATATAATTTCTAGTGACGTAGAACTGTCACGCAGTGGGATTCGAACAAAAAACGACTCGTTAAGGTGGTTCAGAGTCAATTCCTTCTTTTGGGAGACAATAACTTTATTTATCATGCACTTTCGACTTAACAACTTTGCAGAACGTTTACATTCACAAACAGCTATATTACACACTGCGTGAAAGGGAATATTCGAAAAACCATAATAGGAGCACTTTAAAAGGGCGGAGCACGTCTTAAACTCCATGTTAACTATTTATAAACCTAAGCTAACATGGGAGAATACATCAATATGTTTCTAAATATGCAAACTGTTGTTCATCCCGATTTCAAAATAAAAATGTAACGTATACCATGGTCCTTTTCAGTATTGCAATTTGACATATCTAAAATGTAAACAGCTCTAAAAAGCTCTAAACAAGCTATTCTCTGTTGCACTCTACACTGTGTACACTGAATTCAGAAGTTTGTTCTGTGATGTTTTTTTTTTCGAGGGTGCAATTAATCGTGATTGAATATATCTGTTGACAGCCCTAATTTCAAGTCATTTTAATAGTTATTGTTCACGTGGGTCTATTTTTATTACAGAAAAAAATATATCTGATTACTATATTAATCATCAAAATTATCGACAGATTACTCGATTACCAAAATAATCGTTATTGACCGCACTAGTGCATCCCCATGTCATACAATTTAGGTGTTCATCCATTCAAATGAATAGCTAGCCTGAGTTTTTGATAGGTTGTGTTGATCCTCAGCAGTGGAGCAGATGCACTTTTTTGAGTTGAATCTTTTTTTAATTTGCATGAGTCATTTTAGTGTTGTTCACACCTCTGATTTCTCACCCTGTCCTAAAATAGTACCTCTATAAAACTCTTTTCAGCTCGCCGTCTGGTTCTTTTCCTATGCTGATGCAGCTTCCAAATGGTCAGACTGTTCCTCTGCTGCCCAGTCCAGGGCAGACTTCAGTCATATCGGTATGGAGATCTCGCATACCTATGATTATTAATCCGTCATTTAACAAGTCAGTCAGTTATTATGCATTTTATTTCAATATATTTTTTTATTACATTATTTGGTTTTAGCTTTTAATATTTTTATAGTTTAATATTAGCTTTAATAATTTGAAGCAAACTCTTCAATACATTTTAACTACTTCAAGACAATTGCCTTCAAATTACCTGCTGTAAGGATTTCTCCTGTTTTTTTTTACAAAACCCTGTAGTTCTCTGTTTTGTGTGAAACATAAAAAATATAAAATACAATTTTTTATATATTTTGTCTTCTTTTTTCTGTAAAATTGCAGTTATTTAGCTTAAATATTTGTGGAATAGCTGTTAGCCTTTTGGAGGAATGCGTGTTCTTGCACTTTTTTCAGCTTCTTGCTCCATCAGCATATCAAGTTAAAAATAGTTCAACATTTATGCAGTCTCTTGCACTCTGTCGAGCTGTTTTTGAATGCAAAAATGCATCCCTTGTGAACACCCCTGGTCAACATGACCCTAAATAATTTGAATAATACAGAGTCTTTTTTTTATACCACTGATTAGTCAATTATGAAAATATATAGTACATCTCTACTTGTGAAAACCTTCCACAGACATACACTGCCCGGCCCAAAAAAAGTCGGCGTTTGGATTTAAATAGGCAAATGCTTAAAGGAACACGCCTACTTTTTGGGAACTTTAGCTTATTCACCGTATCCCCCAGAGTTAGATAAGTCCATACATACCATTCTCATCTCCGTGTGTGCCATAACTCTGTCTGACGCACCCACCGCTAGCCTAGCTTAGCACAAAGACTGGAAAACGCTCCAGCTAGCCTACTGCTCAATAAGTGACAAAATAATGCATGTTGTGATGTGTATAGTCACAGCGTGTACAAATAACAAGGTCACATGAGACACAGCCATCTTCTAACCATGTACATACTGGGAACTATATTCTCAGAAGGCAAACACTGCTACTTCTGCGGAGTGATTTGCACCGTTGTTACTTCCGTCAACAAAACCAACGTGACTATGTAACTAGTAGCGAACGTGACTTCTAACTCTACAGAAGTAGCAGTGCTTTGCCTCCTGAGAATATAGTTCCCAGTATGTATACGGTTAGAAGATGGCTGTCTCATGTGACCTTGTTATTTGTACACGCTGTGACTATACACATCACAACATGTAAATAGGAAAATATTGGTGTTATTTTGTCACTTATTGAGCAGTAGGCTAGATGGAGCCATTTACCTCCAGTCTTTGTGCTAAGCTAGGCTAGCGGTGGGTGCGTCAGACAGAGTTAAAAATTCGTTGTGTTCCTTTAGTGAGTGATTTATTTTTATGTTTCTAGCATGTTATATGTTTGGCAACAGCTCTTCTAACCCTAATTGATGGAGTGTGTAGCTTTCCATTTCTTAAACAACCATGTAGGAAGACGCATCATGGCATATTCCAGGATGACAATGTCAAGATTCATCAGGCTCAAATTGTGAAGGAATGGTTGGGAGGGAGCATGAAGAATCATTTTCACACATGAATTGGCACCTCTGAGTCCAGACCGTAAATTCATTGAAAGTCTTTGGGATGTGCTGGAGGAGACTTTACAGAGTGCTGGACACTTGCATTGTCAATACATGATCTGGACCAAAATTGAATGCACCTCTTGATGAAAATAACATCACAGCATTTGTTTTCATCAAGAGGTGCATACATTTTTTGGCTATAATGTGTTTTCCTACATGGTTGTTTAAGAAATGAAAAGCTACACAATCCATCAATTAGGGTTGGAAGAACTGTTGCCAAACATATAACTTGCTAGAAACATAAAAAATCACTGCAATAATGATCCAATCATTGACTCTTAAGCATTTGCCAATTTAAATCCAAAACAGCTACGTTTGTTTGGCCGGGCAGTGTATATTATAAATCAAAATAATATATATATTTTTTACTGTATCTGTGATTACATTTTCAGCAGTATGACCCTCAAAACAAGTACACACATCTTTTTTGTGTTTGTGTCTACGCTTTGTGTTTATAGTATGTTAAACTTGTGTTGCTCTGTGTGTGTGTGTACACATAGCTTGCCAGATCATCAAACACAGTGCCCAATATCCCAGGGATTCCAGGCCCTCCTATTGGTGGAAGCAGCAGTGGCTCCTCCTCTCCATCTGGATACAGTACACACTCTGAAGCCAAGACGGTGAGAATTGAGCACATGTACACCCACACTAGCACATGTAGCGTTTACATGGGTATAAATGCTCAACAACGGGCTTATTATGTAATAATGAACTTACTACACAAATGTAACACACCGGTTTTGAGCGTTCATTTTCACGCTGTGGTGTTTCCATGTGTTTGTGTATGGGATCTGTCTCCATCTAGAGGCTAAAAGAAGCACTATCTCAGCAGTGTCCTAGTGGACCAGCTCCAATACAAAAAAACGATCACACTGAGACACCATCACCTGCTCAACCACAGGTGCTCACAGACACCTCATACCTGTGTTACATATATGCTAGTATTTGCCTGTTCTTTTTTAAAAGAGTTTGTGACGTTTAAATGGGATATATCATGGTAAATAAGCTAAACTAAAGCATATGTCAGCAGTTAAATAGTGTATACTGACATAATGCTTAAGTTCTCAATGTTTCTGACAGCAAAAGCAATATCTTTTAGGTATCCCCTGCTCCCCCGAAAGGTGGCCGTAGACGACGGGGGGCAGATATTGAACCGGATGAGCGCAGGCGCCGTTTTCTTGAACGGAACAGAGCCGCCGCCTCCCGTTGCCGGCAAAAACGGAAAGTGTGGGTTAGTGCCCTGGAGAAGCGCGCCGAGGAGTTAGCTAATGCTAACGTCACGCTCACTGTGAGTCATACAGACAGAGTGAAAAGATACAGGAAATAAGATGATTTTTTAAATTCATTATTGATTCATGATGTTGTTGAAATGTACACTATGGTTGGAATATCTAGAAAGGACACATTACATTGATCAAAAGTGACAGTAAAGAACTTTTACCAAACATTCCTTTTTCAAATAATGCAGTTCTTTAATCCTGAAAAATGTAGCACAGTTTCCACAAAGATATTAAGCAGCACAACCATTTTCAACTGTGATAATAAGAAATATTTCTTGAGCAGCAAATCGGCATATTAGAATTATTTCTGAAGGATCATGTGACTGGAGTAATTATGCTGAAAATTCATCACAGGAATACATTACATTTTTAAAGTAAATTAAAATAAAATAAAAATAATATAATATTTCACATCACTGTTTTTGCTGTATTTTTGATCAAATAAATGCAGCCTTGGTGAGCATAAGAGAGATCTCTTTAAAAAAATCTAGTTCTGTCAATCGATAAAAATAAATAAATAGATTAATCACATTTTCTCTGTGATTTTGATTTTCTTCTTTTTTTTTTCCCCTGTGAAAAGCACTTACATTTTTTAAATATTTTAATAATGTAAGAATTTCACAGTTAATCTCCAAATTAATGTAGAAAAAACATAAAGACAGTATATTTTAAATTCTTGTTTAATGGCATCTTTTTATGAATGAAGGCCAGTATCAGTGATACTAATATTGCTACTGATGTCTCGACGAAAAGGACCCCCCCCCCATTTTAAAAATTAATATATAGCCATTTAACATTACAGTGTAATTGAAAGCTATATTAGGCTTCAAAAAATATAACAACTTTTAAATTTAAGTGAACTTAAAACAATCCTCACATAAACGCATAATAAGTGTAATATTTACCTGTATACAGAAATTGAATAGTTATCAAACAGTCTGCACTGCCTAAATTATAAATTAAATCTAGATTAATCCTTATTAAAGGAGTAGTTCACTTTAAAAGGAAAATTACCCCATGATTTACTCTCCCTCAAATCATCCTAGGTGCATATGACATTCTTCTTTCTGATGAACACAATCGGAGTTATATTAATAAATATCCTGACGCTTCAAAGTTTTGTAAAGGCATTGACGGGGTCAATTGAGTTTGAAGTTCAAAAAAGCACATCCATCCATAATAAACTTTATAAAATAAAGACTGCCAGACTGCCTTCCATATTAAAAAAAGCGCCACTGGCGCGGCATATCACTAGAACATAGTGCAAATGTTTTGAAATGCAAGAGGCGTTACACTCTTTTCATAATTTGAATATGGAAGGTGGTCTGGCGAAAGCTTGATATTTTACTTTATAGAGTTTTAAATATGGATATTTTTCTTACAAAACCCCATCGTTGAGTATGTATATGAGCTTCAAACTACAAACTCATGGGCCCCGTTCACTGCCATTATAAAACTTGGAAGCGTCTGGATATTTATTAATATAACTGATTGTGTTCATCAGAAAGAAGAAAGTCATATACACTAGGGCTGGGTAAAAAATATTGATTTCTCGATTTTAATCGATTCTCATTTTTACGAAACTATCGATTCGTAAATCCCAAGAATCGATTAGTCATCCTGTTTTCAGTTGATGAATGAACGGGACATTGTAGCGAACCTCCCATCCAATAAATCGTAATAATCTTTGTGCTTTGTTACTTTTGATATGAAACAAAGTCTCAGATTTGACATTACGTCCATTTTATTACGTATTACAAAAACATAAATACCATTTCGCCGTTGTGGCGCGAGATCGCCCTGGTGCAGCGCTGCTCAGCTCAAGAATTGGAGTAGAAATATGATTGTAATTTTAAAGTTAATATTAGAACTTTATTATTATAAAAAAAAACATAATTGAGTATAATTTAAGTGTTACAAGTGTTACAAATCAGTTCATTTTTACCTTCAATATTAGTAAGCTAATGTAGTACCAACTGACTCCCATAGTTTACAACATTAGTTCAGAGATTTGTTTTCATTGAGAAAATTTGCCATATATTGTACCTGATATATATCCAAAATAATCGATATGAAGCTTGTGAAACGAAATCGAATCAAATCGTGAAATTGGTGTCAATACCCAGCCCTAATATACACCTAGGATGGCTTGAGGGTGAGTAAATCATGGGGTATTTTCCATTTTAAAGTGAACTACTCCTTTAAAGCTACAAAGGATCTTTAGTCAAAAGCAGTAACTTTTTTTCTGTTACCTTTGTTCTTTGATTAACTGTAATGACACTTTAAGAGATGCCGCTGCTGCACATGACGTGGATCTCACAGCGTCTCATTTTCTCACAACTCTGTTCTTTTAAGACTTTATTTAACTAATTTAAGACTGCTCTTATGAGAATACTCAACAAAACTGTCAACGCTAGCCAAAGGATGACAGAAAAAATGGATGATAAACTGAAAAAATGAATCGCATAAGTTATAGTGTTAACATTGACAGCACAAAAAAAATGTTTTTTTAATGGTATGGTTATATTTTGATCATGCCATTGGTTGAGCCAATGTTGCGGTTGTATACATGTTCTTGACAGGGTGAAGTGTCCCTGTTGAGGACCGAGGTGACACAGCTGAAGGAGCTGCTGTTGGCCCATAAGGACTGCCCTGTTACTGCCTTGCAGAAAAAAGCATATCTCGGTAAGAAATGCTCACAGGTTTTCTTTATATGTCATAAATCCTTCTTCGTAACATTCATCCTTCCTTCATTTCTCTCTCTTTAGCTGCAGGAGTAGATGAGAGTTCAGCGACGGCGTTGGTGATGCCCGTGTCGGTCCCGGCTCCGGTGTCCGTTAACGGTCTGAGCGTGCGTGCGGCGGAGGCTGTTGCCGTTTTAGCGGGAATGGGCTCGGGTCAGTGGAGTAGCACGTCTGGAGATGCGTCCTCCCAATCACAGCCCACATCCAGATGATGAGCATATCGTTCAGCCAAAAGGAACTAAATATACTTTGAGCCTTTCAAAGGAGCGAATTTCCCCTCAAAACTCTGTCACGGTGTGTCTGTAAATCTTCTCATGTGACAATTGGGAACCAATGTTACCACGTCCTGACCACACCCTGCTCACCCGTAGCCTATCACAGACTCTCTCCGGGCAACATCATAGAGCGCCCCCGTCAGACTGCACAGACTAGGAAGCACTGCAGTGGAAATGAATTCTCTTGTCATCTCTATAAAATACACCTTTACCTAAACTTGTATAGATCTTCTCACTAATGCATTCAATTGATATTTGTCTCGTTTGCAGATATTTCTAATTATTTTGCATTTTATTCAATGGTTTTTCTAATATAATGATTCGTTGCATGATTCTGGCCACATTAGAAAGATGATTACTACACTATGCAGATAAGTTGAACGCCTTCTTTCTCAGTCTCTCTTGGTGACGCTTTCTCACACATACTCACTCTCACCATTTCTCTCAGTATCCTTTTCTCTCTCTTCCTCTCTGTCTTAATTTTATTGTCCTATCTAAAGTAATTTCTCTCGGGGTCTGTGCTTCTGTGGCTGTTTTGGTGAAGATCGTGTCTCACATTAGCGTAACCTGGCGCAGCAGAATGGACTCACAAACGCTTAAGAATGGAGAGAAAATATATTTTTATATTTGAATATCGTTATCAGTTTGTCTGCATTTTGCAATATATATATATATATATATATATATATATATATGGATGTAACGGGTAGCGTAACCATGTGGACATGTTTTAGATCAGTATGAATATGATATGCTCTGCTGAATTATAGGTATCTTTAACCAAAATACATAAATCCTTTTGCATTAGAGGTTAGACCCCAAAGTTTAAGTGCATCTGGTCTCATAACAGGGAACACACGCACACAAAAACTCACACGTAATGACTCTTGTGCTTGCATTTTGTGAATGTACAGTAGTTACCTAACCCAGCTATGAATGTGAAGTCTCGTTTCAATTTGGTTGAAATGCTTTTGAGCAAAGTTGAGTCTTAGAAAGCTGTTATAGAAATAAAACATTATTTCTCATTGGGGGCCTGAAAGACACACTTGGCCACCCTGAATGGATTTCATGTGGTGCGCATAACTAACACGTAACTTTAAGATGTATTTCATCAAACGGTTCACGCAAGATCACTTTTTCAATAGGATAATCTGCATTTGTTTAAGCGTGTCTTTTTTTAAAATCAAAACCAATGCTGTTTTTTTGTTTTATTCAACTTTGAAAATCTTTTTTTTTATTTTTATTTTTATATGGAAGCTTGTTGCCTGCAAATAAGGGGGAAAAAAATAATAAATTATGATCTGGTAAATCGTAATTGTGACAAAGACAATTATGACAAAAAAATTGAAATTATGATGTATAAAGTCATATTTATGAGATAAAAAGTCCAAATTATCGGTTCTAAGTTACGACATACTGTCATAATTATATTAAAATATAATTATTTGTCTCATAAATATGACTTTTTAATCTTATGATTTACCAAAGCATTTTTTTTCTCTGTAGGTTTTGGATAAAGGTGTAATTTTTCCTCTCATAATGTGTTTTGATTTGATGTTATGTAGTTTTTATTTAAATGATCCAACCAGCCATATCAGTTTCTATCATTAACCTTTTTTGCATCTGGATTTATCATATTTGGATGTAGAACGTGCTGTTTTCCACAGTGTGTATAACTCACTGATCCCAAATTGTGTAATGTGTCGGTGAAGCCCTTAAACTAGAGCTGTAAATATGAAATGAGTGTCAGCATACAAACATTGCTTACTGTATGATATTGACTAACTGAAACGGTCCTTAAGATATGTTGTAATTAAACATCGATGGAACTCTAGCCTCTTGTACTGAGTTAATGAGATGCTAGTTTTGTGCTGATTTTTATCATCTTGTTTTGAAGGTGTGATATCCCTCTGTGTATATAGAAGTGGTATGGTGGGACTTGTGTGCGTGACTTCTCTGTGTATATGGAATAGCTTGGATGAGGTGCATATGCATTGTTGATCAGTGTGAGCAATATACTATAAAGCTTGTGTTATGTCTTTAAGTTTGAGCGTCTAAATTATGTTTAAAATGATATTTACGCAAGTACATGTTCCTGAATTGACATTTTGTACATCACCCTTTAAGTGCGACCCTATCTTACATCCACCCTTATCTCTAGTCAAAATCTACCTTAAACTATAAAATTAGGACACTAATTGGATTTGTTCTTTTTTTTAGAAAACTGTAAAAAACGTTAACTAACTTTAATGTAATTTTAATGTTAAAAGAATGGGAAAATGTTATGGTAAAATTCTGTTAATGGTGACTAAAACTAATAACTAATGGGACATGTCGTACACTTTTACAGTAAAATACTGTTAAATGTACAGGTTTTTGATCTAAGAACAAGTACGTTGCAGAACATAAGAACTAGTCATCTTATTTACAGAGAAAAAACATAAATTGACATTCCCAGTTTTTTTGTTTTCATTTATGCACATTAGGGTTTTATTTTACATCTTATGTTGTTAAATTATTGTTTATTGCTTTATTTTAGTGTTGTGTGTGTTACCATGTTTTTTTTTATTTGTGTGTAGCCTACGATACTGTGCACTGTCTTCTATATAGGCCTATTATTATCTTCCTCCGCTTGTGGAAAAGATACTTGCGATTCATCATCTGTGCTTTTTATCAGTTGTGTTTTTATGGTGGTTGTCACTGTTATAAAAAAAGGTACAAAACAGATTTTAGTACTTAGGCATATTAACATTATACCAGTTAAAGAAATATTTTTTTTTTTTACTGAAAATTTAAATCCATGAAGCTTAAAATGTTGCTACTGTATTGTTAAGGTAAAGTTTTTATCATAAGTTTCACAGATTTTTCTTAGTGTAGGCTATGTTAAACGACTAAAAGTAAAAATAATAATAGAAACGTTAACCCAAAAATCTAACGTTATGTCGTTTATAATTGGTATAAAGTGTTTTTAAAATCTTTTTTGATAGACTTGGTTGCTACTAGCCTTGTATGGAAATTATCTGCATGAAGCTTCCACAAAATGTCTCCTTTTGTGTCTCACAAAAGAAACTAGGCTACAACCGATTTAGAAAGACACAAAAGTAGGTAAATAACGCCAGAATTTTCATTTTAGTGGAAACCATTGATTTAACCATTGTTGTTGAAGATATTGCATTAGATAAAGATTCTCTCTCACCACAGCAGAGGGAGCAAAATCACCACGGCTTCTGACCACAGGCTCAGACTCCTCATCCCGAGCCCTGGTCATGTGACTCTTCCCATCGGTTTGGGATTTCTCTCGGCATGGCGGAGATGATGGAGCTTGGTCTGCTGTCTAATACCATTTGTTATTCAATGTGAGGAGGACACGGGCATATTTGTTGTCGGTAAACCGTTCTGCGCCGTTCTTTCCCCCGGTGTCTGGCCATAATGGCGGAGCGCGGTGTGGATGTGTCCGCTCTCCCCCAAGAGGTCCGGGAGCAGCTCGCTGAGCTGGACCTGGAGCTGTCGGAGGGTAAGCCTTTAAACAACAAGGGCTCTTGTTTGAATGGGTGTGTTTGCATTGATATGCGTTGATTTGACAGGCTCAGTCGTGCATCCTCAATAACAGCATCCACACACAGGTTCTGTGCTGATGATGCTTCAATGTCGCCGCGCCGCTCGCGGAAACATACTGACCTCTTTTTCTGCATATCACTGGTTCAACATCGCATTTATCTGCACTTTAAACGCATATTCAGCTTTGTTTAGCTCTTTAAATGTCTTGACATTAGTCTAATATGTTTCCTGATTTGATGTTATGTTGTACAAAGCAAAAACACCGAGTATGTGAAGCGCTGGAGGTTTCTATGTGGTTATTTACAGGCCATGGTTATTCTGCATATGTCCTCCTCATATTTACAGACTTCATCAACTAGTAATATTCAGTGTTAGTTGTATAGTTGATCTTTACTGTCAATGGAAATAATATTAAAATATGTAAAGTAGTTTAAAAAGCAATATTGCTGCAGTAGCCTAACATTGACACTATTGTTATTATAATGGGTATTCTGTTTATATATGAACTAACATTTATTTTAATGGTCGATGCTTTATTAATGAATGTACTGCTTGACACATTGATAGTGCTATTAATAGACTGAAACTCATTTTTCCTCAATAAACAATCAACACCCATAGGCTACAAGATTCAATGAGAGGTCAGGTATGGCAAGCTGTTTTAACACTTACTAACAAGGTATTAGTTCTTATCCCATTGTATTAAACTAATTAGTTAAGAATAGTATGTATAAATTAATCTTTATGAAATAAATACAGGTAAAACAGAAGTGGACTGTCAATATCCCAACCACAGACCCCCATCGAAATCACTGACAAAAAATTGCAATTAATGTCCAGTTAGAACTAGTGTATAAAAAATAGTCAGTTGTAAATTTGACAAAGATACTAATCTCTGAATTAGTTGTAACAGTATCATAAAAATAGAAACTTATTTAAAGGAATACATGTTAAAACAGCTTGCCATAGGACATGTAAATCGCTCACTCAAACAATGGAACATGGTGGCCTGGTGTCACCTGTGAAACTTTTTTTCTGGGCCTTTAAATGTAATTCAGTATATATGCACGTGTATAAAATGTAAATAAATAAAATATTACTCTTTATTTAACATTTCAAATGCTCTCCAGCATGAATGGTGTCTAAACCTCTGCTGATCAGAAATACATTGAAGAATTCCAACACAGATATGTGTGTGTGGTTGTTTACATTTTAGTGTGCCGTTATTGTCATTGTGATTCACTGCAGAAGGGGCTCGGTTTGTTTGTGTGTGTGTGTTTAGTCATCCTTATGCGTTATATAAGCCTTTCAGCAGTGGTGTGTGAAAGATTCAGAAGAGCAAAACAATATCTTAAACAGCATTACCCAAATATAAAAAGAGATTCTCATTAATCTCTGCACCAGAGAATTGTTTGGTATAACAGCTGATCTGCCATCAGTGCAGCCTGGATTCATTCTCAGTATGTCTCCCACACAGCACATCAAGAGAGCACCTGGAGGCAGATTACAAATGATGGACTAGTTTGCTTTTGGCTTCACTTACTATTGTTGGTGTGCTTTTGGATTTCATGGCATTTGTGAACATCATCTTGTGTCCTTGCTGGTGCAATTTTGCAAACACACACCCACCTTTCCTTCTTTCTTTAATGCGTTTTTTATATTCCCAAAAGTTTGGCACGCCTGAACCATTTCGTACGTGTTATGTATATATGTTTATGTATTAGCTAAGACTGCGTATCTGTTTCTCAAAGCCCACAATGCAGTCCTGGCACAATTCACAGTCCCCACCTACAGTCCTCACTTTTTGGCTCTTAGACAGGATGCAGCCCTTAGAATACAGTTAAAACTGACTTATTCAGTAAGTAGCGAGGTTTGCTTTAGAGAAATGTTTGTCATGTACTATATGAGCATATGTTTAGTGTCACGCCCATATCGTATGTCCTTTGCACCGAAGACTGTATAGGCGATAGCACAAAGAAAATGTCACAATAAAAGACTCTTCATTTCAATCTTTGAAGGACCAGTGGGAGTAGTAAGCCTCTTTAGTGATGGCTGTCTTCAGCTCACTTCTGCTGATGATTTTTGTTTGGGTTCAGACATAGAAGTGTATTTATGGCCATAGATGATAGTTTATAGAGCTGCTGTTATTTCTAGCCTGCTGAGATAGCATAGGCTTTTTATTGTTTTAATAGCAGAATAATGTGTTATGACAACATTAACACGTTCGCATAAATAGTATCTGTTTTTATTGTACTGTAAAACATGATTGGATATGTTGCCATGCAATTGCTTTTTGGATCAGGATTATAGCTAAAATCATGGGTGGAAATCTTTTACATTACTTGAAATAAAATAAACGTGAACAGAAATAAAATAAAATATATTAAAAACTTGACTTATGAGTTATTAAGTAATAATAACTTATTATAAGTAATTAGATTTCATAATATAATAAGACATATAACTTCTAATTTTCTTTTAGTTTAACTTGAAGTACTAAAATAACTCAAACTAAAATAAAAATGAATAAGAACTACATTGACACATAAAAAAACTAGTAAAAATGACTGAAACTAACTAAAATGAAAATAAAAAATGAAAAAACTGAAATAGTATTATTAATGATACTAAAATAACACTTCATTTGGATGTGTACCACACACAGGTGACAAAGGATGGTATGAATAATTACTTTATACTGTAAAATTCTCCTTCAATGGGGAAGTGTCCATTTTACTTCTGTAAAGTGACATTTCAAAGTGAGATATAGGAGGATATTCAACAAGAAATTGCAGTACAATATTATATAATTCAAAATTAAATATAAATATATCCTTTGTAAAGAAATCCTAGAATGTTTAAATAGCCTTAATATTTAATAAAAATATAGGCCTAATCTAAAGATATTTTCGAGGCCAGCAGAAAAATATCCTTATTGTTGAGCTCTGTAAATTGTACAAATTAAGGCATATACTCTACTTATTAAGTATACATTTGTTATATTATTATATTAAAGCAATAAATTGGATGCATGTTTACAGTAACAAGACGAGTCAGAGACTGCACCATCAGCACATATTCGTTATTGTAATGAACGTGTGTTGTGAGTGAAAGAGTTTGTCTCCATGTGTGTGTGTCTTCATGTCAGAGGAAGAGGGGTGGAGATAGGAGGTTGTGACACACACACTCGCACACAATGAGCACCATTGAAAGCATCAGGGCTGAGCAGTTGTGATCTCTGCTTGAATTCCCAGCACATACTCAGACGCTTTTATGCACTTAAGCTGATCAAATGAGCTGTGTGTGTGTGGAAATCCTCTTCCTGGTCAGCATATACTTAATCTAAAGAGGCTCGGACCGACTGTATAATGTCTGATTGTGTGCATCTGTTCAGGTAACCTCAGTAGTTTAAGCACCCACTGCGACTGTAGGAGGACAGGCAGGTTTTCTGAGTTGTAAAGAAAAAGAGAGAGAGAGAGAGACAGTGTGGGAGAGAGGGACCTAGGGACAAAACAGAAAGAGAGAGATTACTTTAATCTAGGTCACAGAGCATCAGGAAGCAAATACACTAATTTACCCATGATTCACAGCAAGCTTTCTAACATGTTGCGCTGTCTCTTCCATTATCTCCTCTCTCTTTTTTCCTCTTTCCCACCATGGTATTGCATATTTTTTCCTAGTTTGCCTAGCTAGCTCGCTCTCAAGCGCACACCACACAGGACATGTTAATAGTTAATATCTTTTGCAATGCTTGCGATATAGGTTCCTCAGTAACTGAATTATTCACTGGTCTGTGAGGGACATCAGGCTCGAAAAAGAAGAGATGCACACTTTATTTCTGGTAGACACAGACTATAGTAGACACACATTCAGTCAGTGAGCAGAGCTTTTCCAAACTGCCATTGGAGCTTAAATATCTCTCATAACACTTGCCACTCAGGTAACACTTAACTAGAGCTTATGTGAATGAAAGTGGTATGAATAATTCATTTGTATATTACAATTCTGCTATTCTTGTCTATGTTAATGTATAATGTTTAAAAGTTTCAGATTTGAAGACGGACTCTTGATGCAGTCTGAAGTCCTAAGTAACAAAAAATACTATATTTTTGGACATATATTATGTTTTTTGAAGTACATATGTAAGTACTGTATATTAATATAGTAATCATTCATGGTGCATATATCAAAAATCTGATTTGTGCATTGCAACTGCAAGATGTTGGTAGCAAGCTGGCTGAGTAATGACAAATACAGTTTAAAGGAACACGCCGACTTTTTGGGGCTTCAGCTTATTCACTGTATCCCCAGAGTTAGATAAGTCCATACATACCATTCTCAGCTCTGTGCGTGCCATAACTCTGTCTGACGCACCTACCGTTAGCCTAGCTTAGCACAAAGACTGGAGGTAAATGGCTCCAGCTAGCCTACTGCTCAATAAGTGACAAAATAACGCCAACATTTTCCTATTTACATGCAGCGCCTGAAAATAGTCCCCAGCACGCTCTCTGTGCAAGCAGGTTGTCACGTTGCTTATAAGTTAGCCTATTTTCAGGTGCTGTGTAATATCATTGCGCCACTGCACTCATGGTACGGCAGCAAAGTTCCTTGATTACTACGCAGGAATGAGAGTATAGTTCCTAGCCATATAGGTATAGAAAATCGCAACTTTTCATTTTCCGTCGGTCTTAGTACACAATGTAACTATACACATCACAACATGTAAATAGGAAAATGTTGGTGTTATTTTGTCACTTATTGAGCAGTAGGCTAGATGGAGCCGTTTACCTCCAGTTTTTGTGCTAAGCTAGGCTAGCGGTGTCAGACAGACTTATGGCACGCACAAAGACGAGAATGGTATGTCTGGATGTAACGGGGTTTGTTTGTATGGGAAGATGGAGGCGGGAACCGGCGAACGTTCAACAACTTTTTAATCAAATAATAAACACAAACTGAAAGTAAAAGCGGCAGCCCCTCACGGACGACTGCCGCGCACACATAACAAAACGTTAACAAAACACAACGTAAAGTCCAGGCCTGGTCCTCTCTCATCTTGCACTGTCGTCGCTCCTCCTTTTATGCTCCCGTCACGGTGTGGCACGGAGCTGGCGCTCATTATCACTCGCCACCGGCCTGCTCTCACGTAGGCCTGGGCGATGTGGCTGAAAACTGTATCACGATATAAGGATTTCATATCGGTCGATATCGATAATTATTGATATGTTTTATAACCTATTTAAAATAAGGACCAGGAGAAAAATATTTTACATTTAAACATTTTTATTTTAATCTTAACCTTCCTCTGATTGTAATCCCCTCAGTGATAAAGGCAGAAATGTCAACACAACCATGGAAAACACTAAAATTTCAATTATCTCTTAACATTAAGGTGCAGTGCCTCCATTATTTCTTTGTAACTGTTACCGTTTAGATGCTTTGTCATAAGGCACTGATGCAGAGTAACATTACCTCTCCATGTAGTTTCAAAGGCTGAATCCGAAATCGCCTTCTATACCCTACATAGGGCACTATTTGAGGGGACAGCCATATGTAGTGGTGTCCGAAACGATAGTGGACGTTATTGAGTGCACTCATTCTATCCCACATGCATAAGCTCCCACCGCTATAACGAGTGTATAGCTGATGTACACACAACGGCTGTCTGAATTCGCTCACTCGTTTATATTCACCCCTTCAAGTGAACTGTATCAGTGGACTAAAGTAGGGAATAGTGATTGAGGGTTTAGGGGGTGATTTCGGATTCAACCAAAGTCAAGAATAGCACAACGGCGATCGTGTCGACTATAACAACGTCCCCAAACGAACGAGGCGCGCACGCGCGCTGTCAGCGGAGGCTCGTGCTGCGGAGCCAGACGAAAGTATAACAAGGCTGGTAGTCTTGGTGGGAACGACAGTCTTGCAGATGACATTGGTCTGACTACAGTCAGACTTATACAATCCAAAAAACTTTCAAACTGGTGAGCTGACTTGTTTTCCTGTTTTATTAACAATTTCCTCGCTCGCTGCTGCAATCATTTTCCACTTATCACTCCACGCTGGTTTTGTTTACTGAAGAATGAATCCAACACGAGACAACGATATGGCGCAACCAGACTTGATACAGTTACATGATTGGCTGTTAGCCTGTCACTCCCTACGTTGTTTGGTTACCAGAGAGTGAGTGCCTTTGTTCATGCAACCAAACTTGCTTCACAACCTCTGGTTTCTTCAGACGAAGAAAAAAAATGATCGAACGTTTTATCGAACGCATTTTTTATTGATATCGATTACGTGTCTATCGCGATACATATCGTTATCGTTTTATCGCCCAGCCCTACTCTCACGGTCCCTCGCCTCGCTGCTTGCCACATACCCCCAACACCCTTCGCAGGCCGGGGGGCACTCCCGAGACTGCGCTCCACCACTCCTCCTCCGGGGGGGGTTGCGATCACGGCGGCCGCGGTACCTGGGGGTAAGGACAGAGAGGCGAGAGAAACGGAGCCAGGTGCATGAGGAGCGACAGAACAAGAGAGGGGAGAGAGGAGAAAAGAGGGAAAAAATAATTCTGGTCCGGTTCCCAGACACACTGCCGCTCGGTCCTCAGCCAGCCGAGAGGCTCTTCCTCGCGGTGCCACCGCTTGGTCCTCCTCCGCCCCCTGGCGGCCGGCGGTGGCTCCTCCTATTGAGGGAGCCGGCAGCGAGTCCCACGCTCTCCCTACTCCTCCCCTAAATGGCGGATGGCAGCAGGCTCCGACTCACAGCGAGTGCCGGAAACTCCTCCGCTCTCTCTTGGACGGCAGCCACCCCCCCTCGACCCAGGGGCACGGCAGCGAGCTCTCCATCCCACAGGATCTTCACTCGCTCCAGCACCACTGCCTCGGGCAGCCACTCGCGGTCTTCATTCATCCGCGCTGCCCGACCTCCTCAGCACCGTGATCCCCCTCAGCAGCGAGGGCTCTTCGACAGCATGTCCCTCCTGCCTCCTGGGCTTCGGCACCAATTTAACAGGGTTTGTTCATATAGGAAAAAGGAGGCGGGAACCAGCGAATGTTCAACAACTTTTTAAACAAATAATAAACACAAACTGAAAGTAACAGCGGCAGCCCCTCACTGACGACTGCCGCACACACACACACACATAACAAAACGTAAACAAAACACAACGAAAAGTCCAGGTCTGGTCCTCTCTCATCTTGCACTGTCATCGCTCCTCCTTTTATGCTCCCGTCACTCCGCCGTGAGACGAGACCGGTGTGGCACGTAGCTGGCGCTCATTATCACTCGCCATCGGCCGACTCTCACAGTCCCTCGCCTCGCTGCTTGCCACAAGGGACTTCCCAAATTGACAATGTGTTCTTTTAATGGCACAGTTTAAAGGGTTAGTTCACCCAAAAATGAAAAGTCATTAATTACTCACCCTCATGTCGTACCAAACCCGTAAGACCTTTGTTCATCTTAGGAACATAAATTAGAGCTCTCTGACCCCTCCATAGACAGCAATATAATTAACACTTTCAAGGCCCAGAAAGGTAGTAAAAACATCGTTAAAATCACCCATGTGAATGCAGTGGTAATTCATGTATATTATGTCTATGGAGAGGTCAGAAATCTCTCTGATTTCATCCAAAATATCTTAATTTATGTTCCGAAGATGAACGAAGGTCTTACGGGTTTGGAACGACATGAGGGTGAGTAATTAATGACAGAAATGTCATTTTTGGCTGAACTAACAGTATTTAATGTAACTCTTTTGCTCCCATCCATAACTATTAAGGTTTGTTAGAACAAGTGCAGCGCAGGAGCGTACAATTGTGTTTGCATAAACTGTTACTGGTCTTACGTTCACACTTATGTTCACACAGGGTACATACCACACACAGTTTCTGCCAATCTCATGTTAATCTTGAGTACTACCTGGATAACTTTCGATTCACTATACGTTCGAATTGTTTACATTATATGCATTTACGTGCCGATTGCCAACAAAACAGACATTTGATGCAGTTTCACTCACTGCCTGCGGTTTTCGACTCGTGACCGGGAACCATCACGCTTGGTTATTTGGGAAGTTGAACAAAGTTATCTTTCCTTCACAACCAGAAACACATTTCTTAGTAACATTGTTGATTGTGTGGTCTAAAAACAAAATGACAGCGCTGCTGACGGCTTCTGTAACCTGGACGAAGCTTGCTGATTGGCACGCTCTTGCTCTCGCTCTGGTTGATGTGCGCACGCGCGTACCCAGGAGAAGTGCCCATACAAGGAATTCCACCCTTTATGAAGTCATTCAGAGCCATACTCGGAAAAACTTTCCGAAACTTGTTCGAATCCTGACGGAGTGTATTTGGCACAGAAATACTCCGTCATACGTACAATTTTGGCCATGTTTAGCATGAGAATCCAACTCTTTAACAGTGTAAATAAGTCAGAATGCATGAAATAGCATTTCCCCCTTTAAGCGTCCCTGTGCTTTTATTGTGGCTAAAATTATTTCTCCAAACATGCATCAATAATTTCTTATCTGAGTAGGCTTTTATGTTGTTTTGGTATCTATATGTGTGTGTATTTGGGTGGGTTGTATTTAGAGTCATAGTTGCTATGGTAACAGTAGAGTTTGCCTTAGGCTGTTCTCATTCATAACGAAAAAGCTAAAAGCATTAAGAAGCACATATGCCACAAGAAACCCAGCAGCATGACATACAAACGTTTAACCACCCCACACAGTATGACCTTTATTAGAGGGCTGCTGAAAGGTCTAATGTGTAATTTTTGTGTCACAACATAATTGTAAAAATAGCTGAAGACAATGTAAATGGTGCTTTCCTGCACAAATCTTGCTGCCACATACTGTTAGAAGGTTGTGATTGTTTGCTAGAATGTTACTATGTGATTGCAAAGGTGTTGAATGTTTTCTGGCATGTTGTTAGGTGGTTGTTCTGGGCGGTGGCTAGGTGGTTGCTTTTGGCCCAAGTCGAGTCTTTATGATATTATGCTTCTATATATAGCTCCTTCAGTCTTAGTCTGTGGGAATCTTTTTTGCCGGTTTTATTATCTGTTAGGGAAAAAAACAGTGACAGCTCACCTCTCCTCAACAAGTCAAATGATGTGTGGTGATATTCATGTTCAAAGCATGGACAATGTGCCAAAATGTAATGCTTATGTTTAGGGTAGCAGTGATGGTTGTCTTAGAAAGAGGAAGAATTTCACAAAACCTGTATAGAATGTCCAAGTCACATTTTACCCCAAAATAAAATAAAATGGTAGCATCTTTGCATAAAACCTACTATTAAGACCACTAGGTTTTATAGGAAAATTAAACCTATTTTACCCCCAATTATTAGTATTACTGTAGGGATTTTGGTATTGTCAACACATGACCCATTAATACTAACACTCACTATTCTATACATCTATTGAGAAACCTTTCTACATGTACTGTGCTAGAATAACTGGGACTAGTCACAGCACTTACATATTGTTGCCTTGATATCGTTGGCTTGATTGCTTTTCTCTCCTCATTTGTAAGACACTTTGGATAAAAGCGTCTGCTAAATGATTCAATGTATGAGAATGTCTTTCTCATAATTTTGTTTATAATTATTATTCTCATAACTGTATTTATTTTTACAATCATAATTTTACGGTATTATAGTAAAAATTATTTAGCAATTTTGCAGTGATTTTAAATGCAGTACAACAAATGTAATATGCTATTAATTATTAATTTGTATATTATAGTTCTAGCATTCTGTATGTTAATGTATTATGTTTGAAAGTTTCTCTTGAGTCTGAAGTCCTAAGGAACAAAAAGTACCATATTTTTGGACATACCATTATATATTTTTAAGTACATTTGTAAATGCCATATATGAATATAGTAATCATTCATGGTTTGTATCAAAGATCTGATTTGTGCATTGCATCTGCTAAAGGACTAAACATAAATGTAAAACGTAAATTCTCATAACTGTAATTATTTATTTTTACAATCATTATTTTACTGTATTATACAAAAATTATTTTTGCAATGATTTTAAATGCAGTTCAACAAATGTATTAATTGTATTGAAAATGTTATGAATAATTCTATTGAATAATTGTAATATTATATTGTACAAATGAACAGCAGTAAACAGCAATATTATATTTATATATTTAATATTTTTATACAAAATACTTGTAAATCATATATTTGATTTATTTGTTACAATAATGAAAATGAGACTTTGAATTTCACATTACTGTAATGAGAACTGAGGACTCAAATGAGCTTATTTGTCCCTAAAATGATGTCATTATGCAAAGAATTACATAAGGGTTCTAAAATTAGACTTTGTTTTCCTTATTTACCCTTGCACATGGTAAACCACACTGTAAACACAGGTCAGATCATTCTATATACTGTATTACAAAGTGAATTAGGAAGGTTACACCTGACAAGGCATGTTCCCAGGTGTGTGAAATGGTAATTTGAGTCTTGTTGTCACCTGCATGCACACACCCTGGTAACCCTGCCTTTACTCTTTCCATGAGCAGGGTTTCAAAGCTCTGGTTGTATACTGTAGAAAGATATGAATGAACTGAACTCCCTGTTGTGTCTTTTTCTCTGTCACTCTCTGTCTGTCTGTGTTTCTCTCTGTCTCTCACAGTCTGTTTTTATGTTCTCAGCAGAACAGGAAACCATGTCATAGGGTAGAAGATTTAGCACTGGAGAACATGACATCATCCAGAGGGAAAGGAAATGTGTGTGTGTGTGTGTAAAGAGAGACAGAATGTTGGATGTGGACAAAAGAACAGTGAAGGAGGGCAATGAAATTCAACTTCAGTACAGTGAGATACAGTGTTGGCAGTTGCTGAATGGTGAGTCACCATCTGGTGGTGGGTAACCAAGGCTGTGTGTGTGTGTGTGTGTGTGTATAGACACAATGGAGAGATAGCCGTATTGTGTCTTGAGTGAAAGTCATTGTGTGAGCTCTGTTGTGTCATATTGTTTCAGGGCCAGTGATGCAGCACTCGAGGGAGGGTGGATATGGGTAGTTAATACTTTTCAAAGGAACTCTTCAAGTTCTCTCAGTCAATAAATTAAAAAAAGAAGGGAAAAAGAACTTTAATATGTTTCTCCATCTCTTTCTATAGATACATACATACACTCTACTTCCTCTTAGACACAGATCCAAGATCCAACTTTCCCACAGTCCGAGCAGCTGGTGTGCGTCTGTTATACAGAAAGTCACTAGAGACACTAGAGAGTCCAGTCTCTATTGTATTTATCTTTACAGAAAATGCATAATGTGAAACATGCTTCAATGTTTTTTGCAACATTGAAGAATATTTACTGCCATTCAAAAGTTTGAGGTCAGTATAAAAATGTATACTTTTATTCAGCAAGGACACTATGTTAATCAAAAGTGACAGTTAAGATACTTATAATGTTATAAAAGATTTCTGAACGTTCTATTTATCAAATAATCCTGAAAAAAATAACAAACTTCATAAAAATCTTAGCAAAAATCTTAAGCAACTGTTTTCAACATTGATAATACATAGGGAAGGTTTCTCAGGGCATCAAAGCATCAGCATATTAGAATGATTTCTGAAGGAAATCTTTTCCATTGCAGGAACATTTTTTACATTTTATGTTTAGTTTTAGTTAGTTTTTAGTTTTTTAGTTTTTACTGTATTTTTGAGCAAATAGATGCAGCTTTGGTGAACATATGAGACTTCTTTCAAAATCTTACCGACACCAAACATATCAATGTTAGTGTTCATATATATTTTTGATATATTTATTAAAATAAATATTTTTTTAAATACATTTTTAAAAGTACAATTATTAGGGCCCAAGCCCTGAAAGGGCGCAGAGCCCTATTGTTCTTCCTCAGATTATTCTTTGTTTTTTTTTTTGTTTTTTTTTTTGACTTCTCGGGTACTTTTTGGGCACTTAACATGCTCGAAAACTCTTGAAACTTCGCACAGGCGTCGGAATGCGCGGCCATCAGAGCCGGGCTGAAGCTGGTACCCGGGCGTGGCAGGGGGGCTCGACAGCGCCCCCTAAAGTGGGGTCTGAAAACTTGGTCCATATATCAAACACACTTGCACGTACATGTATGAAACTTGGTACACATTTAGATCTCATCGGGCCGAACAACTTTCGTGCTCATAGTTATGTGTCAGCCCAACAGGAAGTGAGCTATTATGGGTTGTTCGGAAAACGCATGCTCTGGAATTTAATATACTCCTCCGAGGCCATTGTTTCGATCATTGCCAAACTCGGTCAGCATTACGTGAACATATTCAGGATGCTAAATTGCGAGCGGATTTTTGATATCTCGAAAAGTCTGGCCGTGGCGATGCAACGAATTTATGGCGAGAAAAGGGAAACAGGAAGTGTGTTATAACTTGTGCAAACATTGACTGGTTTGGATGAAACTTCAGCTGTGTGTTTGTTATAAGAAGCCGATCACATGGATATGACTTTTGTGAGTCAAAGTTATAGCGCCACCAACTGGCAGCAGGAAGTGTGTCACTTTCAAAAATGCTTTGAATCACCATCTTATTTTCACCAGATTTATTTCAAACTTCATCAGTATAATGTGAAAACATGACAGATAGAGACGTATGAAATGGATTCCTGAAATTTCAAATACTGTTGCCATGGCAACGTGTCAAAGTTTAATAATCTTTTGGCTGTTCTGAGGCTCTTAGCATGCTTGAAATTGCTTGAAACTGCTTGAAACTCAACACACACATCAGAGATGTCAGTCAGTACACATGGGCAAAGCCTCAGAAACGGGCGGGGATGAGGGGCTCTCTAGCGCCACCTTTTGACAAAAGTGAAGGGCTTCGTTTCATCTACAATCACCAAACTCAGTATATATATTGACCTCATCGAGCCGGACAACTTTCTAATTTACAGTCATTAGCTCCGACCAACAGGAAGTCAGATATTTTGGTTTGAAGGTAAATTTTTGGTTAAATCGGGGTCTGAGTTTTTACGTTCTCCTCGTAGGCGTTTTATTCAATCTCCACCAAACTCGGTCAACATGAAACAAAGATACTGAAGATGCTAAAATGTGAACGGATATTGGATATCTCAAACGGTGTTTCCATGGCAAGGGATTAAATAAGGACAAAAAAGGGGAACAGAAATTCTCTGTGTCTGCTGCTCTCCCCTCAATGAACACAAGATGGCAGCATTGTATTAGTTTTGAAGCAGGATAAAAAAAAAACTTGTTTCTCTCTCTCTCTCTCTCTCTCTCTCTCTCTCTCTCTTGTTTGTGATTTATGAGGACACACATTTGTATAATGACATGGGTATTACACTGGTATTACAACGTGTATGTGTGTGTGTTTAAAAACATACTAAAACAATGTTTTATTAAAATGTAACCAAATAGCTTTAAAATAATCATACTATTTTTCAGATCAATATATTTATTTTATTTAATATATTTCTTCTGAATATTTATTCTCTGTCTGCCCTCCCCTCACTAAAAGGTAGCAGTGTTGTTCTGAGGCTCTTAGCATGCTTGAAATTGCTTGAAACTGCTTGAAACTCAACACACACATCAGAGATGTCAGTCAGTACACATGAGCCGCGTTTCCACCGCAGGAACTTTACCCCGGAACCAGGAACTTTGGGGGGGAACTCGGTGTGTTTCGACCGCAGGAACCAGGGTCTAAATGAAGTTCCGGGTAAATATTTCCCCCTCCAAACGGCCCTGCTTGCGAGGTGGGACTTTTCAAAAGTTCCCGAACTTTCGGGGGTGGGACTTGGGCGCTGAACATGCTGATTGGTTGAGCTCTCGCAGCTATTTTTTTTTCCACCGCCATATTTACAAGTCTTTTGCGAGGTGGGTTCCGTGGGTTTTGCGTTCAGTAAATATTTTTTTTGCAACAATGGAGTTCAACAAAAAATTCGACCGATGGACCGACGACGAGGTTCAGGCTTTATTGAGCATATATGCGGAGGAGGACATCCAGCGGGAACTGGAAACGGCGACCCGCAATGAAAAGGTATAACTGAAGATATCGACTCGGTTCCAGTCACACTGGAAAACAGTGCAGAGAGAAGTTGAAGAAATTAGACAAGATTACAAGAAATTAAAGGATCATAACAACCGGAGCGGTTCCGACCGGCGTATCAACAAGTGGTATGACCGCCGTTGCTGGGACACAGACCGTCCTTTTCTGGTACAGCGGTAACGAAAGACTCGGCTAGTGCGTTGTTGGAAACCATCCAGGAATCCGAGTGGGTTGAAGGTAAGTTAAATATATCATCTTGGTATCATCTATTAAACTCGTTGCAGTGTTTAAACACGTTGCAGTAACTTTTTTCAACGTGCTTTTCCAGGTGTAACGAGTGGCCCTGATGAATCGCAGGCAACGGAGACCAGCGTGTTTTCCCCCGCGGTCACCAGTACGTTATAAAGCTGACAAAAATGTGTATATATTTAAAAACTGATGTGTAATCCTTAATGGTTTTGTTGTTTTTAATTGTAAACTTAAATTGCCCATGATAAAAATTGCACACTGGGCATTGTTCAAGCTGGGCAAGCAATTGTTCATTATTTGTAGTGAAAACACTTTAAATAATTAATTGATGGTTTCTATTGTTTCATGGTTGTCTTGTGTATTAATTTCCATGTGTTTCTGTGCAATTTTTCTACTTAGAGAAAAGGAAAAGGGACTGTGACTTTCTTGATGCACTGAGGGACATGGAGGATGATGCTAACCCTGCAGCATGGACAAGAACTGACCAATATATGCAGCTGTTACTGGAGAGCCAGGCCGAGGAGAGATGAGGAGGCAAGAGCTGGCATTCCACCAGTCAGAAGCGGAAGAAAGCAGACGGCAGCAGAGGGACTTTCAGACCGGGTTTCTGTCTGTTCTTGGACAGTTTGTCCAGTTGTTCAAGATGTAGCCACAATGACCAGCCGCTTGAATGAAGCATTTGCACTACCACATTTGTACTTTATATATTGTACGTGTTGGCACAGCTCTTGGACAGGTTACTGAAAAATACACTTTTTTTATATTGTTGTTTTCACATTTTATATTTTCATTTTATTGTTCTAGTAATTTATTTGTCTTTGCACACTTTTATTTTAATTTTGTAAGAACTAATCTGTCTAAAATGTGTAAAATGTCACTGTGTCTTTAATTTCCACATTCTAACTATATAACCACATTCTAATTGTATTCATATAGTGTAGGAAGCAAATAAAAGGGCTGCTGCTCGCAAGTCTTTCTGAATATGCACATAAACATATCTAGAAAACCCAAATATTATATTTTTAAATGTATAACTATGTGAATGTAGTATAATAACTTATAATCACAACTTAAGTGAAGCCATAAGTGTGGTCCTGCTTCATTTCAAATTTGAGGAAGAAGTCTCTAATATTATGCATTTAATGAAGCATATTGTAATACTAGTCATGTGATTTTTTTTTTTTTTGTGAATGTTAAGAGATGTTATTGTGATAAAAAATAAAATACTTGCAGTCTAGTACCTAATCTTTCAACCGCTTAATTCAGTCTATTGTTTTCATTCAATTAACTTTTCACACATCTGTCATGACTGAAACCTCATTATCCTTTTATAGAAAATGTTTTGTTTTGGAATTGAGCTATTACAACACATTCAGATTTTGGATTGCCCATCATCCCATTTTGCATTAAAATGGTCAAACCAGGTGAAAGTGCACGTTTAAATAAGCAGTGTTGGTAATGTGTGTACATAATCAGCAAAAGCAGCGCTGCTTGCATCACCTACACTTGTTATTGTTGCAGACAGTATCGCGCAAAAGTGATTCATGTCCGTCGGTGACTGGGAGAAGCAGTCGCGCGCATTCCCACGTCACCGGACTAATTTGCCTAATCTCCCCGGTACTTTAGACCGCGGTGGAAACGCAGATTGTAGCAGGTCTGGGGGAGAAAAAGTTCCTGGGAAAAAAGTTCCTGGTACAAATAGTTCCGGGTAATTTCGGTGGAAACGCGGCTATGGACAAAGCCTCAGAAATGGGCGGGGATGAGGGGCTCTCTAGCGCCACCTTTTGACAAAAGTGGGGGGGGTTAGTTTTATCTTCAGTCACCAAACTCGGTACATATATTGTTCTCTTCGAGCCGGACAACTTTCTAATTTACAGTCATTAGCTCCGACCAACAGGAAGTCAGATATTTTGGTTTGAAGGTGAATATTTATGTAATTCAGGGTCTGAGTTTTTACGTTCTCCTCGTAGGCGATTTATTCAGTCTCCACCAAACTCGGTCAACATGAAACAAAGATACGGAAGATGCTAAAATGCGAACGAATATTGGATATCTCAAACGGTGTTGCCATGGCGAGGGATTAAATAAGGACAAAAAAAGGGGAACAGAAATTGTCTCATATCTTGTAAAATAATATTTTGATTTAAATTAAATTAAGATTGTATGTTTGGTAATTGAACTTAGATTAATTTAAAATGACTGTACTATTTTTCAGATGAATATATATATATTTTATAAATATTTATTTGTATAATGTATTGTGCCCGTGTGTGCTGCCCTTCCCTCAATGAACACAAGATGGCAGCATTGTGTTAGTTTTGAAGCAGGATAAAAAAAAAAACTTGTTTCTCTCTCTCTGTGTGTGTGTGTGTGTGTGTGTGTGTGTGTGTGTGTGTGTGTGTGTGTGTGTGTGTGTGTGTGTGTGTGTGTGTGTGTGTGTGTGTGTGTGTGTGTGTGTGTGTGTGTCTGTGATTTCTGAGGACATACATTTGTAGACATTTCATGTGTCCCCGTACATATATTGTTCTCTTCGAGCCGGACAACTTTATAATTTAACTAATCTAATTTAACTAATTTAAAACTTTCTAATTTTAAATAAAAACGTCATGTGCTGTGTTTGCGAAGATCACGTATGATGCATATGCAGGGTATATGCAGGAATCCTGAAGTAAATTTTAATACCTTTTTAAGACTTTTTTAAGACCTTCTCAAAATATTTAAAGACCTCATCGGCGATGAGAACTACTGTTGAGCAATAAAATAAAAATATATAATCATAAGCTATAACAAAAATATATATTAAATTAGGTGAGTGGATAGTTAAAAAAAATTGCAATTACAAAAAGTAATTCTTGAAAAAACATCTCTGGACTAATTATCTTATCACCTGACAGCCGTGATTCCATGTACTCATTCAGACAGAACTCTTTTTTAAAACAGAGGAGTGTGAGTGTGTTTTCTATACATGTGCTTTAAGGTCATGTGCTGTGTTTGCAAAGATCACTTTTGACACATTTGTCTTTAAATTCATTATTTACTGGCATAGTTCAAATTTATTTTAAAACAAAATTCACATTGTTTTCTACAAGTGTCTGTTTATAAGTGTCTTTTTTTCACAGAAAGTTTTTGTTTGAACGTGAATATTTGTATAATTCAGGGTCTGAGTTTTTTCGTTCTCCTCGTAGGCGATTTATTCAATCTCCACCAAACTCGGTCAACGTGAAACGGAAGCTTAACGCATTAAAAATATTTAACGCAAATAACGCAGCGTCCGTTTTTATATCCATTTTTGCTTAGCGTTACATGATCACGCTCCTATTCATGTAAATGCTTCCAAGCGCGACAAGACACAAGAGAGTGCGCTGTATGCCAATGTCCTGTCTGTGTGTGTGTGTGTGTGTGTGTGTGTGTGTGCCAGTGTCCTGTCTGTGTGTGTGTGTGTGTGTGTGTGTGTGTGTGTGTGTGTGTGTGTGTGTGTGTGTGTGTGTGTGTGTGTCAGTGTCCTGTCTGTGTGGATGCGTCTCATGTCAGCTAATCAAGGGACACTGACACACACACACACACACACACACACACACACACACACACACACACACACACACACACGATGCATAGATAGACACAGCTAGTTGCTTATTAGCATACATATTACTAGTATATTAGCTGTTGATTAGTACTTATAAAGCACATATTAATGCCTTATTCTGCATGACCATATTCTACATCCCTTAATCCTACCCAATACCTAAACTTAAATGCTACAAAAACTACCTTACTAACTATTAATAAGCAGTAAATTAGGAGTTTATTGAGGTCGTAGTGAATTTGTGTTCCCCATACTTTCTATTTTGATAATCACAGTCGAACAATAACACGCATGTATCTTTAGCTCTTAAAGAAGTGACGTCCTCCTTTCTCCCAGGGCCCAAACAAATCCCCATGTTTCTGTCTGTGTGTGCATGCATGCCAGTAGTTGTTTATGTATGCATAAACTAAATAAAAAATTCCAGAGACAGGAAAAAAACTGCTTTACCGAAAAAGGTCACTTGTCATAGGACTTTTGCCCATAATGCCATGCAAATACAAAAAAAAGTAAATATGGTTAAAAGATATAAAATGCGTATTTGGATTAGATGTTTATGATAAGGGTTGGATTAAAGAGTGGATTTATGGCATTGATTCTAGTTAAAATAAGATTTGGATCTCAGGCCAGCACAATTTGGAATAACTGATACTTTTCAGGATGAGTTTGCATGGGTTTTCAGAATTAAGGTTACATTTAAGGCATAATGTCTGGATTACAGGTTAAGATTGTACAGATGACATGCAGGTTATATGGTTTAGAATGGGCAATTTCACTATACTTTACAGTAATACAATTCCAAATGTAGAATTATGGAAGTACGATTTTGAGGTGGTATTGTAGCATAAATGTTACAGGTTACTGTTGCATGGACTGACAGTGTTGATGTCTAACTTTAGGTTATGCCCTGCATATGAGTGAGTGATCATGGATAAAAGTAGATGTCTGCCTTAGTGTGTTGTCACTCACTTCACATTATCATCACTCTCCAAACGACCAATCACAATCCATCTGAGCCTCAGTGTGGACTGGACCACCTTAGGCCACCAATAAAACCTTCTAGTTTGCGGTTGAATTAGAAGAACGCATTTACTTGTGCCATTTATTGCAGTCCAAAACATTCATTCTGAATAACCCTCAAAGAATCATATACAAACTGAACATATATACACAACCCCCTTCATATCTTCATGTGATAGAACAGTCTGTTGAAGCTAAAAATACCCCATGGTGCAGCTGGGTTCGGTCCTCATGCATTACTTATGGGAGTTGACTCTTCCTTCGCCATTTTCCGTTTTTTTTAATGTGGAAAATGCTTTGAAAATGCTCTTGAAAGAATGGTTTGTTTAGTGGCCTCTCTTATGAATCCGTGCTGTTTGCTGTCAATGTTTAAGCGTAAAGGCCAATCTGATTTCTATGGGATGATAAATATTTTCATGTTATCTCTTTTGAAATCTTTCCCCTTTAGGCGATGTGTTGAAATGAGCTTGAGCGGCTCACGTATCATAACCAAAGCTCTCTCCATCCTGCATAATCCCACTAGATTACACATTCTGCTCTCTTTCACACTCACAAACACACACATGAATCCAGCATTAACTCCCACAAATCAACTTGGCTGTCAGAATGTAAGGATGTGATAATCTTTTAGGATTCGATAACACTTTAGTATGGGGAACAATTCTCACTTTTAACTAGTTGCTTGTTCGCTTTCGTATTGGCTGTTTATTAGTACTTATAAAGCACATATTAATGCTTTATTCTGCATGACCATATTCTACACCCCTTAATCCTGCCCAATACCAACACTTAAACGCTACAAACACAACCTTACTAACTATTAATAAGCAGTAAATTACGAGCTTTTTGAGGCAAAAGTCGTAGTTCCCACACCTCGTTCATCAACTCCAGTAATGCGTTCCTTTCAATATTATACTTGATATTATTTAACATTATTTTTTGGGGTTGTTTTTTGAGTGTTTGGGATTGGAGCATGTTTTCGCATGCTTACCAAGACGGTGAAATCAGAAATATTGTACAATTTAAAACAATTATTTTCTATTTGAGTATATATTAAAATGTAATTTATTCCTATGGTGGCTAAACTGAAATTTCAGCGTCATTACTTCAGTCTTCAGTGTCACATGATCCTTCAGAAATCATTCTAATATATGCTGATTTGTTGCTCAAGAAACATTTCTTACTATTATCAGTCATTTATGTCAAAAAGCTGTGCTGCTTAATATTTTTGTGGAAAATGTGATATATATTTTTTTTGATTAATAGAAAGTTCAAAAGAACAGCATTTATTTGAAATGGAAATCTTTTGCAACATTATAAATGCCTTTACTGTCACTTTTGATCAATTTAATGCATCCTTGCTGAATTAAAGTATTACTTTCTTTTAAAAAACCTCATGAGATAATCACAATTATATTAATAAATTGACAATCCAGCTATAATTTCCTATAACAATCTAGGTACCCCTTTGATGTGCTTGGTTGGATGTTTTGTGATCCAAGTGTCATTCAAAAAAAAAAAACATTGGGGGCCAATGACACTGGAAAGATAAACCACAATCTATCTGGCTGTTCTATAACATTTGACCAAAAAAATGTACCCCAAAACGAAATGTGTTGAATTCATTCTGTCCGTGTTTTTTAACTGGTAATCACATTATCTCTCTTTTTTTAGGTGACATCACACAAAAAGGATACGAGAAGAAGAGGGCCAAAGTTTTAGCACCTTTCTTGACACAAACACTAGGTAAGAAATGCAGAAATATCCCTGCTTCAACCTCCTCCCTCCATCTCATTCTGCCATATTATCTCTCTCTCTCTCCTTGTTTTATTCGTCTACTGACTCATATGATAATGTGGTTATGAAACATCTTCTCAGGCTGTTCCTCTTGAGGTTGAAGGGGTTCCATCCAAAGTCCCTCTGCACTGCCTTCTACTGCTCAAATATAGGACTGCAGCATGAAACGTTATTATTTTATTGTCAGCTCTTCACATCTCCTTCCCATTCATATCTTCCATTTTCTGTAATCATTGACTCCATCTGCCAGTTTGAATGAAGTTCACTCTTATTATCTCTACAGATTTGGCTCCGCCTCCGGCATATGATGAGCAGTCCCCTGGTCCAAGCTCCGCCTCCGCCTCCGCCTCCGCCTCCGCCTCTGTACCTGAACCTGGCCCGTCAAACTCATCCTCCTCATCTTCTCGCCACCGGCGCACACGGCGGACACACCGAAGCAGCGGGACTAGAGATGAACGCTACAGATCAGGTTAGAACAGCTTGACAACATGCAAAACTTTTTTTCTGTTACATTTTCTTTATCTTTCATTATAGTGCAAGCCAGAGTTTGACTCTGAGGTGACTTTTTAAACAAAATAGCAAAAACAATGATACACATCAGCATTATTCAATGTGTTGACTTAATTTCCACTGAAACCGGAAGACAGGGCGGGACATATCGAACAGCTTCTTTAAAAATAGCCAATAGCATTTAGTTTATATCACAGCTCAGCCAGAGCCGCTGAGCTTGGTAAAGCCGCAGTTTCCTCCCCATCTCTAACCATTTCTCCTCCTTTAATCTCCTCCATATCGCTTTAAAATATAGCATAGACTTGGTCGGCATTACTGGGAACACCCACAAAACGTCAAATCCGCCATTAGAATGAATTCACATAGACCTTGTTAGACGCTTTATCTTTACTCTTTGTAATGATTACGATTTATTTTTGCTTGATGCAGTCCCTAAAAGTCTGCACCTCTAGTAAGTAAAAAAAAAACCTGATCTGAAGTTTTATACTGCTAAATAAACAGACGGAGCTGTTTGTCAATTCCAAAAGCCTGTGCAATACATCCATTACAATTAAACATTTGCACTAGATGATGCTGGTATTATTGTAAAGATTTAACAAAGAGATTTCATTCATTGCAATGGCAAAAGTTTGTTGAACAAAACGCCAATAAAGTCATACTTGTCACGGGACTCAATTTATCGTTAAAGCAGTTTTCACGATGAGCGGTCACATACCCACATAATGCGTGAGGTTATTAATGTACAAAACATTCAAAATATTACGCGACTTAATAGCTAGGCTACTTCATAAATCACCCAGTCTTTTGATGAAGACGGTTGCTATAAAAAAGTAAATAAAAAAAAATTCGCTATTGTCTGTAATTCTAGTAATATTGTGACACTGACATGTCAACGGCAAATATCAATTTCATAGCACAAGACACGTTTTATGAACCTTTTTAAAACGTTAAATGTATGTAATGCATACTTTTAATCCACTAAATTCAGGAACAATGAGTTTACGTCTTCATCGAAAGACTGGGTGATTAATGAAGTAGGCATGTCATACCTATATTGGGGGCGGCGGAGCAGCATGTATTTTGATGAGAAAATGACACCTCTGGCCATTGATTCCGTTGGGTCGTTTGTTGGGTCGTTTATCAGTCACAGATACTGTAAGGACAATCTGACCCAATCAGTTTTTCTATATATCTTGCTCTGTAGAGCGGCAAAAGTGATTCTACACAGGCTAAACTGGGTTAACCCCATGCATTTACATTGTGGGGGAATGAACTGTTTTCCCCCACGTCGACTCCGCCCCCACGCCACACCCCCAGCTATGACACGACGCCGACCAAGTCTATTCTGTGCACAATTCACATGGGTCCGATACATTTCCTGGTATGTGCTGACTCACACATAAGATCCGCTCTGCTATCTTGTCTCTGGACCGGTTTGTGTGAAACCAGACTTCCTTCACCCCAATGGAACGCATTTACACTGTCTGAATTGTTCCCTATCCCCTATATAGTGCACTATGTGCCATTCACCATGTAGAAAATAGTAAATGTGTGAACAAGTGACCAATTTCAGCCGCAGCTTCAGCGTCTATTTATAATGTAGGGGGTGGGACACTTTAGATTCTAGAGTGCATTTGATTGGACAGAAAATCTGATAGCTGAAGTGCGTGAGTGATGTCATCAAAATCATTGATTCATATTGGCGGAAGTTAGCCTGGCGTGGCCATACTCAATTCTAGTCAGAATTTGAGTCTGGTACCGCTCCATTGAGCTTTGATTATGGGGCGTGTTTCAACCGAGCCAGGAAAGACCTCAATTGGATAGACCCACAACCAATCAGAGCAACGGAGCGACGCGTAACGTTAGTTGTCAAATGTCAACAGAACTCAACTGCACTGTGTTGCCAAGTCTGTGTTTTTCTCCATGTCCGCGGGTTAAAGCGACCCCAATTATGTGATTATATAAACCCAGGAATGCAAATTTTAGCAGGCAACCTTGCCAAAATAACATATTTTGCCAACCAAACGCCATTTTTTCCGGAGAACACCCCGGAAAGTTATTGTTTTGGGCTATAGTTTTGAGTAGCAATTGTGCGCGACATTGCAAAAACACTTGGAAACCCTGTCTGCACGCACGCTGGATTAAGTAACGTTACAAGAAAAAGATGCGTGTAAACGATCTTTGCCAGTAATAAAATTATTTAAGGATACACAGAGTAGCTACTTACCAACACGATCATCGTTTCTGAGAGAAATAGTGAAGGTGAATGCATATACGAACAAGTTCTCCGTTTAGGATAAGAGCAAATTCAACCCAAGAGCCTTCGATGACGTGGATGATTACGTTACTGTTGATCATCTGTCCATCATCGTCTAAAGCCCGCCCTGACAATTTCATTGGTCCGAATAGTTTCTGTTCGGGCATAATTACTCCTCTATGGAGCGAGTCCAGACCGAATTGCCCGAGCAAAAAAAATTGTGGGCGGGGCTAAATTCGGCTGGCATCCAGGCTAGGCGGAAGTGAGAGACTGTTTTGAATGCTTATATCGTCTAAATGCGAATTTTGTCATTGTTTTGGAGCACACTAGCTTATATATAACAGTAAGGCTAACAAATTCATACTAAAAGCCAAAAAACTTTTTTATTTTTATTTCATGGGGACTTTTAACTGGGATAGGAGAAAGTATTTCAACACTGAACAAACAACACACTCCACCTATAAAATGTTGCTATAGAATTCCATTTAGCTGTATATAGACCAGTCTTTACTTGAGATTTATGGGGTGTGAGGTTTACAGAGTGTCTGCAGATGGTAATATTTTCCTGTTCTCTGACCATATCCTTGTATGAACTGTTTAGTCATCTGCCATGGCAGTTGTACTTGGACAAAATGGTTGCCTAGATGAAATGTGTCATTGTGGATTTCTGGTGCCTTGTGGCAAACGAAAAACAGTAGCTTGTGTACTTGATTGTAGGTTGTTTGTTCAGTTGCTTGTATATGCACAGTTGTGAATATATATTTTACTGTCCTACTGTTGTCATAGAGCATGTTCATGACCTTGTTGTCGAATTATTGCCAAAAGTGATAGGTGAATGCTTATTGCTTAAAAAGCTTTGCTGATAATACAAAAGTTACTGATTTGAATCGAGATAAAGGCAGACAGTTAATGAGATTCAAATCAGCTTTGTACTCTGGAGCAAAGCATTTAGCCCCAGGATGTTCAAGGTTGACTTTACCTGTCACTTTGGATAAAATCATCTACTGAGGTATCTGCTAACATCACACTAAATGCAGAGGTCCTAGGAATAAAACAAGTTTTTTTTTTGTCTCAGATATCCACACTGAGGCAGTCCAGGCAGCATTGGCCAAGCATAAAGAGGAAAAGATGGCGCTGCCCATGCCAACCAAACGTCGGTCCACATATGTACAGTCACCAATTGACAACTGCACACCACCAGGTAATGTATACAAGCACCAAATAAACCATTACACATACATACTAGACAGCTAGAGATAAATATATCATGTAAATGTACAGAACAACACCACATATAGTAAAGAAATATATCATTTTATATTTAATAGTTAATATAGTTATTCTAGAGCTTACACTTTTCCTGTTTAAAATGGCAAAGTACTGGTACTTCTCAGTGAAACTCCGACAGCGTCAAATCATTATCCCTATGTATTTTATATAATAATCATGCAGGAAAGATTGCACACGTTATTTTAGTTTTAATTAAATATTTTTTTTCTTAGATTTTTTGCTGATTTTGTTTCAGTTTATCAACATTTATTTAGCTACACAAATCTCATAAATAAGTTTATATCTCATTTTTATATGTTATAAATTATTATAATTTTAGTTACTTTAAAAGAATATATATATATATATATATATTTAATTTAATGTGTTAATATTCATGTATATTTATTATATTTATTAATATAAATATTTAGACTGGGTAAACCCAGCCTGATCTGCCAGCGATTTGATTTCGCCCGGCAACTCAACTCAACTCACCCGTACATTAATTTCTACTGCTTCTGTTACACTTTTGCGGAAACCAATCACAGACTGGCTTATCCACCTGGCCCGCTATTGGAGGGATTATCACGATAACGGATAGAGAAGCGATGGGTCGTTGCCCGTTGATCACGCCTCTTGTGGTCTGATTGGTTGAAAGACTATCCAATTGCGTACAGAGTCATTTGAATTATGCTTG
The DNA here is from genome assembly GCF_949357685.1 of Gobio gobio. Lineage (NCBI taxonomy): Eukaryota > Metazoa > Chordata > Actinopteri > Cypriniformes > Gobionidae > Gobio > Gobio gobio. Next base: position 15,012,806 of record NC_137110.1, read on the forward strand.
TTTATCATGCCTCTTGTGGTCTGATTGGTTGAAGGACTATCCAATTGCGTACAGAGTCATTTAATTTATGCGCGTTTATGCTCCCGTGTGCAGTAGAAAATACATACAGAGCAGACTCCCCAGACCAATGTTCATCTTAAATTGAGCTTGGTCTGGTGATAGCCAGACAAATAAATATTAACACATAAAATGAAAACAAATAAAAAAAGTTATTTTAATACGTTTATATCAAATTTTTATGTTATACATTATTTTAATTTTAGTTACTTTTACATTTTTTTACATTTAATTTTAATTTGTGTTAATATTCATATATATTTACTATTGTTTGGATACAACTTCAATAGTTCTTACCTTTATTCTTGTACTCATTCTATCATTATCTTCCTTGTCTTTTAATTTCTATTTCTTCTTCTTTTTTCCCTTCCCTCTCTCTGTCTGTTTCTCTGTCAGACTCCTCATCTTCCTCTGATGATGAGGCCGTGTCAAGTGAAAGCACAGGGCCTCAGCAGTCTCCAGACACCTGGATTAATAGCTCTCTGCATGCCTCCTCCACCTCCTCCTCTGCCTCCTCCACTCTCTCACATGGGGAGTCTCGGCCCACCCAGGCCCCTCAGCCTCAGTCTCAGCAGGTCCCACCTCCACCTGCACCTGCCCACCCGCCCCACTCCCACTCCCAGCCTTCCGCCCTGGCTGAGGCCTTCGCTCAGACACGCATCGGTGAGTCACGATAACCCCACACACTTTTTGTCATTTTACATACACTTTAGATTTTACCATTTGGTTATAAGTATTAATTTTAGCAGCTTAACCAGGCATTTTGTGCAACTTTTCATTGCTTCATTATTTCTGAATTGTTTGTCTTTTCAAATCTTTATTTTCTGTTCATTTATATCTTTTGTGACTGTCAGTGAGAAGAATAGGAAGAGGTAAAGTCAAGTGTTAGAAATCTTTCAGCTTGCCCTGTGTGTTTAAGATTTGTTGTGAGTTACAAATATTATCTACCCCTCCACACACTCCACCCTTAAGCCTCTGCCCCACCTGTGTGTTTCAACCTATGAATGATTGGCCTGTCTATAGGAGCTGATGCAAAAATAATAAAGGTTCTGAGAGATCTGGTTGAGCTTGTTATGTGGTTCAGGACTGATCATCCATAGCGTAATACACACTTGATCCCAGACTGTACTTATTCAGAGTGTGTGCTTTTCCTGCACATGACATACCCTGAGTGTGTGTGAAATGTCAAAAGATGTAGACAATAGGTGTAGAACGCATGCAGATGGTGGGGTTAACCAAGGGGAACTTCCAATTGTGAATGCAAAGACAACATGCAATGGTATTCGCACCCTTGCAAAAACCCTTGTTTATTTGCATCAGACTTGAAACAGAATATTCTGTAGGCTATGATATTATATTTTTTGGTTAATGATATTTTTCTCTGCCCTCACAGTCTTGGTCTACAGAGACAGAGAAAGTTATTCCATTTTGATGAAAGATTATGAAAAGAATGATGTATGATGATCATGAGACATAATACAACCAGAGACGGTTATGTAAGAGAGGTTTATTTTGGGATAATGAGTGAGTGACTGTATCCCACTAATTGCACAGCTACTTAGCAAATAAATAAATAAATAAATAAAATAGCATTAAATATTAATTTGAGTTTAAGTTACTTTATAATGTGACAAGGAAGAGACTGCAGAGTGATTTCAGTGACATGAAACTAAATCCGTTTGGGGTCAGTAAGATTTGTAATGTTTTTTAAAGAAATGTCATGCACACCAAGGATGGATTTATTTAATAAACAATGCAGTAAGAATTGTAATAGTGTGAAATATTATTAGAGCTTAAAATATCTGTTTTCTATTTTAATATATAAGAAATTATTCTAATATGCTGATTTGGTGCTCAAGTAACATGTTTTTTTACTGTCAATGTTGAAAACAGTTCTGCTGCTTAATATTTGCTGAATAAAAGTATTAATTTTACATATTCAATGGAAAAAACTTTTCAACGGAAGTGTATGTAGGAAATCAGTGTCTTTTACTGTATACAGTTTACATGGCATTGTATAGAAATATTTGAACACAGAATTATGAATCAATCAGAATCAAGTATTTTAGAAATCCATATTATAATAACAAAGTAATTAGTAAATGTTATCTTTAAAATATCCTTGGGCTAATCACTAGTTTAAGCAATGGAAGGAAGCATATACTGAAGTGGACATAGTTTTACACAGACTCTTAAAGTAATAGTTCACAATTGGACTAAAAAAAATCACCACAAACATGATTCTATTATATTTCTCCTTTTGCTTTCCTCTTAAGAAAGAAAGCCATACAGATTTGGAAGGTAATTACAGTAATTGGAAAATTAATTTTTCGTTTTTGGGTGAGCTATTCCTTTATGAGCGAGGGTAAAATATCTTTAAAACTCTGAGGGTTTGTTACGAGTGAGTAATATGTGTTATCTTTGACCAGATCCAGGAGGAGGAGTCGGGCCTCCAGATGTGCCATCCCAAGCTCAGGCCAGAGGCTCTCGTGTGGATCTGCCTACCAATGCCGTGGTGCGAGGCATGAGTCGAGGACAGAGCCGGTCCAGCATGATGGAGACAGCAGATGGTACTGAGTGTGTGTGTTTGTGTGTGTAAAAGAGTAAAAGAGAGAGAGATAAAAAGAGAAACATGCATTTGTTGTGTGCTACATTAAACATACATACTCTGAAAATGTATGTCAATCTTTAAGCGCCTTTTCATAACTTTCTTCTCATGTCTCTCAGAACTTTGCGTTAACATCTCAGTAGGGACAATTCAATAAGTCTTTATGAATGCTGTGTTTGATTGCTTCATTAATCGCATCCCGTTTCTTTTTTCTTTTCCACCTTTTATCCACTTGTGTCCTGTTGCTTTTCTCTGTCAGTGAGAAGAGTAGGCAGAGGTAATGATTGGTCTTAGACATGTCCTGTAGATTGACTTTAAAGCTGTGTGTTTGTGTTTGTATGATGTATATGTGTCACACAGATAGAGAACCAGATTGAAACCCTGCACTTCTTTAGGAAAATAAATAAATAATAGTAGATCACTCATCCCTCCATCTCTGCTTACATGTGGTTTTTACTCAGTCTTGACACTAAATTTAAAAAGGATGCAAAAGCACCATACATGTATGATAAAAAAGTCAATATGACTTTTGCACCATATTCCAAAGTCTTTTAGTATTTTTTATATTGAAAAAATACAATAATATATCAGAATAAAGATGTAAAAATGCACTACCATTCAAAAGTTTGTAGTCGTTAAGATTTATCTGATTAAATGCAGTAAAACAGTAATATTATAAGATATTTTTCTAATTTAAAAATATAATAATTTAATATATTAAATATTGTAATTTATTCCTGTGATGGAAAAGCTGAATTTACTCCAGTCTTCAGTGTCTCATGATCCTTCAGAAAGAAGCCTAATATGCTGATTTGGTGCTCACGAAACATTTCTTATTATTAAATATTGAAAAAAGAATAATATTTTGTTTATTTTAGATATATTTATATGTATCACTGTTAAAGCCTTTACTGGCACAATTTATGCATCCTTGCTGATTAAAACTAATGATTTCTTTAAAAAAAAAAATATAAGTGATCCCAAGCTTTTGAATAGTCGTGTATACTGTATGTAATTTAACTTAAATTGATTAATTGTGTTTATAATTAGCCATTGTATATCAGGATATCTTTGGATCAGGACTGATAAATACCACTGTAGAAGAGTGTAATACATGTATATACCTTTACACATATGCTGTAGTCGTTATTTGCGAATTCCCAGGTCAGTTGAAAGTGTGCGTGAGTGTGTCTTTGTTCGTCTGTCTCATCCCACCCTGCCTGACCCAAATCCTGGTGTAGGTGTTCCGGTGTCCAGTCGCGTGTCCACAAAGATCCAGCAGCTGCTAAACACGCTAAAACGACCCAAACGCCCGCCACTCAGTGAGTTCTTCATGGATGACCAAGAGGAGATCGTGGAAGGTACTTCAGTTCTCGCCATTTCTCAGACTCTGAAAGAAAGAGTGGTGCATTAATGTAGACCGTGTTTCTGCCTCCTCAGTTCCTCAGGCAGATCCTAACACCCCTAGGCCAGAAGGTCGGCAGATAATCCCAGTGAAGGGGGAGCCGTTGGGTGTGGTCAGTAACTGGCCTCCTGCTCTTCAGGCAGCATTAACTCGATGGGGTGCCACACAGGGCAAAAGCCCCGCCCTCACAGCTCTGGATATCACAGGAAAACCACTCTATACACTTACGTATGGTAAGACTGAGCTTGGTCACCTTCAAAGCACTTATCTTGATTGAAAGCTGATGCTGTGGCAGAAAGGTCTTTGGGCTTATTGGCGTATGATTGACAGGGAAACTGTGGAGTCGAAGTGTAAAGCTGGCCTACACTCTCCTCAACAAGCTGGGAACCAAAAATGAGCAGATCCTCAAACCAGGAGACCGGGTAAAGAAACCTCTATGTGATTTAAGATTGTTTCCTGATAATATACTTCAGATTTAGGTGTTTACATGACAGATTTGTGCCCATAAACCAGTGTTATTTTAGAAGTATTGCTATGCTGTTATAATATGTATCAATATTTTTAGCTTTTATTTTTATATTTTGAGTTTTAATTTTAATTTTAACTTAGGTTTGAATAATTGTATGTGGCTTAGTCACATTTTTTTTCTATTTCGCTTTTTTTCAGTTTAATTTTAGTTCTTCAACTTCAACTTTTTTTTAATTAGTTGCTTATGCAACATTTCTAATGAACATTTCTAGTTTCTGCCTTATTTCAATTAAAGCTACACTGTGTAACTTTTTTAGTCTATTCTAAGCTAAAAACACTTAGTTCTTTCAAAAATATATGTGCTCATTAATGTATATTTACTTCTTTCAAGTAATAAAGTATTCTCGTAAGTTTATAATATGCCATTGAAAATACATAAGGTAATGGGATCTAACGGTGGTCGCCATGTTGCCCCTCCATCTTGAAAGTACATTAGCCAAAGAGGGACATACCCGTAAATTCAAGCTTCGCCTTTGGCGTTTTAACCGGTTTTAACACTTGATGGCACTGTACAAAATTCTCTGCCTCGCGCATATGCGCGTCAACTTGTTCAGACTTGTCTGGTGCATGTGCAGAGAGTTTTCATCTCAGCAGCTCCAGTAACAGAGTTATATGGAGTTTTCCTGGCTTGTTTATTCCTCAAAAGTCTGTTTTTCCTTGTGTGGTATTTCTGTGCGTTAATAACTCCGTAAGTAATAATAGTTATTGTCATTGTAGATGTGTTTCAGAGTGTGTCATCACGTAATTCAGTTGATGTCACCTCAGAAGTATTTTTGTGTCAACATACAATAGCATAATGCTCACCTATTTTGTTATCAACAATGTTTATTCGTTTATAGAAAATATTTGCTTGTAATGTATGTTGATGGAAATATGCATCAGGTCTGATCGGCATATTAACAATTGTTATACAGAGCGCACTGCAGTGCTAACGTTAAAGCGGCGCACACACTTTTGTAACCGGACACCGCTTGTTAGCAGCTGCAGCTGCAGCTCCGCTCCTTTTAATGCAGCTGCATTTAGCGCCTATAAATGGTACAATAAGCTCTGGTTTACGGTTACATTATACAAATGTAACTTATAAGTATACCGGTAGTTATACAGTTCTTAACTGTGTATGTATATTTACCATCCTTATTTGTTCTCTCACAGAAACCACATTTATGTACATATCCACGCAAACCTGTTTATGCCTTGCAATTGGATGACTGAATAAACATTACTATCATCAAAGTTCACTCTGGATTAGCTGCAGTTCTTTCTAGCCGAATAATTAGGCCAGTTGAGTTCCAACGGTCCCACTGCGCACAGAATATCCCACAGGCACCGTGTCGAATGTGGACGAGGTCGAGCTGGAATTCATGTTAATCTTGGTCTAAATCGGCCACTGTAGGAGTTAAAACGAAATCGTAATTGAGAGGAACAGAAACTAAAATTCACTGGATGGTCATATACCTTTTCACCACTAGATGGGGGAAAATATCACACAGTGTAGCTTTAAGAAAATGTTTTAATAGTTTTTGTTTTAGTTAGCAAAAACAACACTGATGTAAACACTCATTTACTTCACATTTAATATAAGTAGTATTTATTGTCAGAAGCAACCTTTGTTTTAGGAAAATGCTGCTGTTTCACTTTAATTATTTGCAAGTAATGTTTTGTTATCGATCCAGGTGGCGCTGGTGTATCCCAACAGTGACCCTGGTATGTTCTGGGTTGCGTTTTATGGCTGTTTGTTGGCTGAAGTCATTCCTGTGCCCATAGAGGTTCCACTATCCCGAAAGGTAGCCATGACAGCTAACTGGAGTACTAACAATTCATATTGGTATTGTGTTCGAAATGTTTTCCATGTGTTTACAGGATGCGGGTAGCAGCCAAGTTGGTTTTTTGTTAGGTAGCTGTGGCGTGGGTCTGGCTTTGACCAGTGAGATCTGTTTAAAGGGTTTACCCAAGACCCCCACTGGAGAAATATTACAGTTTAAAGGTCAGAGACTTCACACATGCACATCACATCCATTTCTTTTCAAAAGCCAGTGATGGGAATTTTATAATGGATCTAATACTACTTGGGTTTCTGATAGGCTGGCCCAGATTAAAGTGGGTGGTGACAGACTCCAAATACCTCACGAAGCCTTCGAAAGACTGGCAGCCTCATATCCCAACAGCCAACACAGACACGGCATACATAGAGGTAAGATCATGTGCTTCATGTGTTTCTGTGTGTATGTTTGTTGAATACGTGTAAATCTCCTCCTCTCTCTTTCTCTCATGCAGTATAAGGCCAGTAAGGAGGGCACAGTGATGGGTGTTGCGGTTTCAAAAGTTGCCATGTTAACACATTGCCAGGCACTCACTCAGGCCTGTAACTACTGTGAAGGTGAGTGATGCTGTTGCTATGGAAACACCATCTTTTTGTTGCAGCTACACTAAACCAAAGAATTAGCAATGCAGCTTTTGCAGTGCTTGTTTGGAGACGTAACAAAATACGTCTATACGCAGGTGAGACACTGGTGAATGTTCTGGACTTTAAGAAGGACATGGGTTTGTGGCATGGAGTTCTCACGGTGAGTGACAAAAATGTGTACGTGTCATCAATGCTTTTACTTCAGATGTATTCAGATCAACTATTACAATGATGTGTACTTTTGTATTTTTTGCAATATAAATATAATGATAAATCATGATATCACAGTAATGATAATGAGGTTACTGAGAATTGTGGGAGTGTATGTGCTTTAATGTATGGTCCTAAAATAAGCTGATATCTGTTTTTTTGTCTTTTGTTTTTAATTTTAGGGTGAAATCTGACCTAGGCAGTTTTCGCCCAATAACATCTATGTGTGTTTCAGAGTGTCATGAACCGAATCCACACCATCAGTGTTCCATATGCAGTAATGAAGGCCTGTCCACTGTCCTGGGTTCAGAGAGTTCACATACACAAAGGTACAAGACCAAATGTATGTCTGTCATCTACACACATTTGTCTGGATGTGATAAACGTCTTGTGTTTCAACAGCACGGGTTGCCTTGGTGAAGTGTCGTGACCTGCATTGGGCGATGATGGCTCACAGAGATCAGAGAGAGACCAGTCTGGCCTCCTTGCGCATGCTAGTTGTTGCTGACGGAGCCAATCCTTGTGAGTTACGCTAACAGGTCTCCTGCAGAGGCTTCATGGGAGATGATATTCATTTAAGATTTATATTTAACAATTTCACTCTTTTTGTCTCTCTGTATCTCCATCTCTTTCTGGTTCAGGGTCGGTTTCATCATGTGATGCATTTTTGAACGTATTCCAGGCTTATGGTTTGAAGCCAGAGGTCATCTGCCCGTGTGCTACATCACCTGAGGCCATGACGGTTGCCATTCGCAGGTATGTCTTTTTTTATGAAAAAACTGCAGTGATCCCATTTTAAATGCATTAGGGTCAGTTTTGCTAAACGGCAAATTAGCGTGAGAGTGCAATTCCAAAAAAGTGCCAATGGGAGTGGAAAGTTCACAAAAGTTCTACTGACGACATGCAAATTAAAGAACATAGACACAGCCGGATCATTTACATAATGACCAATAATCTACCAGTTAACATCTGGTTTATATTTTTCTTACACCAAAGCATCAATTCGCTTCAGAAGGCCTTTATTAACCCCCCAGAGCTGTGTGGAGCACGTTATCTGACAGACAGATGCATTTTTTATGGACATCAAAAACAGAGCAACAATTACTGCTATTATAAAGCTTGGATTAGCCAGGACTGTTTTAATATAACTCCGATTTTGTCTGAAAGGAGAATGTCATATACACCAAGGATGACTTGAGGATGAGTAAGTCATGGGCAAATTTTCATTTTTGGGTGAACTATCCCTTTAAGACATGCTTTTTTTGGGTGGTAAATAGTGGCGCAAACACCAGTAAATCGACAAGCCCAAACGTTAGTAAATCACCTTGCGTGATTCATTTAAATACTCTTCTCCCATAACTTTTGCGTATGAAAGGGAAACTCCTGCATATGCAATAAGGTCAGCCGCAAAAATAACCCTGTCCATGCCTATTCCGTGCTATTTTTTCGCTGTGTGTCTTTAGTAAATCCTGACAGTAGTTTTTTAACACTAAAAGAGGGTTTGTGCTGGTGCAGGCTGTTAATAAATCATAATTAAATCAATCAATCAATTTCCTGATTGTGTGAACTTTCTCCAGGCCTGGGGTCCCTGGTGCACCTCTTCCAGCGAGAGCCGTCCTGTCCATGACTGGGCTGAGTCATGGGGTCATCAGGGTCAACACTGAAGACAAGAACTCTGCTCTCACCGTCCAGGATGTGGGACATGTCATGCCAGGAGGTGTGTGTGTGTCTGTTACTAATCTTAAAGGTCCCATTGCATGAAAATTTCATTTTATGAGGTTTTTTAACATTAATATGAGTTCCCCTAGCCTGTATATGGTCCCCAAGTGGCTAGAAATTTTGATAGGTGTAAACCGAGTTCTGGGTGTCCTACTCTGCCTTTAAGAAAATGAGAGCACAGACGAGCCGATCTGGAATCTTCCCTGTATGCCGTCATACGGGGAAAGGTTACCTCCTCTTCCTCTGCTTTGCCCACCCAGATAATTTGGAGAAAACGGATTGTTTATTTTACTCGCAATGTCAGCGCAGGCTTTTACAATATGGATTTGAGGCGTTTACTGTATTCATATCGATGTCATGTTTGCTGTTAGTTGCGGTCAAAGCATTTTGTGAGAGAAAATGCGTTGCAATGATGAGATCACTGCGTTCACGCGATCAACAGACTGCATGTGTACTCAATGCTGATCACTGCAGCCTTTCATGTGATAGGAAAAGATCTAAAAATAATGCTCGACAGCTGTAATAGTAAAAAAAACGTAGTAGAAGTATTCGAGAGGGGTTCCAAATGTTACAAAGTTCGTAGAATAAGGAGGAAGACGACAGGGTCGGTGTGACTGGGACTCGTGTTTATTCAGAACTCTCAGATACAAACAATATAAACTTGCGCTCTCAACAACCCAGTACAATATAACTTTTCTCAGCAATCTTCCTCCTGCTCTCCGTCTTTCTGGTTTCTAGTGCCCAGTCCGTCTCTCTCTCTCTGGCAGTGCGTGCAGACCTTGCTAAACCACGCCCCCTCCGCCACAAGTTCTCATACTCATTTCGAATGCAAAGATGTGAGCCAATCACAACAGTAGGCGTTTTCACTGAAGTCTCCCAGCAGACACTACCCTTCAAACAGAGCATTCAAGCCAGAGGGCTGATTTCAGAATAGAAAATGCCTTTTATTTCTAAATTATGACATTTTATGATGTAAAAATCATACTAACAATATAAGTACACCTCAGGAAATATTATAAAATAATAAAAAAAATCCACGCCACGGGACCTTTAATTTTATAATTTAAACTTATGTGTGTGATTCACATGTCTACACTTAGAAAAAAAGAATCATGATATTACCGTGGGTGTATAGACCATAGTGCTATGGTATTGTCACTCATATTTCCTTCAGAGAAAAATCCAGTTCATAATACCATGCTATTAAAGTTTAAAATATGTTATTATCACATGTGCATGCCTGAAGTCAGCATGTGTGTTTATGTGTGCTTTAGCATTGATGTGCATTGTGAAACCGGATGGGCCACCCATGCTGTGTAAGACGGATGAGATCGGAGAGATCGTCGTGAACTCTCGTGCTGGTGGAACCATGTACTATGGGCTTTCTGGAGTCACTAAAAACACCTTTGAGGTATGGCGAACAACTTAACACTTTCATACACAGACCAAGATAAAACTTTGCACTGAATTGCACACCATTAACATTAACATTTTTATGCAATTTCACAGGTGATCCCAGTCAACGCTAGTGGTGCTCCTATTGGTGAAATCCCATTTGTTCGGTCGGGATTACTGGGTTTTGTTGGACCGGTAAGAGTGTGAAAGAGGAAAACAAGAGAGGGGCAGTGGCATTTTTCATGTGTTACAATCAGGGCTGTCAATGTTAACACATTAATCCATGTGATTAATTCAAAATCCTTAATTAACCCCATGAATGTAATTTACGTCACGCAGTTACATGATTTTAGAAGTCTGGAGTCAATCACATGCATCTAACGCACCTGTAACCCTAGTAGGCGGAAATTTCTACTGACACCCTTTAACCCGATTTTGCTTCTCTGTTTGCAATCAGATCATTTTAAGCCACTAAACTCCAGCTTCATTCTTTAAACTGTACATAACACACACAGTTTCTGCAAGTCTCATGTTAATCTTGAGTAACTTTAGAGTAGTATTGCATCCTTCATATCTCAGAGTCTTTAGTTTGATCATATTTATAAAAGACAGATGCGCTCTACCGATTCTTTCCGAAAACAGCTGAACTTGTGACGACGTGCAGTGGGTGGAGCTAAAGAGTAGGGATGGCTCGATACCACAATTTTGGCTTCGGTACGGTACCACAATCTAATTCCGAATTACCGATATTAAATCGATACCATACAGGGTCTGAATTTTGGCGCATAATTTTACTCACTCTCGCAAGTTTGAGGTTTATGAGGCGGGAAATTACCGCAAATGTTTATTATTAAAATTAATCAACAAAGATTATCACATCAAATCAGGCATTTGGAAACTCTCTTGTGAGAAGTAATTTCAGCAATACTGCGCGTCTCCCTTCTCTACCTCTCAAAATTTGCAAATTGCTTCTGGCTTCAAAAGACATCGCACCTACACTATAAAAGCAATCTGCACGCTCAGATTCAACACTTTCGCTGCCATTTCGGGAGAGCTGACGGAAATCACTGCCCATGTCTTTTTAAACCTTGCCAATTTGAACATGCAAGCGATTTTATAGCATTTCGTAATACATGGTATGGGAGCTCTTTGAGAGAGTTTTCTTTGCGCTCACACCAACAACAAACACACAAGCCTAAAGAGCTTGCGCATTCCAAATTAAGTTGTTTTTCCTTAGTCAAATACACACAAAATTATGTCAAATATGTCCATCTTTAGTGAGTAGTCACATAAACACAGTTGGTTATGTCTTTCGCGAATGTAATTCACGAGTTCACACTTACATCAAATTAAATGGAGTAAAAGATTATGCGTATTTGGCGTGCTGTCCGGGGGAGGGCTCCGGGCTCGGAATTTTGGCCCGAACCCAGAGTATCCCCCCCATGATAAAGATAGTCTAGAACTAGACTGTATTTTATTATGGATTGTGTTGACGTCTAATGAGTTTAATAAATCAAAGTGAGGAGATGGGGTGGTGGAGGGATGCTAAAAATAAAAACGGTCAACGAAAGAAGGTGAATATGCTGTATATATATACACACCTCTTATCGTTGATTAAATCTATTGGCTTGATGTGCTCCACATGTGTTTAATTATCTTAGGGTGCTCCACTTGGGTTTGATTAGGTTACATTATCTGGCATGCTCCATTGTTTAGATAGGTTTAATTATCTGGACGTGCTCCTCCCGAAATTAGTTACTAAAACTTCACATAGTGCAATAGTATGCGTACAAATATGAAATCTAAACATCACTGGTTGAAATCGAACGCTGGAAATTTCATTATATTAAACTATATGATCTTATGTATGTGCGTTGATCAGTGTTAAAAGAAAAAAAATGTCTAAAATGAGGTCGTTTGATTTTTTCACTCACCTGTCGATCTCTTAATGTCTTGTACAAGTAAGGAATAGCAAATGACCAATGCTTGGCAAAGTTTGATGGTTCTTTAGCAGTTTTATAAGCAAAGTAATTCCAAATTTCACGTCAACTCCTGTCTGTATTAATTAGTTTTGGGCGTGTTGAGTGAGATTCAACTGCTGTATTCATTTTGTTCTGTGTTGCCACATTTGCCGGTTTTACGTCAGTTTGGGTAGCGCATATATGAACAGCAGCATATACCGAAATGAGCAAAATCATGATATTGTACTGTTTGAAATAAAATATATACCGGTATTTTCCCAGTACCGGTATACCGCACATCCCTACTAAAGAGTCACGAGCACACACACACACACACACACACAATACGTCATGGCATTATCCCTGGATAACTTTCGATTCACTATACGTTCGTGTTGTTTACATTTCATGCACTTATGCGCCGATGGCCAACAAAACACAGACATTTGATTCAGTTTCACTCACCACCAGTGGTTTCGACTCGTGACCAGGACAAACAAACACACTTGCAGAACTCCGTTGCTGCTACAGAAAAACAAACTGCATCCACTGTTTCCTTAATGCTTGGTTATTTGGGAAGCTGAACAAGGTCATCCTTCCCTCACAACCAGAAATACACTTCTTTAGTGATTTCGTGGTCTTAATACAAAATGACAGCACTGCCGACAGCTTCTGTAATCCAAACGAAGCTCGTTGATTTGCTCTCGCTCTGGTTATGTGCGCAAGCCCTCATCCGGGAGAAGTGCCCATACGAGGAATTCCACCCTTTATGACTTCATACTTGATACTTCTTCAAATCCTGAAGGAGTGTTTTTGGCACAGAAATAGTCCGTCATACGCCTAATTAGTTTTTTGAAAATTTGGCCATGTATAGCATGAGAATCCAACACTTTAACAGTGTAAATAAGTCAGAATGCATGAAATAGCATACCCCCCTTTAACTTTGTTCAAACAATCAGTCCAAAACAGCGCTAATGAAAAGAAAACCAGTCTGATTACATCAGAGATGGCAGAGAGAACACTGACTCGCGGCCTGTTTTCAGTGAATTATTCATTCCACTGTCTGTTTAGCTTTAAAACACAAGCTCTGTCATATTCTGTCATTGTTTCTGAAGAGCGCGAGCCCTCACACATTGTGCTGTGTGAAATACAGGCATCCCACCGCTGTATGGCCAGATGATACGCAAACTGCATTTCACAGCTGGATAAAGCAAACCAGCGTCTTACTAGTAAAGTTTTGATGGGTGTAGATTGCAATCAAGGTAAAGACGATTGCGGTGACATACAGGAGTAATACATTAAGCAAGCGTGAGTCGGACTGAGTGTGTTATATTAATGCGCAAACGGGGTCCTGTTCTGTATCGTGACTTGACTTGACTAAAATGTAAACAAGCTCTTTGATGTTGAATTGTATTGTACAAATACTATACACTGTGAATTCTGAAGTTTTTTTATGTGTGCTTTGATGTGCATACATTTATGAATTAAATTGAGTCCTTATATCATTTGGTTATTAAGTGTCCTTTTGAAGTCTTTTTTGGATAGACACCTAAATTTACCTTGAAAAAAGCTTGCAGAAAATACAGTTTTGTGAGAATCCTCCTTCAATCTGATGGTTTACTTTGCTGGATATAGCAAATGGTGACAAAATGAACGTGTTAAACAAGATAAATAGTCTATTCTTAATTCCACAGTAAAAAGGGTGTGATTAATTGTGATTAAAAAACCCTAGTTAAAATCTATTTTTTCATCTCTCCTCCTTCCGCAGGGTAGTCTGATATTTGTGGTGGGTAAGAATGAGGGCTTGCTGATGGTGAGTGGTCGTCGTCACAATGCTGATGATCTAGTAGCGACAGCACTAGCGGTGGAACCAGTCAAAACTGTGTACAGAGGCAGGTGAGGGTTCCCCTTTGAATATACAGAGTGAAATTTAATCTTAATCTTTGTTTTAATGAGAATAGATAATGATCTTATGTGTGGGTGTGTGTGTTTTGTAGAATTGCTGTGTTCTCAGTGACTGTGTTCTATGATGAGAGGATAGTAATCGTAGCAGAGCAGAGGCCTGATGCCAGTGAAGAAGACAGCTTCCAGTGGATGAGTCGGGTTCTGCAGGTACAGACATATTTATTGCAGTAATTATAAAATTGTTTGTTATATATATTTAAATCTGATCGGATGTACCATCTTAAATCTCTGGTACATTAGCCAATAAATACACACCTGTGACTGTACTGCCATATGTGCTATGGACTTTATCACGTGGTGGAAAAATGTTTGTAAGGATTAAATATTTTTTATTATTTATTCAATATTTAATGTTTATGGATTATGGAAAGCTAATTATATGTTATAACAAAAATTATTAAAAATAAATTAAATATAAATATTACATTGAACATTTAACCTTTAGTAGCGTATACACAAATTAAAACCCTAACTGAAATGAAATTAATTTAAGTTACTAAATTACTAAAAAAAACTGCAAATGCACATAACAAAATAGCTTAAACTACAATTAAAATGAAACCTGAAAATATAAAAATAAAAGATAATTCAAAATATTAATAAATACTATAATAGTATATACGTAATACTAAAACTAAACTGGTATAATGAGCTGAATGTGGTTATGGCAGTCAGATTAATGCATTAACATTGAATATGACCAAATTCTCATTAATATTGGGATATTTTTGTGCACGTTAAAGCAGTCAGTGATTTACCATGGTTAAGGTAAAATCTCAGTAATGCACAGTGCTTATTGCTTACATGCAACAGTTATTTCATTGTTTAGTTTACTACACAAAAGGTAAATCCTTTATGTATGCTTCATTTATTTGTTGGTGGTTTTATGTATTGTTTCTTGACTTCAGGCAATTGACAGTATTCATCAAGTGGGATTGTATTGTCTTGCACTGGTTCCTGCCAACACCCTGCCCAAAACTCCCCTGGGGGGCATTCACATCTCAGACACCAAGCAACTCTTCCTGGAGGGGTCGCTGCACCCCTGCAACATCCTCATGTGCCCCCACACCTGCGTTACCAACATGCCCAAACCACGTCAAAAACAACCAGGTGTGTATGCAGGGATTAAATGGAGATCTTGAAGGTGAGGGAACCCTCAAATCTGGAGGTTAAAAAATCTGATGTGTATGAAATTGTTCTCACAGTGGTCTGTCCTGTTATGTCTTTCATAGTCGGTGTCGGCCCTGCATCCATCATGGTGGGTAATTTGGTTGCTGGGAAAAGAATTGCGCAGGCCGCAGGCAGAGATCTGGGACTCATAGAGGACCAAGACCTGGTCAGGAAGGTAAACTCAGATTTTGCATTGTACTGTGAACCTGTATAGCAGGAAGTAAAGAATGCAGCTTTTAATTTGAAATGCATTGTGTGGTATTTTAATGCTTTCGTATGGATGCAGCTGTGCATGTGGCCTACAATGATGGTAAGCACTGTGATCATTATGGCACAATCACATGCCACAGGCATGACGCAATCATTTAATGTGTTTTATTGATATTATACGTTGACGTTACTGGTGATGAACTGTTTGTCTTGTCTTTTTTAGCATCAGTTCCTTACAGAGGCTTTACAGTGGAGAGCACAAACCGATCCTGACCATACGCTTTATGTGCTTTTAAATGCTAAGGTAAAAAAATACTCATACACACCAAAAGAAATAGTGGAGGGAATAAACTTGTTTGAATCCACAAATCTTCACTGAGAATTTCTGATTTGCTGGCCTATAATACATGTTCTCTCTCTCTCTCTCTCTCTCTCTCTCTCTCTCTCTCTCTCTCTCTCTCTCTCTCTAGGGAGTGGCAGTGTGTACAGCCACATGTGTTCAGCTTCATAAAAGAGCAGAGAAGATTGCTGCTGCTCTCATGGAGAGAAGTGGTATTAACATTGGAGAGAATGTGGTGCTTTTGTATCCACCAGGTAAATCACACACACTATGTCCTCTGTTAAAACTGAACAGTTAACTCTATAGTAGTGAACAGTTATAGGTATTTAAAGAAAAGTGCTTTTTCTAATTTCACATGTGAAGAGGGTATTAACATATAGGTGCCTTTGAGGGATAGTTAACCATATAATGAAAATTAAGTCATCATTTACTTGACCTGGTGTGCTAATGCAGTTCGCCTTTCTGTCCTTTTCGGACCACAAAAGAATGTCCCACAACACTTTATTGTGCTCTTTCTGGGTGAGTCAGAGTGAACTGTTGCGCTAATAGAGTCTCATGAACACGCAATCATTCACGGAAGACCAACGGCCAAGGATGTTTGTTAAATAGGGGACTTTTTTTATTTCTCCTTTTGTGGTCCGAAAAAGAAAGAATGGCATACTGCATTAGAACAACACCAGGATGAGTAAATGATGATTTAACTTTCATGGGTGAACTATCCTTATAAAGGCAAAGCAGCAAAAAAAACAGTGTTGTTATTATTATTATTACAAATTTTTTTTATATATATATAATTGTATTTATTAACATTTTTTGCAGCAATTGAAATAAAGCTGAAATAAATTAATTTAATTTTTTAATAAATTGGAAAAAATTAAACGTTAAACAATTTAAATGAAATGAAAATTAGAAATGTTTTCATGGCAACTAACTGAAATTAATATGTTTAAGCTGAAGTACTAAAATGACTAAAAGTAAAGCTAAATAAAACAATTAAAAATGAGAAAAATACATAAAATTCAATAGAATTTAATTAAAAACTAAAAACTAAAAATACAAAAAAATACATATAGTATATTGTGTGTGAGTATATTTATACATAAATGAAGGAATAAATAATAAATAAATAAATACATATATTGAATATATAATAATAAATAAATAAATATATTTTTAAAATACATTTTTACATTTAAAAAAATGCATTGCAAATTAATTCTCTGTATGTGCAGGTATAGATCTGATTGCAGCATTTTATGGCTGTTTGTATGCTGGTTGTATTCCTGTCACCGTGAGGCCTCCACACCCACAGAACCTCTCAGCCACTCTGCCCACTGTCCGCATGATTATAGATGTAAGTCAGTGTGTTTGCATCTGTTAAACACCTTTATTTGGGTGTGTTTTCCTTTAACTGCTTGGTAGTGACGGCTTTTCAGCAAATTGTAACATTGTTCACTTAATTCTCTCCTGCTTTCCTCAGGTCAGCAAGGCTGCTTGCATTCTCACTACTCAGGTTTTAACGAAGATTCTCAGATCTAAAGAAGCTGCAGCTACAGTCAACATAAAAACATGGCCCATCATAATAGACACAGGTAACATGCACCAGTCAGTTTTCCATATAGCTAATGAGCAGAACATACTGTAATTTGTTTGTATATAGGTTCAAGTAATCTGATATGATCTGATAATGTAGCATATATATTGGATCAGGATTTGCTCTTTCATTCAAACAACTTTTTGTTTTAGTTACATAAACATAACATGTAACATTTCTTATCCAGTTACACGCAGAGCATGCAAGGAAAATATCTTGCTTAACAGCAGTAATGCTTTTCTTAGCAAATTTAATGGGAATTATTTAGTGAAAACAACACTATTTTTTTTGCAAATCTAAGGGCCCGTCCACACGGAGACGCGTATCACTGTATACATATACATTTTTTATCGTATTGGCATTTCGTCCACACGGATCCGGCGTTTTGGGAGACTGAAACCGCTATTTTTTGAAACCGGGTCCTAAAGTGGATAAATCTGAAAACGACACCCTTGCGGTTTCGTGTATACAGCCAATCCGTATATTTTGTGAAACGGTGATGTCATCACACCACGTCCTGCGCGGGGAAGACTAGAAGGGAAACAACTACGGGCACTGGGTATGCGCACATCAATACTGCGTTGTTTAATTACTGTATTTGCATTATTGTAAGGGTATGTTTAGGGTTGGGGTAGGTGTATGCGTTAATAAAACACATCTGGTAAGTAGCAAATGTATTTATTGTTATTTTATTGTGAGATTTTACCTCACCTCCGACTGTTGCCGTACCCCTTCTAGCCACAACTCTTCTTCTCCGTTTTCAATGTATTTCTGTGGCAGAATTACAGTGCCACATACTGGCCTGGCATGTATACTACATCGTTTTGAGCCGTTTTCATGCTCTCGTGTGTACGCAGATATTTCTTGAAACGAGGAAAAAAAAAAGATCGGATAGGGAAAGTTCTGGCTTTGTGTGGACAGGGCCTAATTGAAGTCTATTTGCAACCTGTTTAGTTTAACGAAATGGATACATTTGAAATTAAAGTGTCATGAAACCACCCTGTTTTAGCATTTGTGATTCACACCTCAGATTTGAAAATGACTCAAAAAATGGATAAAAGTGTGAGTGTAGAGGGTGGGAAGAGGGGAGACAACAACCAATAAAACACAGACCTACAACACACTCAATATACAGACAAATTAATAGTAAAATATGAGCATATTGGGGCACCTTAATACAAAGTTTTATCATGAAACTCTAGATGGCGCAGGCTGATAGGTCCTTTACTCAATCTGCTAGCAATCACATCATTATCTATGTGGCACAGCTGATTGGTTCCTTTGTTGTTACTGTACTACGGAAACATACACTTACAACACATGTGTCTAAAGGACAACAACGGCAGAGGTGAACAAACAGCACTGAAACGTCAATGAAATCTCCACTGTAATGTGATCTCATGCATAATACAGCGCAGTGATTGGAGTAAACAAGTTGATTCTCATGTATAATGCGGAGAAAAGCTAAGAAACTGTTGACGTAGATGCGTACTCTCCAGCCACTGCCACTACGAATTAATGAACGCATATACCTAAATTTTTGTGACATTGGTTCAACTTTGCTTTTTAAACCAGAAAAACTAAATGGCTCCAAAAAGGGAGAAAAAAAGATTTTCCCCTTGATAATAAACACCAGTGCCATAGTTGTTTTCATTGATGAGGTTTTGATGACCTAGCCTGACAAGCCAGACCCACATCAAGATGTTGGAAAATAAATTTTCTGCCGCTAGGGTGCGTCTAGATTTCTAGGCTATTGATGACCCTTGAACTGAATTAAGTTGACAGTGTACTGCAAGAGACTTCTCTTGTACTGCAAGGATAAAATGGGCAAGTGTAAGTTTGAGCGAGTTTGACAAGGGCCAAATTGTGATGGCTAGATGACTGGGTCAGAGCATCTCCAAAACTGCAGCTCTTGTGGGGTGTTCCCGGTCTGCAGTGGTCAGTAGCTGTCAAAAGTGGTCCAAGGAAGGAACAGTGGTGAACCGGCGACAGGGTCATGGGCGGCCAAGGCTCATTGAAGCACGTGGAGAGCGAAGGCTGGCCCATGTGATCCGATTAAACAGACTAGATACTGTAGCTCAAATTGCTCAAGAAGTTAATGCTGGTTCTGATAGAAAGGTGTCAGAATACACCGTGCATCTCAGTTTGTTGTGTATGGGACTGCATAGCCACAGACCAGTCAGGGTGCCCATGCTGACCCCTGTTCACCGCTGAAAGCTCCAACAGTGGGCACGTGAGCATCAAAACTGGACCACAGAGCAATGGAAGAACGTCTGGCCTGATCAATCACGTTTTCTTTTACATCACGTGGATGGCCGGGTATGTGTGTGTCACTTACCTGGGGAACACATGGCACCAGGATGCACTATGGGAAGAAGGCAAGATGTCAGAGGCAGTGTGATGCTTTGGGCAATGTTCTGCTGGGAAACCTTAGGTCCTGCCATCGATGTGAATCTTACTTTGACACATACCACCTACCTAAGCATTGCTGCAGACCATGCACGCCCTTTCATGTAAACCGTATTCCCTGGTGGCTGTGGCCTCTTTCAGCAGGATAATGTGCCCTGCCACAAAGCAAAAATGGTTCAGGAATGGTTTGAGGAGCACAACGAGTTTGAGCTGTTGACTTGGCCTCCAAATTCCCCAGATCTCAATCCAATCCAGCATCTGTGGGATGTCTTGAACAAACGAGTCTGATCCATGGAGGCCCCACCTCGCAACTTACAGGACTTAAAGGATCTGCTGCTAACATCTTGGTGCCAGATACCACAGCACACCTTCAGGGTGTCTAGTGGAGTCCATGCCTCGATGGGTCAGGGCTGTTTTGGCTGCAAAAGTGGGACCAGCTCAATATTAGGTCATAATTTTATGCCTGATCGGTGTATATTCGTAAGTGCAAGTTGAACATTAATTTCTCTTATTTTTCCCCAGATGACCTGCCTCGTAAACGACCTCCCACAATCTACAAACCGCCCAATGCTGAGATGATCGCCTATCTAGACTTCAGTGTCTCAACCACAGGCATGCTGACGGGAGTGAAGGTGAGAGATCTCAATGGATGTGTTTCATCACGGTCTCAGGCAGTTTTGGTGAAATGCTAGGGCCATTGAATAACTGACCAATCAGAGGTGTTTTAACCAGATGGGATTTTGTTACTGTATAGTGGTGTCCAAAAGTCTGAGACAACAAGTAAAAATGCTCAATTTTTGGTTTAATTTTTGGTTTAAATTAGATTTCCTGATTGTCAGTTATCTTAGATGTTTTGGACCCCATTGTAGCAAATTTCTCCCTCTGAAACAAATGTCGGTTGAATTGTACATTTGAGACTCCCCTCTCTGATTGGCTGTCTATCAGATCTCTCACGCGGCGGTGAGCGCTTTGTGCCGCTCTATAAAGCTTCAGTGTGAGCTGTACTCCTCTCGCCAGATCGCCATCTGCCTCGACCCCTACTGTGGACTTGGTTTTGTGCTGTGGTGCCTTGCGAGGTAACAGATGGATACACACTAACAGTCGCATACAAATGACTCATACTAACATAGAAATGAATCACAGCTTTGTCATCTCACACTATGGCTTGTTCCCTTCATAGTGGGTATGAATATGTTCTGAAGGTATTAGGAAACCTAATATGTGCCCGTGTTCTGTAGTGTATACTCAGGTCATCAGTCCATCCTGATACCTCCTATGGAGCTGGAGAGCTCACTGACCCTGTGGCTGGGCACGCTCAGTCAGTACCGCATCAGAGACACCTTCTGCTCCTATTCTGTCATGGAGCTCTGCACCAAGGGCCTGGGAGGACAGACGGAAATGCTGAAGGTACATGTAGGGTACATGCATATGTGCACACATATATTAGCGCACTTAAAGTTGGCATAAAACGTAATTTGTGATAGTTTTCTTCCCTATTGTGACGTACACTCACCTAAAGGATTATTAGGAACACCTGTTCAATTTCTTATTAATGCAATTATCTAATCAACCAATCACATGGCAGTTGCTTCAGGGGTGTGGTCCTGGTCAAGACAATCTCCTGAACTCCAAACTGAATGTCAGAACGGGAAAGAAAGGTGATTTAAGCAATTTTGAGCGTGGCATGGTTGTTGGTGCCAGACGGGCCGGTCTGAGTATTTCACAATCTGCTCAGTTACTGGGATTTTCATGCACAACCATTTCTAGGGTTTACAAAGAATGGTGTGAAAAGGGAAAAACATCCAGTATGCGGCAGTCCTGTGGGCGAAAATGCTTTGTTGATGCTAGAGGTCAGGGGAGAATGGGCGACTGATTCAAGCTGATAGAAGAGCAACTTTGACTGAAATAACCACTCGTTACAACCGAGGTATGCAGCAAAGCATTTGTGAAGCCACAACACACACAACCTTGAGGCGGATGGGCTACAACAGCAGAAGACCCCACCGGGGACCACTCATCTCCACTACAAATAGGAAAAAGAGGCTACAATTTGCACGAGCTCACCAAAATTGGACAGTTGAAGACTGGAAAAATGTTGCCTGGTCTGATGAGTCTCGATTTCTGTTGAGACATTCAGATGGTAGAGTCAGAATTTGGCGTAAACAGAATAAGAACATGGATCCATCAGGCCTTGTTACCACTGTACAGGCTGGTGGTGGTTTAATGGTGTGGGGGATGTTTTCTTGGCACACTTTAGGCCCCTTAGTGCTAATTGGGCATCGTTAAAATGCCACGGCCTACCTGAGCATTGTTTCTGACCATGCCCATCCCTTTATGACCACCATGCACCCATCCTCTGATGGCTACTTCCAGCAGGATAATGCACCATGTCACAAAGCTCGAATCATTTCAAATTGGTTTCTTGAACATGACAATGAGTTCACTGCACTAAAATGGCCCCCACAGTCACCAGATCTCAACCCAATAGAGCATCTTTGGGATGTGGTGGAATGGGAGCTTAGTGCCCTGGATGTGCATCCCACA
Source organism: Gobio gobio (assembly GCF_949357685.1). Taxonomy (NCBI): domain Eukaryota; kingdom Metazoa; phylum Chordata; class Actinopteri; order Cypriniformes; family Gobionidae; genus Gobio; species Gobio gobio. The sequence goes on from NC_137110.1 coordinate 15,035,325, forward strand.
AATCTCAACTGCAAGATGCTATCCTATCAATATAGGCCAACATTTCTAAAGAATGCTTTCAGCTCCTTGTTGAATCATTGCCACGTAGAATTAAGGCAGTTCTGAAGGCGAAAGGGGGTTAAACACAGTATTAGTATGGTGTTCCTAATAATCCTTTAGGTGAGTGTATGTCTGACTGAAACGGCTGCTCGTACAAGAAAAAATGTAGGATGGGACTTGATTTTGTCCATTGTCCAGCTTTTTCACATCAAGGAAATTTTAGAGTCTGCCTCTGAGAAAAGTTTGCATATAAAGTAAAACACACCGAAGTCATTCACATCTCTGCTCATTTTCCCCACTCACAAAAATACAACATAGTTTGTCTTTTTTTTAAATCTTCACATGTTCCTCTTATGTTCTTCATGTCCATCTGACTTCAGGCACGTGGTGTGAATCTGTCATGTGTGAGGAGCTGTGTGGTGATTGCTGAGGAGCGTCCGCGCTTGGCTCTCACACACTCCTTCTCCAAACTGTTCAAAGACCTTGGCCTCTCCATGCGGGCTGTCAGCACCGCTTTTGGGTCGAGAGTTAACCTGGCCATCTGCCTACAGGTAGATTATCTGAAGTTCGAACTTTGCAAGTTGATTTGCAATATGTGTGTCAGACCTGCTGCTTCAGTTATCTGATGTGCAGCTGATCTGCATGTGTGTGGGTTTGTGTTTTTCATAGGGTACAACTGGACCAGACCCCTCAACTGTGTATGTGGACATGAAGTCCCTCCGACATGACCGGTAAGAGAAAGACAAACTCGTATACGCGTACACACAAAACAAATAAGGTTTAAATACTAAAAGGTGAAGTGTGTTTTTTTGTGTGTGGAAGTGTCAGTTTCTGGCTCAACCAATAATAATTGCATTTGGTGCCATTAGTAGAGCAGAAATAACAGGGGTTTTACTGTTTTAAATACTGTAGAATTATATCCATTATGAACTTGGGTTTTGTCATTTATGAAAAAGCTCCAGAGCTGCTGGATCCTCTTGACTCTGAGTGATTATATGTATATTATATATCGACTCTTTCTTTTTATATAACACTGATGATGGTGTTTCTGTGTTGTAGGGTGAGGTTAGTAGAGCGAGGAGCGCCACAGTCTCTTCCTCTCATGGAGTCTGGAACAGTAAGTGCGTTCCACTGGTAGATCTAGAATGAATGTAAAAAAGGGATTTTGTTAAAGCTTTCATTCCTCTTCCTCTCTCTTTTAGATTCTTCCTGGTGTCAGGGTGATCATAGTCAATCCAGAAACTAGAGGGCCGCTAGGGGACTCTCACCTGGGAGAGGTGCGTTTACGTATATGTAAATAATAATTGGGTGTTTCTTCAGCTTTTTGCATTTTCAGAAAATAAACTACCTTAAAACACACTTTCAAACACTCGTAATACGTTTTATTTGTATACTAACAATCACAGGAGAGATTTTTTCACTATAATGTTTTCTGAACCAACAAACACATTTCAAATTATGTAATGTGTTTAATAGTATTTTGTGGTGAAAATTAGGCAGATTTCAAAGCTAGCATTTTGTATCTCAAATACACACAATTAAATAATATTTTCACACTTTTTGCATAACTTGACAAAATTACAGCTTGATTGGAAATGACTCAAGACTCGTGTTTCATCTCAAGTGTGGCTTTCAGACACTGTTTTTTTTCACTGAACTTTATTAGGGGCAAAATAGATTCCTGTGCTTCTCCAGTAATACACTTCACTCTTTGCCAGATTTGGGTGAACAGCCCTCACAATGCAACAGGATACTACACAATATACGGAGAGGAAAACCTGCAGGCTGACCACTTCAACACTAAGCTGAGCTTTGGAGATCCTCAAACACTCTGGGCCAGAACTGGATACCTGGGCTTTGTCAAGAGAACTGAACTCACAGACGCCAGTGGAGGTGAGAGAGAAATACATTTGAATGAATAAAGAATTAAGGATGCAGTGTTCATAATAGACTGGTGGGGGCAATGTACTGTGAGATGCAAATGTCTGAGATCACATTGAAAATATTGTTTGAAAATTGGATTTTGAAAAATGTTAGACCCAAAAATGTATTTGTTGGAGAGGTTTTGGACTGTAAGGTTCTGATTGGCTAATGGATGTGTAAACCCCCCTGGGTGCCGGTCAGAGCACCAATAATGAGGAGACAGGTAATCAGCTTAACACTGTGTATTGGAGGTAGATAGATGGACCACAGATGAATATTCAATGATGTACATAGTCTGGAAAATAATAAGTACAATAAAGATAATGAATAAACAAAAACATACAAACAATAATAAGCGTTCACTGTTACATAATAGAAACAAGGTATATTTTACAGGAAATACAAGCCATAAGCGATCATTTGCCATGAACAACATACAGTGACCATATATGGATATCCTGTTGGCGCATATCGGAATAACACAGAACGATCGCTACAGGACATGTCTGGGCATGCACGGATGCATATAACACTGTTCAAATCACTGTTAATATAAATATAAGCGAATAAGCTTACTTTGAGATCAGTAACTAACATCCTGATGTGACATCAGCAGAAATCGCCATGAACGAACAGGAATGAACCTCTTCAACAGCTGACAGCTCACACCGCAGACAGCGGCAACTCAACTAACGATGCTGTTCACTGGTGGAATATTACTGAAACTTCAGTGTCATAATAAAAGTCCCAACTGAATGAGCCTTTAATATAGTATTCATGTATATTTAGGTTCTAGATCCCTAATCAAATTGAATGAAATTGTGACATTGACCATTTAAAAAAAAAAATATATTTTTTTTTTAATTAAATAAGACATTGCAACTAGTGGTCTCAGACTTTTGGACCCCACTATACGAGATATATAAATTATGGGTAACACTTTACAATAAGGGGCTCTATCATACACTGAGCGCATTGCGACACCAGGCGTGCTAGTTGCTAGTGCAGTTATCATGTTCACGTCCTGCACCATTGTTTAAATAGCAAACGCATTTGCGCCCATTTGTTCATTTGCGTGCTGGTCTGAAAATGAGGTGTGTTCAGGCGCATTGTTGGCGTGTTGCTATTTTGAGGCAACTGAAATAGACTGCGCCATTGACTTTAGACCAGGTTTCAGTTGGTCAATGGCGCAGTCTATTTCAGTTGCCTCAAAATAGCAACACGCCAACAATGCGCCTGAACACACCTATTTTTTTGTTATAAAGAGCGTGTTAGTAATATGCGCCTATAGCAGGGGTGTCCAAACTTTTTTTAAAGGGGGCCAGATTCGATGTTGTGGACATACCTGGGGGCCGGTCCCTTTTCTATTATATATAAATGACATGTTTTGTTTCTTGGAAACATGACAGATTTGACAAAAGCTTGAGCTGACAGTAGAGTAGCTTGAGATAGGACACAGGAAATGTATAGATATTTAAAGGTCCCATGGCATGGCATTTTTCTATTATTTTATAGTGTTTCCTGAGGTGTACTTATATTATTAGTATGATTTTTACATCATAAAATGTCATAATTTAGAAATAAAAGGCATTTTTTCTATACTGCTGTTTGCCCTGTGGCTGAATGCCCTGCTTCAAGAGGCGTGTCTACTGTGAGACTTCAGTAAAAACGCCCACTGTTGTGATTGGCTGACATCTTTGCATTTTAAATGAGCGGAGGGGGCGTGGTTTAACGAGGCACGAGCAGGCACGAGTCTGCCAGAGAGACGGATGGACCTGTGTTCACTTCTCATCAGTTCTCTCAGCATCAGTGATGCGCGGGTTGATCCAAAATGAGCGGGTGCCCGCGGCCACCCGCGGTTACGAGTCATCCAAAAATATTTTTAATGATATTCGGGTCACGGTCGGTCGGATCGTCAATAAATCCTTATTTACCTTTTGAATGTTGAGCGTTATTAACTTTTGAATAAATGCTGACGCGGGACAAAATGCCCGATTTCCCAAAACGTTGAACTGAGCAATGCCATTGTACCATTTTAATAGGCTACTTTTAAACGCATTTAAAGTCAGTTTTATGTATTTTCTGAGAGGGGGCGGGATTTTTGTTGGGAAAGTCGGGGGAGAGACGCACACTTCGATTAGACTGGATAAACACATGCAGCATCTTAATTGTTAAGAAAATTAAACGAAATAAATGAATAAATCAAGCCTGTATTACATAACACTAGGCTATATCATACAGCATTCAGAAAAATAACAGTTTGCGCTCCTAAGGGCTTTCACACTTTTCCAAATGTTTTCCAAATGTGGGCTGATGAATTCTTCAAGCCGGGTCGAAACATAAACATCGCGTTCATCAATAATATGCATCTGGAGCTGAAATGGAAAATGATGGGCCGCCTCAAGAACTTCCTGCTCTCGCCGCTGCACCTCTGAGCACCACGCCAGAGCCTGAAACATTTTCTCAATGGCCCAATGAGCTACGATGAGCATTTACTACTTTTAAAAAATGCGGGTCAGGAAGCGGGTCGGGTACAATATTTTCTTCTTTTTTTTTTGCGGTCCGAGTTGCGGGCGGGTTAGTTGAAAACGTCGGTCGGGTGCGGGTTGTTTATACATTGACCCGCGCATCACTGCTCAGCATGTCTCAGTTCAGGGTGAACTGTAGTAGTTACTGCATATACTTCAGGTTATTAGTTTATTTCTAGTCGGAGGGGCTGTCACTCATGTCAGAAAGTTAGTAACTTTAGTAAATTATGGATCAGCACTGACTCGAGACGCGAACCGTTTAGAACGATTCAGTCCGATTTGGTGAACTGGTTCGGTTCACTAAAAAGAACCGATTCAAAAGAATGATTCGTTCGCGAACCGGACATCACGGAGACGAAGCGATTGCTAACAAAGTTATTTATAGTAACTACCAGAGAATGTCTAATATGGCGAGAAGTTTCACTCTCACTGAACTTCCGGCTTCTGAACTGGTTGCAGTTCCTCTCTGATTCCATATGAGGGCGCTCACAGGACGAGTGCAGAATGAATGGAGGTCTATGGCGCTATACCAATAAAAATCCACTTTTCTCAGGATATAATTTTTTATCTAGTAATTTGAATGTTGTATTCGAAAGGAAATGCAAATAAATTACACATTGCTGGGTGTTAGATTTTTTAGAGTCACTTATTTGCTTTAAAAAGTCTTTTAAAGTGTCAATGACGTCATACACATGTACGACCAGAGATACTGCTTAACGGCAATCCTTCAGTCGCTCTGGTGCTTTCGCGCTCTGCACTTTCTTTTCTCTCGAGGCATCGACAACACAGCTGACACAGGTAAATACACGTGCTAGAAGAGTTTTTGTTTTGTTTGTTTCTGGTCCCGCTTCAGATGACACGATGCCATCAAGCGGGATCTCTGGTCGTAATCAGTCCTTCACTGACCAATCAGCGTTCATTAGCAGAATGCTAGCGTGTTATGGACAACAACAACTCAACCTGTAAGAAATCAAAAGGACATAAGTACTCGTTCATTCAACTTTCGACCTAAAACCCATGTTGAACTTGCAAAATCTACAATCATTTCTGAGATTTCTCAACGGCAATCGGGTGAAAGAGACAAATTTAGCCGTCAAGCCCCATTGACTTCCATTCATTTTGCACTCATGGCGATCGCCCCCAGTGGAACTCTGGTGGTACTACAACCAAAATTCTGTACAACAGGGCTTAATAGGGAGTGGGCAGGCTCTCCGTAGACGGGCTCTGGTAACTACTGAGTTATGAAAGCGCTGTCTGTCAGCGCGAGTTTATTGTGTTTGTATCTGAGAGTTCTGAATAAACACGAGTCCCAGTCACGCCGAGTCCTCTTCATCATTATTCTACCAACTTTGTAACACATGCAATGTACCATTACAGCGAGATGAACGAGTTAGTAAGTGTTGAGTATAGCATTATTTCTAGAAATGTTCCAATCATATGAATAGCGTCATTGACGCGCATTGAGTAACGTTACACAGCGCAAACAAAGACACAACAGCTGTAATCGAATGTAATCCAGTTTATTGTGGGGAAAGCTGGCTAGCCTAGCCGGATACCCTCATGCTTACCCTCCTTCTGCTTAATCTCACGCCGCGTTTGGTGCCTCCGCTGTGGGCCAGATGCAGTACTGGGGGTCGCATTTCTATCCACTTGGGGACAATATTCAGGCTAGGGGAACTCATATTAATGTTGAAATACCTCATAAAATGAAAATTTCATGCCATGGGACCTTTAACAATATCTGTAAAACTTTCATCAACCAAAAAGTTTTAATGGGTGAAATTTAAATATTATTACTGAGTTAGAACTCTATTCTTATTTAAATTTAATAAGTGCTCTATTTAGATCACCACAGGTAAAACCACACTACAAAAAATAATTTTCTTACTTGGTATTTCTGTATTTTTTTCAGTCCAAATATCTAAAAATTCTTAAATAAAGATGCTTTTACTAACGAAAATTAGATATTTTTTCTTGATTCCTGGGGAAAAAAAATCTAAATGAATTGAGTTTTTGCTTGAAACAAACTAAATTATCTGCCAATGGATTAGAAAAATAATCTTGTTTCTGTTTGGGACAGAAACAAGATTCCAAACAGAAACATTATTTTTCTTACCCCATTGGCAGATATATTTGCTTGTTTTATTTTCCAGAAAACATGAAAAAATATCTAATGTCATTTAACTTATCTAGCATCTTGATTTAAGATTTTTTTTATATATTTATACTAGAAACAAGACAAAAATACTAAATGACAGCATTTTTTGCAGTGCACACAAGGCAAAAAGTAAAAAAAATATATATATATATATATTTATATATCTAGAATGGCTTTAAGGTATTTAGTCTATAAACATATAAATGCAAATGCTCAAAACTGCAAGTTTATGACAAAAATAGTCTGCAAAATTAGATATTAACCTACATTTCTGACAAATTACCACGGTTACAGGTAGTGTTACCACAGTAAATCCATGATTAATGTTGGTGAATTGTTGTTTGAAAAGTATTTTAACTGAATCGGCTCAGCATGTTAGTGTTGTTGATTAAGTCCGTGCTGTTAAACTGGATTTAAATGAAATAAAATCACAGAGAGATTCGCAGCTCGTACCGTAGACCTCTGCGCCGAACTCGAACACTGAAACTGCACGATTTGTAAATTATCCGTGGCGGGCCACATATAATATATTTTAATAGACACGCAGCGGGCCGTTTGAAATTCATCCCTGGGCCGCATTTGAGTTCGGCCTTTGGACACCCCTGGCCTATAGGAAGGCCACAACTCGCACACACTTTGCTTATTACACACACAGGGACGTGCAGCTGCAGAGGCACACAAACATTTTTAAATATAAAAGGATTCCTCTCTGGTGGAGCGTTCAGTCTTTCCGCTCGCAAATTCCACCATGTAAATAGTGAATCCACCATGGTGCAAGCGCAACTGGCTTTTAAAGGGAATGGGAGATGAGACTCTGATTGGTTTATTGCACGTTACGCCCAAAACATACCCACAAGAGAATAGGGACAACTCTTTTAGACCATGCGCCTGGCATGCCGACCGTTTTTTCCGTCATTAAACTAGCAGAAGTGGATTCAGACACACCCTAAGTGCACCTGCACCACGCGTTTTAGACCAATCGCTCAGATCGTTTAAATAAGGCCCAAGGTCTCTTTTGTTAAAGGGATAGTTCAACCAAAAATGAAAATTCTGTCATCATTTACTCACCCTCACGTTGTTCCAAACCTGTATGAGTTTCTTTGTTCTGCTGAACACAAAAGAAGATATTTAGAAGAATGTTTGTAACAAAGCAGAGACAGCAACCATTGACTACCATAGTATTTTTTTTCCTACTATGGAGGAGAAACTCATACAGGTTTGTAACAACTTGAGGGTGAGTAAATGATGACAGAATTTTCATTTTTGGGTGAACATTATCTAACATGAACTAAGTATGATCAAAACATTTGTTACAATATTTATTCATCTTTGTTAACTTTAGTTAATAAAAATCCAGGTGTTCATTGTTTGTCCATGTTAGTGCATAGTGTATCGACTAATGTTAACAAATACAACTTTTGATTTTAATAATGTATTAGTAAATGTTGAAATTAACATTAACAAAGATGAATACATGCTGTAGAAGTGCAGTAAATTATTAGTTCATATTAACTAATAAAACCTTATTGTAGAGTGTTACTAAACTTGGTAATTATGCGATGCATTGTTATGCCACAATAAATGAATGTTCTAAAAATGTCCCTGCTTTATGTTTAGATCGCCATGACGCCCTGTTTGTGGTGGGCTCTCTGGATGAGACTTTAGAATTGAGAGGTTTGCGATATCATCCAATTGACATCGAGACCAGCGTGTCACGTGCTCACCGCAGCATCGGCGAAAGGTAACATCTCAGAGACACTCTCTTTGCTTAATTTTTTTCTTGCATTCATACTACCCTTAAACTCTGACATGCTCTTTTTCCCTCTGCAGTGCTGTGTTCACCTGGACAAATCTGCTGGTGGTGGTGGCGGAACTCTGCGGATCAGAGCAGGACGCTTTAGACCTGGTTCCGCTGGTAACCAATGTTGTATTAGAGGAGCACCATCTGATTGTGGGTGTGGTGGTTATTGTTGATCCAGGGGTGATTCCTATAAACTCCAGAGGAGAAAAGCAGCGAATGCACTTGAGAGACTCCTTCCTGGCAGATCAATTGGACCCCATATACGTAGCGTACAACATGTGAGCTGGGATATGGCCTGCCAGAGCGGTGCTATGGAGCCTGGCCTTAGAACTTGCATTGAGTTCATATACAGAAAGAATTGGCCCTGTTTATCCAGGGATAAGGTGTCATTTTACAAAATACAAATGTGTGAGATGACTGTTTTGGAGAAGGGATGCTGTAATAGAATTTCCCTTTTTGGTCAACTCCTTCTCCCCCAGAACCCCACTCTCTCAGAAAAATGCCACATAATGTCTGTCCAATACTTGGTCATGATTTAAATTTACTTGAATTACATAGCTCTTTTTTCTACTCAAACGCACTCCTATTCTAGCGCTGGCTGGCTTGTACTTTTTTTTAAATATTAAAATGAGTTTAAAGCCTCAGTTTGTAAGTTCACCTGGGTTGTTCGATTTCAGAATTTTTTATTCAGGTTCCAAGTTTTTGGAATCAATGGAATCGATTCCAGGGGTCAATTCTCAGACTAAAAGGGAGTTAATGTGAAATCTTAAAATAAGCAGTGCAATATAAACTATAGTGATTCATAGATTGAATGATAGGAGCTCATGATGGATGGATGGATGGACTACGAAAGGTCAGTGGAGTAATTAAGTAGATTTAGCAATATAAATTCTGTATTTTGAATTAGTGTTGTAAGACTCTTTTGGGTTGTGTAGTAGTGTGATAATCAAGGTAATGAACACAGTCTCAACAGACTAGGACGTCACGACCCTGAATCCCAAAAGTATATATACAGGATTGGTCTGCATCCCAGCTTATCTATGGTGCTGTGTTACAGGGCTCTAAAATGTCATATTTATTGGACATCATTGGGGTAATAGGGGTAATAAATTTGCCATTCATCTGATGCTTGTGTCCAAAGCAGCTTACATTATACTTAATACAGGGACAGTCCCTCTAGAGCAACCTGGGGTTAAGTGCCTTCCTTAAGGGCAGTATTGGTGATAGGACATTTCTGTAACGTTTCAGTTCATAGAATGCCCTTACCCAGGTTAAAACCCACACCTTCATCCACCATCATTTTGGTTTACACGCACAAATGTATTAGTGAGACTGCAGCTGTCAGCTCATTTTGCTCTGTCAGCAAACCATTTAGTGTTTTAAATCTTACCACTGGGGCTTTAACAAAGTTTATTACAGATATGCAGCTATTCAGGTGACGAACCTGCATCTTTTCATTTGTTTTAATTCTACAGTATTTACAAAATACAATATACAGTTTTGACTAGGGATGCACCGATATGAACATTTTGGCCGATACCGATAACCGATAATTCTTAATATTTGAAAGCCGATAACCGATATATTGGCCGATAAATCTAAATACAAATTTGAATAAACTTTGAGAGCCTGATTACAAAAACAAAAGGCTCACCATTAAAAGCCATGTCCCAAACACTTCAACATAAATCAAACCTATACACTACAGTAGCCTATTTGAACCAGTGTGAGATTCCTTACCTTTTCAAATTAATTTTACACTCCTATGGCCAAATTTTTTTTTTAACACTTTACAATAAGGTTTAATTTTTGTTAGTATTAGTTAACCAACAATGAATGAACAATACTTCAACAGGATTTATTAATTTTAGTTCATGTTAATCTCAACATATTCAGACCCAAAGTTGTGTCTTTTAACATTAGGTATGAACTGTGAATGGACTGTTACAAAACACAAACATTTTATTACTAAAAGAAACAAAGGTTATTGCTCTCTGTTTGTTCATGATAGTTAATGCATTAATAAAATGAGACCTTATTTGTAAAATGTTACCAAAAATTATATTGTCTAAAAAATAAAAATAATATAGCCTACCTAAATAATGCAAACAAGTAATTGAACAGCATTACTTAGGCTGCATAATAAAGAATCAGAATGCAAGTGCATGAAATAATGCACTTGCATTATTTCTCCGCACAGACGATAAAGAAATGGTTTTAATCAAACCATATTGTTGATGGAAATGATACAAGAACAATAAAAGTGCTAATTATAAAAAATAATGCTTCTGTGTTTTTGAAAAAAAAAATATGTTTAATATTACAGTAATAGTAAACATCTGTAATATTAGTCTAGTCTATTAGGAATAATGTTGCTGTTTGAGAGCGCGCTGAAGCTGGAGAGAATGAACGAACAACCATAAACTGAAGCGCTTAGAAGTTTAATTAACAACTAAACGCATCATATATGAGAACAATCAGATATTTATACAAAATAAATATAATATTACAACTTATATTAGCACAAAATCACGCATAGGTGAAGGGTTATAACTCCTGTGGATGCTCTTCCCCTGTTTGAGAGCGTGCTAAAACTGAAGATGATCACCGGTACAGTGAAGCACTGCGGGTTACTGACTTAACCAAACACATCCTATATGACTTTAATCAGATGTTTATACTACAAAAACGTAATATTACGACTTACATATGCTTAAAATGACGCGAATGCACAAGCGAACTTGACTGTGCTGGTCAGAATGCGTTGTTGACGCTTCCCACAACAGCGCGCTGAAAAACAACTAAACCCAGAGAATTCACCACGTTTTATAACAGAAATATTCTCATTGCAGTGTTATATATAGGACAGTCCCACTAGTTATTAATGCTGTGCATTTCTGTTTGAAATGCGCGCGCCGGTACAAGTGCTTTACTGCATCGTTAATTAACTCAACCAAACGCATCCTATATGGGATTATATACACAAAATAATAAATATAATATTACAACTTACAATGGCACAAAAGGCTGTGAATGCACAAGCAAACTTGACTGTGCTCGTCATGAAGGTGTAACTCCGTGGGCGTGCGCTGAAGCTAAAGACCGGTACAATGAAGTGCTTTACTGCATCGTTTATTAACTCAACCAAACGCATCCTATATGATATTACATACACAGAATAATAATAAATATAATATTACAACTTACAATGGCACAAAAGGCTGTGAATGCACAAGCGAACTTGACTGTGCTCGTCATGAAGGTGTAACTCCGTGGGCGCGCTCTTCCCTCAACAAACGCGCTGAAACACAACGCTCTTTTACAGCCTATTCTATTCTCATTATCATTTTATGTAGACTATAGAAGACTTGCGCTGCACATGTTGCACATAACTGTATTTTCCTTTTCGAAGTGATTCCAAACATATTTAGAGCAATTCAAACCCATCATGGTGGACAGCGCGTCCGTCTCAGCTGAAGGAAATAATACATTATCTATCGGCTTGACTATATCGGTCAAATTTTCTTATTGGACCGATAACGATAACATCAAAAATAATCATTTATCGGCCGATAACGATATGTTGCCGATATATCGTGCATCCCTAGTTTTGACTTAGTTTTTACTAGAAAAAACTGCAATGTAATACCCAAAACATTTTTCTTTTCTTTTTTTTTTTACCCATATTCAGCAGGCTATTTAGGATTGTCCACAAACATTATTTTAATAATCAATTTGTTATTATCAATTGAATAACTGAATTGAGATGTGTTAAATGCTTTGTGCACCCTTTTATTTAATGCAAATATGAATAATGTTTCAAAAATAGGACCTCTATCTATCTATCTATCTATCTATCTATCTATCTATCTATCTATCTATCTATCTATCTATCTATCTATCTATCTATCTATCTATCTATCTATCTATCTATCTATCTATCTATCTATCTATCTAGACAGCATGATGCTGCAAAGGCAAAAATTTGTTCAATGAATTACTCAAAGTAAAAACTTCATTCCCTCAGCCCCCTCAAGTTCAGCATGAGGATAATCATCCCTATGTTTTTCATTATCCTTTATGCACTTTATTAGATAAATGCAGATATATTCTGTAACATGGACTATTAATATCTTTCAATAAGGGCGTATGTGTGGTTTTGATTATATAATTACTTGCATTATTGAGTAGCATATGAAAGTGAAGGCACATAAAAACAGTTTTTTTGGGGACTAAATGCCCAGTCTAACCTCAATACGTGCATTTGCAAACTGTTCTCAGTTTACTTCTCCACATATAACGGTAAGAAACATGACTGCAACATTCAACTTCAAACCTCGCCACACATCAAGCCCAAACCAAACACAAACTGAGATACGTATAGCTCTATTTTTGCTCTCATCTAAAGGTGCTTATACACATCAGGACTAGCCATTTAAACCTCTAAGGCAAAAAAAAAAAATAATAATAATGAATGAATTCAGGCATCTGTACAATAAAATACAACAACTGTAAAATAACACGACTCTGTACAAGCAAACCCCTTGTGAACACCTAACTGTACAAAGGCATAGATTTTACATGTTTGGCAAAGGATCTTCTGTACTATAGCCATTTTTACCAGGAATGACTAACTTCTTGTAAACCATAAATAACTGTAAATAATTGCTTGTGTACAGATGAGAAATTCTACTGTACTGTAAGTTAGTTGCTGTATTCTGTCAGAATTTTTTTTTTTTTTTTGATTAATATGAATATTAACTACTGTCACTGACATTCCTTCGTAGCTGAACGGGGGTCTGAAGTTGAAGACTGGTTGTAAATAGCTTGCTCTTTTTCGGTTTGTTCTTCTCTGGTCGATCAGAAATGTGATGGGTTGAAGTCTGTGCTCAGATTTGTCTGTCAGGCATTTCTATTTAGAATTCAGATTCAGAAATCTTACGGTATGTACAAGTTTTAACGATGTAAGCATGATAAAGTCAAGCACTGCGGGGGCTTGAAAGACTTCTTTCAGAGTCCTTACACAACCGATCACTACAGTGTGTTAGCCTAACCTCATTCTGTACGATGGGGTTGAGTATGTGTGCGTATGGTCACAGCGTTGAAAGGTCATTCGTTTGTTGAGTTCCATACCCTTTCCCAAATCAGAGACACTGTCATGAAATGTATTCTCTCATTCTCACGTTCGTCATTAATGGCACCAGAGCTGAGTTTATGCGACGAAAGCACAAGCGAGTGAATGAGCTTTTTAAATGGGGCATTCAGGGAAATAGTGCTTTCCAGGATGGAGAGGATATTCATTTATAAATATTCACTTTCATGTTTGCAATGATTTTTGTTCTTTAAATAAAAGAATTTATTTGTCATTTGCGTTAATCACGTCTTAATATATACAAAACAAAACAATAAATAAGACATCTGTTCAGTTTATTGATAATCTGACATGCCAGCTAAGTGCTGGAAACAAAAGAAATGTTTCACACACTATGCAACCAGCTGCAGTTCAATTTCAAAGTACACATCCAGCACACACATTCACCACTATACAAGAAAAAAACATCAATTATTTGCTTGCTAATAAGTATGGAATAAAATAGGAACATGCAAATTTTTTTTTTTTTAGTTTACACAATGCATATTACTCTTATGTGTTGAAAAAAAACCCCCATTCTGTTCAGTTCTTATTATATTAATAATAAGAACGTGATATTTCACATTCATGGATATAAATGAAAGTCGTGATTATGCAAGCAAGCATTTCCCTGTTGGTCCACAGTTCTTTCTTTTTTGTACATCGGTTACTGTAACTGTTTTATACTACAATGAAAAACACGAAAAAATAATAAAAGGCTTTTATTTTGCATCTCTGAAGTTTGTATTTTTTTATAACTTTTTCTGTCTGTGTCTGTCTATCTATATTGGGCATTATATTATAATTTCACCATATGGTTTCATATGTCATGTTGTTAATTTTTTATGTTCTGCATAATCACAAAGAAAAATGTTCAAAGCGTATTCCAAAATGTAACTTATTTGTACTGCAAATGAAGTCACTGCAAGCTTATTATGAAGATTTCTGCGACTCCATTTCTAGTAAATACATGATTAGCTTGTGAATATAGTTCTTGACATGCATAAGCCTTATAGAAATAAACGCATTGGTTTCATTCATGTTCCCAGACTCCTTTTGCGTTTCAGTGTGATATTGGCCAATCACAAAGCTTAATACAGGTTTACGTAACACGTCCTTCTAGGGGGCGGCGCTTATTGCGGCCTTTAGAAAAAAAAAAACCTCAAGCCATCTAGATTTTTCAATGGAAACCGCCCAGGTTTATTCTATGCATTATTAAATAATTACTTTTCCAATTATATCTCGAATATTGGCATCTATATATACGGCGTCGTTGTTTCCAGGAGCGGTTCAAACGGATAAAAGGTAACGCGTTGCTTTTGTTTTGTACTCTTTCTGTTCTGCCGACCTGTCGGTGCAGTCATGGCGCCCGTCCGCTCGGTTGTAGCACTCGTCTTACGGGAAGGTGTTTTAATGGCTCCCCGTATCGCTGACGTCTGTTGACGCGGGCACTTGCGTGCCAGTGACTAGCTTGGAACTTTCTGCAGAGCGCGGCATAAAGTCGCCCATAGGCTTCACAACACACCGCAGCGGTTTGTTTTATTTAGAGATGCGCTTTTGGTCAGGATCTCATGGGGGAATAAGACTTAAAGACTCTGACACTCGTTAAACATTTGCAACATCACTTAAACATCTATCAATCTCTTGTGATGGAGCTTTTGTGTAAGTTAGTAGAAACAACCCCGCTTATAATTACTGGCGGGATCTTGTGTATTTTAACAGATTAAGTTAGGAAATCAAATCATATAACGTTACATGTCTAATTTTATTTAGCCTGTTAGCTTCTGTAGCCTTAGATTTGTTAGTTTTAAATGCGGACTTTTAACAGATAATATTATCGAAAATATTGAATCAACAGGTCAGTATATCTCAAAAGGTTATTTTAGCTTAATTAAAATAGAAAGTAGCCAGATATTGCTAGGTTTTTTTGGAGGAATGTGAGTATTTGATGGGCGTTATTTAGCATCCGGTTGTGTTTGAAATGCTGTTAATAACACAGCAGCTCCATCTGATTTACTGTTACAGGAGCAGTAGTGGCTTCCATGTTTTTACCTTTACTTTGTAATTTAGTGATTTTATTTCTCATTTATTGTACTGCTTACATGCATGATTTTACTGGAATCAAATCTTAAATGAGGACATTTGCAGCATGGTTGCAGTAATAATGTGTAGAAAGCAACCCATAAGAACAGTGTAAGTGTGTGTTGGAGCTAAAGATTTGAGAGGGACTGACTCAGTGCTGGGGTAAAATGGAAACACTGACTAAATCAAGGCCTTTTACTATTAGCCAGGGTTGACCACAACACACTCACACACACACACTTCAGTTTCTTCAGCACTCATGTTTGCCGTCAAGTCTGTAAAATAATACATAAAAAAGTAATGGAGCTCAGCAATTTTTTGTCCCTGTAGTTCAGATTTCTGTTTGTCCTGAAAAAAAAACACTGGTTCCCATCTATATGTATTATACATTTAATTTAAATGTACAGTTTATTACAAATTTGTGTTTTTAAGCATACATGTACATTTTGTTTTCATTTTTAAATAAAAAAAATTGACATTTTTTATTTAAATTCTGTTAAAAAAGTATTATTTTATTACTAAACATTTTTGCATTTGTTTGCAAGGCATAAAAATGTATGTACATGATAAAAAAATGTAAGATGTCAGGAACCTGGAAATGTAAGAGGAAATTAATAAAAGGGCATGGATATTTCTGTAACTACTATTTACATACATAGTTATGATCATCTCTCAAATACTAGCCATAAATTTGCTAATTTTAATAATCGCAGAAAAGGCTGATTAGCTACTACATTCGAGTTTGAATTTACTTCAAGACCATTAAATATTATGTATATTTAGTAGTATGAATATGGATGGTATGAATGAAATTCGGACGTACTACATCCGCCATGTTGTTATTGTCATGTGACCTACCAGAGTCAGTTGCGTTGCTTCACTGCCATTCATAAATCCCCTCCTGTAGCTTCATGGGATAGTAAAGTGTCCATCGAATGCACTCTTCTGAGTTTTGGTGGAATTAGTAGGTCATCTTTTTTCGATTAGTATGTATTCAGACATTCTATTCTTTTGGCGTATTGTTTTTCACATTCTATATAGTAGGAACGTATTCGATTTTTGGATGCAGCATTGGAAATTCAAAAATTGTGGAAGCCTGTTATATGGGTACTGACCATGGAAAGCATCACATCTACATTAAGTATTGACCCAAATCTGTCTCGATGTTCATTTGCAGTGGCAATGGAGGAGGTCCAGCAGAACAGTAATGGCTCCGAGTCCCAAACTGTTGCCATCCCCACAACTATAACTGCCTCTCACATATCACAGATAGCACAGGTACTGTTAATTTATGTACTTATTAGGGCTGGCTAATAAAATTGATGTCCATTTTATTACAAAATTAAAACCGTTTTGACGCTGTAAATTGTAAAGTTAGTATTATTACTTTATTATTATAAAAAAGTAATTTAAGTGTTCGTAAACAAATTTTAACATTCAATATTATAGTAATGTAGTACCAACTGACTCCCTGTAAAGTTTACAGCATTAGTTGAGAGATTTTCTTTTCCTCAAGAAAATTTGCCATGTACTGTATCTGATATATCCAAAATATTGGATATTGAATCTGGTTGAATCAAAATTTGAATCGAATCGAAAGCTTGTGAATATAAATCAAATCGGGAAATTTGTGTCAAAACCCAGCCCTAGTACTTATGTACACACATTTTCATGATGTATAAATATGTTTTTTTGACTAAAACGGCTATAAATATGTTTGTTTCATATCATATTGTGAAAAGATGTCTCTGGGTGGGAATCCAGTGGCTGTGGTTCAGCTGCCCAGCGGTCAGTTCCAGGTTCAAGGTGTGATTCAGTCAGCACAGTCATCAGTTATCCAGTCTCCACCAGCACACGCACAGGTAACATGCGCGGGCACACAATCTCCTGATCTTTGTTTTCACATCAGGTTGGAATCAGTGACATGTTTTCCTACCACTTAAGCGCTGTTTCCTATTAGGGTCAAGGATCTGACAGTGATGATTCTCAGGAATCAAGCGACAGTGGGGCATCTAACCAGAAGTCAAGAGAAATCTTGGCTCGCCGCCCATCCTACAGGTATAGAGCATAGGGGGAAAAATGCATGGCTTCATTGCACCTGATGAATACCAGCCCAAAATCACAGATCCTTTTAATCATTTTAAAGCTGGGATCCTACTCGCCTTCATTTCGTTGTTGGAGAATCAAGGGAGTTAGTGCAGAATTGAACCCAGTGGTCTTGCAGACCTTCTGACCAAATCTAGCAAGGTTGAATTTATTTTTAACACCTGAGCAGTGCCACAGACTGATCGACTCCATGCCACGACACATTGCTGCAGTGATTCAGGCAAAAGGAGCCCCAACTAAGTATTGAGTGCTGTACATGCTCATACTTTTCATGTTCATACTTTTCAGTTTGCCAAGATTTCTAAAAATCCTTTCTTTGTATTGGTACCCCATTGGTACTCCCTTTTTGAATGGAATTAGTGAAATAAATCAACTTTTTGATGATATTCTAATTATATGACCAGCACCTGTATTGTGCACGGATAAATCATTTATAATAAACACTGCAATGATGCATAAAAATAAGACCAAATGCATTTAAAGGGATAGTTCACCCAAAAGTGAAAATTACCCCATGATTTACTCACCCTCAAACTATCCTAGGTGTATATGACATTCTTCTTTCAGACGAACAAAATCAGCTTTATATAAAAAAAAAATGTTCTGGCTAATCCAAGCATTATAATGGCAGTGAATGGAAACCCAAAAAAGTGCAGCCATCCACACGGCTCCGGGGGATTAATAAAGGCCTTCTGAAGCGAAGCGATGGATTTATGTAAGAAAAAATGTCTATATTTAAAACTTTATAAAGTGAAAAAATTGCTTCTGCCAGACCACCTTCCATATTCAATTTACAAAGAAAGTGTAACGTGTGGAGTACTTTTATAATGGATGGATGCACTTTTTTGGGCTTCAAATTTTGGGCTGCTATTCACTACCATTATAATGCTTGGAAGAGCCAGGACATATTTTAATATAACTCTGATTGTATTCGTCCTAAAGAAGAGTGTCTTATATACTCAAGGGCGTAGTTTTGGTTTGAATGTTGGGGTGGGTTGAAGTGTGAACCGTTTAGCAGGGTCCCGGAGCATACTCCATCATGAGATGTGTTTGTTTGTTTGTTTTAAATTAGCAAAATGGTCTTTTGTGGTAACATCCACACATGAGTTAATAACACTGCAAAAAAGTAATAGTCTAGTTAACAATTACTTGTTTACATTGGATATGATGTATTTGTATTTTATTTAAGCACCTAAAGATTTACATTTTCTGTACTGTACTTAAAATGTTCTTATATTGAACATTTTCTGTCTTCTTTTGGAATATATGAAAGCCAGGTTTACCTAATAAGTCATTATTAGCAGAACACATTTTAAATTTTTCGTAAGTTGAATATGGAAGGTGGTCTGGAAGAAGCTAGACATTTTACTTTATAACGTGGTAAATATGGATATTTTTCTTACACAAACCCATCGATTCGCTTCAGATGGCCTGTAATCGATGGGTTTGTGTAAGAAAAAGGCATGTTTTTGAAAACTTTCTGTTCCTTTTTGTGTTTCAGGAAGATTCTAAATGATCTATCAGCTGAGGAAGTGGCGACTCAGAACGAGGGAGAAGAGGAAAGCTCGTCTGCCATAACAAGTGTCTCGCTCCCCACCCCAATCTACCAGACAAGCACTGGCCAATATAGTAAGCCAAGCCAGCATGCTATTTGATCACAGTGGGTTTTGTGAGGTATTGAATACATCATGTGGTAATTTCCTACATGCTGTATTTTGCAACAGAAATGAAGCAAATGGTTGCGTAAGTGCTTAACGACACAAATGATACAAAAGCTGATGCTGTTTGTTTTTTAGTTACAAACTTGATTTTCATAGTGTATATTAGGGGTGTAATTGTTCAATTTACTCACGGTTCGGTTTTTATCACGGTTTTAGGGTCACGGTTTCAGTACGGTTCGGTATGTGCTAAGTTCCGGGATATTAGTGAGCTATATTCAACTGTCAAATAAAAATAAAGAAAATAAGAACATATAATCAAACCACATGCAACAACACAAATACATACAGTGGTTTTTAGATACAGAAACTGAATAAAGTAATCAAATATAAAATAATATATATAATCTTCACTGTATTAAACAAAGATTAATCATTATCAAACTTCCAAAAGATATTCAGTCAAGAGCAGTGAGAGATTTCTTTGTCATTTGATTAACATTAAAAACACAGAAACAGCAGGGACATTCCCTTTAGGACATAATGCACAGATCACATGTCTTTCTCGACTGTTTACATTTTACTTAAGACTATGTTTGCTAGGATACTTGCCCAAGACGGGCATGTTGACATATTTTTTGTGTGAAATTGTCCAATTGTGAAGTGCAAGAGAACTCAAAATTTGTGCGCTATCTGCAACGCGCCATGTGCACGCTTCAGATGAGTGGACACACACAAATCTTCTCTCAGCGCGTGCAGGTTCTCTTTCGCGTCTTGCGCTTGAATGTTTGCAAGGCTTGAACGAGTTTAGTTTAAACACAAATAGCAACATGTGGTGTTCAGGTCTCACCTGCACTATCAACAGGTGATGGCGATGTAAATGAATGGGTCATGTTTGAGCATACGGCACTCCCATACAGGAGTGACTGTTTTGTCCACGGTTTTTGATCATCACTGTTGTAATGTATTGGGAAGCCAGAATGTGTATTCATCCACAGAAACATACATTAGCTTAACTCTGTCTGTCTGTTTTACGTGTTGTTATTTTCAACAAACCATATGACATATGTGTCGTCAGATTTTTTTTTTAACCGGGAACTAGGTATGGACGATTAATCGAAAAGTAATCGAAACCAACATTTACAACCTCTAACCAACGTAATTTTCCCATGTCGGTTATTTCGGTTTTAGTCACGTGACTCCGCCCTGTCTGTCACATATCAAGTGCAGTTTGCAGGCACACGGAAAGATGCAGCCATGCAGGAGCAGTTATCTTTGTTTATAGATGCTCAGAATTACTATGGTAATTGCATGTTTTACACAGTTTATATAGGTAAGTTAATCGCCGTTCTTATATGCCCTGATACACACACAGAGACCAAACTTCTCAGTGCTCATGAGCTTTTTTCGCATATCACGTGAAGATCGCGCGCAGAGGGGAGCGCAGAAACTCATTGTTAACGCTGCCCTGTGATTTATCACTAAAGTAGAAACTCAACCGTTATAGATTTTAATACCTTTGAAGTACAAACCACAGCTTCATAATTTACCTATCGGTAAGCCCCGCCCCCCTTAGTTACTGTTGCTAACTCGGACAAACAAACGGAGTTGCTATATCTTACAATGACAGCTGTCAGTGTGAAAACCTTATCCCAAGATGTCTTTGGACACAGAATGTAGCGTATATTCAGTCCGAATGATGGCCAGACTTTACTGATGTTTTATTATGTAATTTTTCACTCCAAAAAAATCAACGTATAAGAGCTGAACAAACAAAGCATAAGAAGTGCGCATTAACGTCTCATTCACAAACTATCTCTCTCCGTTGCATTACCATTAACATACACAGCAAATTACACAAAAACACTCATACAAATAACAGTAAACAAACACATACACAGACCGTATGCCTTTTCGGGGGTGCAGTTAATAACTGGTAAACGTTGTTTCTGCAAAACAACTCCGATAAACTGCGTGCAAGCTCTTCCTTTCACTACCCGGAGACTATAATACCCATCAAAATAAGAGTCCTCCTTAGTAGGACAGATAATGGAGACCTTAAACATATCTAAAATTAAATTAATTTACATATAATCAGTTTAATATGGAGAGGCACTGAAATGTAGACCTTCGTGTTTTTGACCTACAGTGTAACATAGCTCTCATTAACGAGAGTATGACAAACAGAAAATCCTCTCAGGATACCTGGAATCAGTGCTACAGTACCTCAGGCACGACATTTTAGCACTTTTGTAGCATAAACACCATCAAATCGATGAGAGCTTCGGATTTTCCAATGCATCTCTATGGCGCTGACACCTAAAGATGTCAGAGTTCCGGTCTCAGCGCGACTGATACTCAACTGCTATTGGCTCATCTGCGTTCGAGGGGAGGGGCTTACCGATAGGTCAATTAATAGAGACGGTATGACTAATTCACACACACAATCACTCTCTCATTAATGCATTCAAATAAATGTAATATAGGCCTGCTGTGCTAATTTATCTAATGTACAACAAACAGAAATCTGCCCCATAGACAATAACGGCTGAAAGTGAACCGTTTTTTAAAAAGTATTTTAAAATCACAAAGCAATTTACTTTTTCATTAGAAAAAAATATTCCACCTTTTAATAGTAGAAAATAGTTACAGTACAAACCTTATCAGTGAACTATGAGGTCAAAAAAAGGAAAGCAAAAAAAAGAAGAGCAAAATAATCTCGTAATTACTCGTAATCAAGGTAAAATGTTCAATTAATCGAGATTTTTATTTTTGGTCAAATCGTTACAGCCCTACCGGGAACCGTTACATCCCTAGTGTATATACAGTATGCACAATTGCACGATTCATAATATACTGTAAACCATCCGTCACAGTTTTGTTTGCTCATTTGCAGTTGCGATTTCATCCAATGGCTCACTGCAGCTCACCAGTGCTGGTTCCGATGGTATGCAAAGCCTGCAGACTCTCACCATGACCAACTCGAACCCAAGCCAGCCAACTATACTGCAATATGCTCAGACTGCCGACGGACAACAGATTCTGCTGCCTAGTAACCAGGTGGTGCTCCAAGGTTGGCAAGCAAAGGCAAAAAGACCTTTTCAATTGGCAATCAGCTCATATTGTTGCTTTAGTACACATGGGACACACTCTGGCTGTGATACTGTGTTGTAGGTGCAGGGGGAGAAATGCAAGCTTATCAGATCCGCTCCTCTTCCTCTTCGCTGCCTCAGACCGTTGTTATGACATCGCCTGTTATCAGCTCTCAGGGCAAGAGCGATGACCCGCAAATGAAGCGAGAGATACGCCTGGCAAAGAACAGGTGGGTGTATTTGAGCGAAAAAGAATGAATTTGTTTAGCCAGATGAAGTTTGTTGTAGGTACTTTTTTTGTTGTTGTTGTTGTTGCATTTTTAGCCTAACTGTGCTTTTTGTCTAAACGGAATCTCTGCATGCAGGGAGGCAGCCAGAGAGTGTCGCAGAAAGAAAAAGGAGTACGTGAAGTGTTTGGAGAACCGTGTGGCTGTCCTGGAGAATCAGAACAAGACTCTTATCGAGGAGCTCAAGACGTTAAAGGACCTGTACTGCGTGAAAACCGGCTAGTGGGACATCTCTCCAATCATGCTAATGGGACTTTACTGGCAGACCTGTCTGCCTACGTGCTTCTACAAAAACAGACACAGGGACTTTTTTGGCATGGGGAATACATTTAATCCTTCTGCCAAATGCTTGTTTTTATACAACTCCTTTTTAACTAATAGCCTAAGAACGACTGACCAGAAACAGCAGCAACAGTTATGCTTTTAAGAATAGATGGAGACATTTTTCCATTAACATATTTTCCTTCGCAGTCAACAGATGTTTATATTTGTATATGTATCTTGTGCAAGCGTTGGCACGTCTACACTGGGAGATCTTGCTTTATTCTTGACCCATTTGGTTTCCAGGGAATTTTGAATGTTAATATTATTGAAGCGCTAGCTTAAATTAGGTTTTTTTTTCTATGGTAGAAGTGACAGTGGTATTTTTACACCTTTCTCAGAAGCGCTTGTATGTATGAAAATTGTGCCGCGATTGTGTGTTTCATGAAGTCATGCAGCTGTGTTCTTTGCATTTTTGCTATTTCCCCCTTTATAGGAAGCTCTGGTATTCCTATCCCCATTCCATATTTTATTTCACTGAGTTTTAGTGAGACGTTTTCTACAGAGACAGCTGAATTTAAGGTGAGGACTTTCAGCTTTATTATTATAAGTAACATGAAACAGTGGTAAGTTCATTTAAGCCCTATTCTGGATTGATAGACTAATCGTGTATAATTTAAACCGTGTCCTTTTTAGTCCAAGCCTTTGTAATATGTCTGACTCCTCTTAAAGCCATATACACACTTGGGTTAGGACCGTTGTTGGTTTTAACTTAATAATTGGCCCAAGGCTTACCACTGTTTATAAGCCAAGCTGTTACAAGACAATCGAATCAGGGAGCATACGATGAAAAAACAATGTCACTTGTTTTTGGTAAAGTGAAAAAACTAAATAAATATTTTTCCAGCCTTTGACTGTTTTTCTCCCTTCCCGTTTCAATGTTGCTTGACTGCTTTCTGGCTCAATGAGCCCCTTGAAAAACTACTCAGATGGTCAGATAGGAGGTGCAAGGTTAGCTTAAGATGTTGGTCAGTACTTGGGGAAAAATTACGCCTTGGTTGTTGCAATAAAAAAGAAAGCCAGAAAACCATTTCACATTTTAAAATGATAGCTTTATTTTTTTCCACACCAAATATAAAGAATAGTATGGAGCCCGGTGGTGGGGAAAAATCAGATGCGAGGAAAGATAATGGGTCAGTGCTTTTGCGTTCTCGCAAATATTTTGTGATCCCAGAGCAACTTGGTGTTCATGTTTATGCTTCATGAATATCTTTTAAAAGTTATACACGTTGTATGACGCACATTCCTCCTAACCACTAGATGGCTTTATGGCTCTTTTATGCATTCATTTTTAAAAGCTTCGTTTTACCTGCTTGTATTTTTGTACCATCTTGATAGTGATGTGTTACAGACAGGATATTCATACAAGATACAGTGAAATACAATATAAAATGCAGTCTTTGCATGTTAAACAAACCTATTTTATGGTTCAATATAAATTGCGCATCCATGCAAACACATTTAAAAGATGGTGAAATAAATCAGCTTACTGAAAGAAAACATGCTTTAGGAAACCTATAGAATACCTATGAATTCATATTCATAATTTGACACCATAACCAACAATGTGTGGTTTGATCATAAAAAAAACAGGAGCTAGGATGTGGCGTAGCTGTAGGTCAGAAAAGCCAGCTTCCAAGTAACACCGGTTGTATAACAGCAATCATTTAAATAGTACCTGACAAACCTACCCATAGAGTTAGACTCTTATTCCATTGTGGTCATATTCTTTGTTACCAATATTCAACATTGACGTGTTATAGCAATAAATATGTTAATAATAATCAAAATACTTTATCCCCCCCCCCCCTTGAAATAAATAACCACAACTATATGAAAGCTATTAAAGTTCAATGAAGACCATAAGTAAAATATAAGTGATTTTATAAATAGTCTTTTCATATTACAAGAATGGCTGAAGAACATGTTGAAAAAAGTAAGTCCAGGTTGAGGGGTCAGAATGTTCAAGGAAAAAACATGCTCACCGTCCCTAAGAAAACAAAGTACAATAATTTATATTTCTCAACCCAAAATTGTTTATTTGAAGACAAGTTTTTTTTTCTCTTCATAAGGCTACTATTACAATGGAATACAAAGGGGAAAAAAGTAAATAAAAAATCGGGAGGACAATAATTCAGTGACTGAAAAGAGCTCTTGCTATAGGTATTCTTGTTATACCATATTGAAGTGAAATACCAAAGTGTTATGGTATTCTCCTGATGTTTGAAAATAGAGCATGAAGGAAATTTTACAGTTCATTCGGTCAAACTATGGATAAGGATTATTTGTAACGCAACCTTATAATTTGAAATGATTTGTTTCAGTCTTTTTTGAGTGGAACAACTTCCCAAAACCGGGAGTGACACTCACAATCTGAAACCCATTAGGTTCGTTAGTAAAAATGTCAAAATGTAAAAGTGGAAAATATAGGCTGATTTTTATAAGTATGTACTTTTAGCTAATCTCATATTGTATTATACCAAGATGAGCTGCTTTAACTGTTGCAACTGTCAGTACCATTGTTTTATCTCACGTTTATAAAAGCCACTTAAATGTCCAATTTGAACGAATGCCTAATCGTGGCTTAATCTAAGCCCTGGCTTAAGTATATTAGTATGAAGGCAAAGTATTAAGTTTATTCTTAATGAATTAAAATTAAATGAAATGAAATGTGCTACTTTGTGCGACACATTCATCCTAACCACTAGATGGCAGTATGCATTAACTACAACCTCGCAAAAGCTGGCCTGTTTTATGATGAAAGTAGTTTGCTTTTTTACCTGCTTGTATTTTTGTACCATCTTGATAGTGATGTGTTTTACAGACAGTACACCCATGCAAGGTACAGTATATAAAATATACAATGCAGTCTTGAGAAGTCTTTGTATGTCAAACAAAAACATTCTGTTTTATGGTTTAATACACATAGCTCTTTCATACAAACACAGAGTAGATGGTGAAATGAATTGGTTTACTGAAAGAAACACGCTTGATAAAACCTTTAGAAGGTTTTTCTGTTTTGGCAAAATGTGTACTCATTATTTGACAGCATAACCAACAATGTGTGGTTTGATCATAAAAAACAGAGGAGCATGGATGTGGCGTAGCTGCAGGTCAGAGAATCCAGCTGCCTCGATGTGCTTCCAAGTAGCACGTGTTGTCTCACAGCCATCGCCAAAATAGTACCTGACAAATGTACAAGTACAATTATATACTTTTTTTCATTGTGGTCATATGCATTGTTACCAATATATTCCATCATTTTATGGTAAATGAATACATTCTGGTTTTATAACGGTTTCCACGGGGTCTTAAAAAGTCTAGAATTTCAAAATCTAAATTTTAGGCCTTAAAAAGTCTTAAATTCGCTTAAGTATTCTGTTTTAGGTCTTAAATAATTTTAAACAAGTCTTAATTTTCCTACGTCCATGTACCGCTACTTCTAATGCTCACTGAAATCCTGCAGCACTTTAGAATGGTTTTGTTTATTTTATTCTTTCTTTCGCTAGTCCAAATATAATTTGCTGTATTACGACTACAAATGAGACCAACATGCAGCTCATATTGCAGCCAATCAGCTTTCGTGTTATTGGAGTCTCTTTCAGATTGTACCACAGACACATAAAACGGATTTTATTCTTCAGCTAATAGTCCTCCAGTTTTTCCTGTAAATGTGGTATCCTAATTATGAAAAAAATACAATGCAAATTTCTGGAAATTACCGCCACAAAAATAATTTGGATCTCAAAAATCAAAAAATTTCCCCCCGCAAAGTCCTGGTGGGATTGAGGTATGAGGAAGTGCAAGTTTATCAATACAAGTTTATCAATTTGTTCAATTTGAATAAATTAATTTACTTTGCAAGTAATTGTGTGAATGCATTTCCTTTTATAGATCTTAAATTTAATACATAATGGTCTTAAAAAGGTCTCAAAAAGTCTTACATTTGACTTGGTGAAACCTGCAGAAACCCTCTCTCTGTCCAAATAACCCCGTGACCTCAAGTTATGGCTGGGTGATAAGTAGTGGGACAGTGAGTGAATATATATTTTTTTATACATTTATGCAGGAATTTAACCAACCCCATATTTTTTTCAAAACTCCAACATAGTCTTTTAGCTTTTACATTTACCATAGCTGTAATTTCAAATAGAATGCATGCATTTTGCCATTATATAAATACCCCTAATTTTACTTATGACTTATAAAAGTTATTAAAATTAATTGGAGGCCATAAGTCAAATATAATGGTGATTTTATAAATAGTGTTTCACATTACCATAATGGCTGAAGAACATGTTGAAAAAAGTAAATCCAGGTTGAGGGGTCAGAAACCACATGTTCAAGGAAGAAAAATGCTCCACCCTGAAGATCAAACAAGTACAATATTTATATTACTCAACCCAAAATTGTGTATTTTTTTTAGTTTAAAAGAATCTAGTATTTAAAAGCACTTGAAAACAGTAATTTACTCCTCTCTATGGTGACATTTGCCCTAAAACAAATCTAATGGGATTAGCACAGCAAACAGCGATCAACATGTGGTTACGTAATGCCACTACCTTTTATCTCAGATGTAATTATTGATTGGGAGTGATAAGAGGACACTTTATGAAATGTGATCATAGTTTCACCTGAGCACTGTCGACTGAAACTTACAGGCCTAAGAACTCTCTTTGCTTCTTGCAGAACTCTCGGCGTATCTTTGACTGAACACAGAACCAGTGTGCACACCACAACATCCATCGAGCTGTCCTTCACCGCCTGTAGATTCTCCCCCGACGCCACTATGAAGCTGTCATATACGAGGTGGTCGTTCTTCGCCATATTTTTCTCCAGGTAGCTTTTGAAATGCGGGTTGGGATCGATGCATGTGATCTTGCAGCCCGTCGGGTAGTGCTCGAAGTTCGCTCCGGTTCCGCAGCCCACTTCCAAGATGCGCAGAGAGCCTTTCGTGGAGTAGAATTTGTCCAGGTTCTGAAACAGTTCCCTTTTCTTGTCCTTCATTTTGTCATTGTACGAGAATGTTACTTTGTTGACGATTATAGGAAACACGCGTTTGTAGAAAGATAAAATTCCAACCAGTTCCGCAACGTGCAGCGGTAGAGTGAGGACTCTGAATAAAAAAGCGCAAGCGTTCATAAACATCGTCATTTTTGACAACAATCCTGAGTTACATTTGTCAGACTAGAGGGGAGTAGGAGGTGCGCGCACCTTGTGACAACTAACCAATCATTCTTCTTCTTCTTCTTCCTTAATTTTTATTGGCGGTTGGCAAACAACTTTCAGGTGCATTACCGCCACCCACTGATCTGGAGTATGGACTAAAGATCTATATAAACACCCAAATTATAAGGACAAAGAGAATAATTTTAAATTAGATTAAAAACAAACAAACAAAAACTGATAAATAAAATAATAACAAATAAACAAACCTATATAAATAAAATTATAACTCAAATTCTATTCATTAATCTTGTTGATCCTAAATACTCTAGAAGAAGTTTCCAACCATTATCACCTGCAGATGTTTTAAGAATATTACTGATATTTTCCTCTCCATTTTCTCTTAATGCATGCTTTAAAACTTCTCTCTCTGATTCATATTTCAGACAATGTAATAAAACATGATCTACTGTTTCTTGCTCACCACAATATTCACACTTCCCATCAATATGTTTTCCAATCACGTAGAGAGAACTGTTTAGCCCAGTATGCCCATTCCTTATTCTTGTAATAACCCTCTCCTCTTTTCTATTTCGTCCTCCATACCCTGTACTCCCAACTAAAGGATTATTTTTGAACAGATATCTTCCTTTACTTTCTTTGTTCCATTGATTTTGCCACATGTTTTTTATTTGTCCTTTAATCAGCACTTTAGCTTCTGACTTACTAATATTTACATTTATGTTTTTATCCCCATTCTTTAATGCACATTTTGCTACTTTATCTGCCTTTTCATTCCCATCAACCCCCACATGTGCAGGGACCCACACAAAACTAACATACAAGTGCATTTGTCGAATTCTAAATAATGATTGTAGTATTTCATACAATAAATCCTCTCTACTTCTGGAGTTGCAAAATGTTAAACTCATTAATACTGCACATGAATCTGATGCAATGACCACTCTCTCTGGCCTGACCTCCTCTACCCATTGCAATGCAAGAACAATAGCAATCATTTCACATGCAAAGACAGATATATCATTTGTGAGTCTCTTTCCACATACCACATTAAAATCAGGGATTATTACTGCTGCTGCTGTTCTACCTGTCGTAGGGTCTTTAGAACCATCTGTATAGATTTGTAAATAACCATAGTAATTTCTTCTGATGTATGCATTAAAAATGTTTTTGTAGTTTCCCTCATTTACATCTCTCATCAATTCAAGGAGGCTTAGATCTATCTCTGGCTGTGGCAATAACCAAGGTGGTATAGCTGGCAGAACTACAGTTGGAGAGTAACTCCTATCTAGTATACCCATTTCACCTGCCTTCTTTCTAACAACCCAACCAAAGCTCTTTGTTTGCCTTTTTTCATGTTCCCAGCACGGCTCAATTGCACTTATTGCAGGATGGTTATTATGTCCTTGTAAATTAACCCAGTATGTTGTCATGATTTGCTGTCTCCTTAACTCCAATGGCATTTCCCCCATTTCAACCTGTAATGCAGCCACAGATGTTGTTTTAAAAGCCCCACTACATATCCTTAATGCTTGTGCTTGAATTACATCCAATTTTTTCAACAAGGTTTTAGTTGCTGACCCATACACCACACATCCATAGTCCAGAACAGATCTTATTAAACCTATATATATAGTTTTCAAAGCAGATCTATCGGCTCCCCACTCTGTTCCCACTAAACATCTCATCACATTCAATACCTTTTTACACTTATTTACAATACTGTTAATATGTACATTCCATGTGAGCCTAGCATCAAACCACACACCTAAAAATTTGAATGATTCTATCCTTTCCAGCTTCTTGCCATATAAATACAGTTGGACCTCTACTCCAATTTTCTTCCTTGTAAAGAAAAGTGTTTTTGTTTTTTCCACCGAAAATTTAAATCCCCATTCCCAGGACCATTGCTCCACTCTTTTAATTGTTTCCTGCATCTGTTTCACAACATATTCAACATTCCTACCTCTTTTCCACAGAGCCCCATCATCTGCAAACAGAGATCTCCCTATACCTTGCCCAATATTATTATACACATCATCAATCATTATTGAAAACAATAATGGACTTATAACACTTCCTTGTGGCGTTCCATTATCCACCAAAAAGCTTGCTGACAAGGTTTTTCCCACTCTCACCTCTATTGAGCGTTCATATAAAAATTCCTTTACCCATCTAAAAATGTTTCCTGATATTCCTAATCTTTTCATTTTAATCAATAATCCCTCTTTCCATAATAAATCATACGCTTTTTCCACATCAAAAAACACTGCTACCACTACCTCTTTATTCACTTGTGCCTTCCTCACCTCTGATTCTAGACATATTATCGGATCCATTGTTCCCCTACCTTTTCTAAATCCACTTTGAAATATTGATCTTATATTCCTTGCTTCCAAATAATATGTTAATCTGTCTGTGATCATACGTTCCATTATTTTACACATATGAGAAGTCAATGCTATTGGTCTATAGTTAGATGGATTCGTTGGATCTTTCCCTGGTTTCCTGATGGGTATTATAACTGCTCGTTTCCAACATCCTGGTAATTTCCCTTCCTTCCAAATCGTATTATACAAATGTAAAATGACCTCTAACCCTACATCTGACAAATGTTTCAACATGATATAGCAGATCTGATCTTTTCCTGGAGCAGTTAATCCTGATTTAAAGATAGACCGTTTCAATTCCTCTAATGTAAAATGAGAATTAATAGCATTATCCCCCTCTTCTTCTCTTTCCAGCAATTCTTTATTATCTTTACTAGTTTTTTCCCTTCCTATTATCCCCTCTTCTGACATATTACTAGAACTATGCACCTCAACCAATGCTTTAACTAACATATCTGCTTTCTCTATATCTTTACTAGCCACCACCCCCCCATTTTCCAATACTGGGTACCCCCACTCCCGTCTTACTCCACTCATTTTCTTTATCATTGTCCAGACTTTCTCAATTGGTGTGCTTCTCCCTATTGAATCACAAAATGTTCTCCAATACTTCCTTTTATTTTCTTTAATAGTCTTTCTAACCACTGCTTGCATTCTTTTGTATTCTATAAAATGTTGGAAATTATGGGTATTTTTTAATACCTTAAAAGCCTTATTGCGTTTCCTTATTACTTTACTACACTCATCGTTCCACCACGGAACTAACTTCCGCCTTTTCATAACATCTTTTCTTAAAATTGTCTGATTAGCAGCCCCAATTATTGCCTCCCTCACATTTTCATTAAATATTTCTATATCCTGCTTTTTATTTATATTTTTAAAACTTGTTTCACTTATTTCTTTAAAATTATCCCACTCTGCTTTACCAAATATCCACCTTTCTGATGCCTCTTCTAATACCACCTTACTTTCATTACCTACTCTACATAAAATGGGGTAATGATCACTTCCTACAGTTGATTGTTTTATAACCTCCCACACACAAATACCTGCCAAGGACTGTGACACTAATGTCAAGTCTAAACATGACTCACTCCCTGTACTATAATTAACCCTTGTAAAACTCCCATCATTTAAACACACCAGTCCTAATGTATCCATCAAATCCTCCACTATCAAACCATTCCTATCCGTCCTTTCCCCTCCCCAAAGAGTACTGTGAGCATTAAAATCACCGCACCAAATTATTCTTTTACTATCTAGTCCCTTTATATGCTCCAATTTTTCCAATTCCAACCTCTGACATGGATTATAGAAGTTCACAATAACCAACCTACCATCCCCTACCCACACTTCAACAACTACATACTCCAACTCTTTCCCTTTTTCTATGACTCTATATGAAACCCCTTGCTTGATAAAAGTAGCACATCCACCCCCATTACCTCCTTCTCTATCCCTTCTTATAGACACATATCCCTGTATCACAAAATCTAAATTAGGTTTAAGCCATGTCTCTTCAACACATATTATGTCAGGTTTGTATTCTAACGCCTCAAGAAATCCTTTAAATTCTTGCCCATTCGACAGTAGACTCCTTGCATTCCACTGAAGAACTAACATTAAAATTAACAATAAAATTAATCTTGTGACCATGATTCCTTGCTTAACTGTTCCTGTTTTTTAAGCTCTTCTTGAACCCCTATCCCAGTCAAGCCTTGAATATTTAAATATCTTGCTGCACTTTTTACTATTATTTCAATCTTCTCAGATCTCCCCTTTGCTTGGAACGTACAGTTAATTACTTCAGCCATGAAATACACAAAATCTTCCTTTTTAACTCGTAACATATCACCATCTTCCCTCTGACTTTTTGTTACAAGCTGCTCACTTGAATGTTCTTTTTCTATTTCTTTTACTTTCTTCTCCACTCTACTCTCCCTCTGAACCAACTTAACTGCTTCTACATATGATATGTCCTTGTTAGCTCTCAGCTGTTGTACTTCTACTGCCTTCTTCCTCACTTCACATCCACCATAGGCCACACTATGTGCACCTCCACAATTAGCACATTTAATCTCTGCCCCATCCTCACATTTCCCATACTCATGTTCCCCTCCACACCTTCCACACTTCTGTTTTCCTTTACATCCAGCCGCAATATGTCCATATTTTTGGCATTTATAACATCTCAAAGGAGGAGGAACATATGCTCTTACATTGTAACTTAAAAAGCCCACTCTCACTTTTTCTGGCAACACTCTTTCTTGGAACACCAGCAGCACTGACAAGCTATCAACCCTTTCTCCTCCCTTTCTCGCTTGAAGTCTTTTAATGTTAATAACTTTCCCACCTTTTATGCTTAGCTTCAAATCCTCCAACTTTT
This sequence comes from Gobio gobio, assembly GCF_949357685.1. NCBI lineage: Eukaryota > Metazoa > Chordata > Actinopteri > Cypriniformes > Gobionidae > Gobio > Gobio gobio. The sequence goes on from NC_137110.1 coordinate 15,068,414, forward strand.
CTTCAACTGGAATACCATAAATAACACCTTTTGTAAAGGGTCCATCACCTGTCTTCTTTGCTTCCTCCACCGATTTACCGCACACTTTAGCCATCTTCATCGCCTTTTCTCTCTGTTTCTCATCTTTACATTTTATTAACAGCCCACCATCTCCCAACACTTTCGCCATTGAAATTTCACCAATTTTCTCCTTTAAACCCCGTGTCAATGCCACCGGACTAACTTTCCTTATATCATGTCCTTCCTTAAACCTCAGAATTATTTTAAACCCCTTCTCTTCAACTTGCCTTCTCCTCACCACCCTACCTTCCTCTCCCCCATCTGAACTACTCCCTCCTATACTACTATTATTCCTAACTCGTTTATTTCTCCGTACTTCTGTCCAGTCATTTAAATCCATATCCTCATGCCCACCCTCACCATCACTACTACCTGCCATCCTTAGTCCAGTCACAGATCAGTTTATGCCCCACCACCGTTTAGATCCGATCCACGCTTCTCACAACACTTAACTAACCAATCAGCATCTTCGACGCGTGTAACATACTCTCCAGTCAGGACAGTACTCCAGCCTGTCGGCAGATGGCGTCCGTGTATAAATAATCGTAGTGTGGTTTTAGTAATTTTTTTCCCTTACTAAAAGTTTTAACACTGGAAGAAATGAATAGTATTTTTTGAGAAATATGTTTAAAAGCATGTACACTAATAAGAGATGAAGACTCAATCAAAGGCTTATAAAAAAGCTTATTCTATGTGGATCGGTCATCTCATTAGGGCCAATGTGTTGAGATCACATGACCAAATGAACACTCAAAAAAACTTAATTAAATGAAGATCCACGAAATTGAATTACATGTTCCCAACAAAATCTACTAATTGTTTGACATTTGTTGTAATCTTGTTGTATGAATTTAAATTAATTTAGTCAACACTACAAAAAAAAACGAAAAGTCATTCCTATAGAGTTTTTCCATACCTAATCGAGCAAGTTTTGTCAGGTTAAAGCTGCACTATGTAACTTTTCCGTCCACTAGAGGTCGCCTAATCAAAACAAAGGCGTAGCTTATTGAAACCAAGTTTGAGCGCAGAATCTTGGGACATGTGGTCTCCACCTCACAGCCGGTGGAAAATAATCAGGATAGGACTCGGGCAGGAATCATGTTCAAGGATGTGATTATTAACGTTACTGTAGTATGAAGCAGAAGCAGGAGCGATTGTTAATAAGAAGAGCGCAACTTAAGCCTCGCGAGCAGCGGGACCTTTATTATGGTACAGTCGCTGGTGGGACTTTTATTATGCTACAGTCGCCGGCGCCATTTCTGCTTTACCGGCCATGAGTATGAGGTAATGCAGCTCCGTTTATCATATCAGATACATCTGAGTGTGTTGAAAATGATGTTATGACGTTACTCTCTGCATTCGCTCTGCGGCTGCTATGACACTTTGCACACTGCAGTAAGAGTAAAGCGTTTCTGCAAAATAAAACCGGAAACCGAGGGAATGCAGATATGACGCAATCTACAGGCGACTCCCTCACACGTTCCGGTTCCTTGGTTAAAATAGCAATTTTCTCACGATTTACAAATAGTTGGGAACATTTGGGATATTGTAAGTTCTCAACTGAACAAAATATATAACACTGGCCTAGTGGTTTTTAGATATTTTACTGAAAAAATGTTACATAGTGCACCTTTAACTACATTTAATTTTGTCACGTCTACTATATATAACAATGCCATGTCAGCTACATACATTTTTGTCCAGCACGGTATTCTTTTGGGTTACCATTGTGGTGTAGAGCTGAGCTTGTGCTTAAGTTGTGAGTAGCTGTCATACACACACATACATGTTCCATGATTGTTAGATTGAGAGGGGAAGAATTGATGACCAAATGTAGACTGTGGGAACTGTCAAAGTCAAACTAATTTATTTTATTTATTTCTATAAAAACGAATAGCCAATGCAACACTTGTTTTCAATATAAGTGTAACATTTGTAGCATGCAAGTAATGATCAAGTAAAAAAATGATCATCATTGACATTAGCACAGTTACAGCTCATTGGGAACTGCATAGATTTATTACACGTAACCACCCACAGCCTAACCACAAGGTCACTTCAGCAAAATGGTAACAACAATCGACATAACATAAACTCTTTTAAATGTCAAATAAAACTGAGCATCAAACTTTAACAGGTCTTTCCCTTTACTAAAAACATATTAAACAGCACTTAATTTTAACATTTACTCTTGTGATCTATCCCTATGCAAAGCATGCTGAGAACTAGAATTCCACTGCCCAGTTTCAGTCAATTCAACAGAAATGATTCATGTAGTCCCAACACAAATGGTTTAGGTTAACTTAACATTTAACGATTTAATTTAATTGAATGAAATAAAAGTGAGTGCAAATGTCAATTAAGTAAAAAACTAAAGGTTTGTGTTGTTTCAGCTTATTTTATTTAAATAAATTGAGCAAACAGCTAGAATATTTTTTTGGAGTTTACTCAGTTTATCTTGGTAACTATCCTATTATTGGATAGTTATACACTTTACACTTTCACTATACACTGAAAAAAAAGTGTGTTGGATTTACATGATTTAATTGTGTGTGCCTCACATGAATCAATTAAGTTAAACAAACATAATTTGTTCATGTAACTTCAACATCATAGAATTCATTCATTTTAAGTGACCCAATTATGTATTCTCAAAGTGAATTTTATATGGCTCCATGACATGATTCAGGCATTCAATTTCATATATACATTTATCCACTTATTTTAATGTTACACAACTGAATTATAATACTGTACTAGCTAGTTGACAAACTTTCGGCTATAACAGCACACATTAGCATCTTAAAATGCTAAGCACAAACTCCTTCAGCAAAACTATTATGACATTAGTTGTTTTAGTCTACAGCCTATTTGCTCCACTCTTCTCCACAATGGTAACCCACTGTAATTTAAATTGTTCTAATAATTCCAACATAATTGAATATTTCACACTATTAATTACCCCTTTCTCATCTTGCTCAAAAAAACATAAAATAACACCTTTACATACAAAATAACCACATTTACTCTCTCTTGATTTAGCCATATGCAAAGCATGTTGGGAACTAACAAGCTCCGCCCAGTTTTAGTTAATGCAACACAAATAATGAATGTAATCTCAACACAAACGGATTAAGTAAACTTCAATTTGACTTATATTTAAGTGGATTGAACACAATCAAATTATGTTAGGACAAAATGTATAGCAATAGCTAATTTTAATTAAGCAATTTGAAAAAAATTTCAGTGTACACTTTCTTTTGGTTTTAGAAGATGCTCCATCCACATCTATCTATCATCTGTCCATCCATCCATGCATCAAATGCACTTATCCCTAAAATCCTAGTGAGATTTGGATTCAGGGATTTCTTATTAGGATAACGTTTACAGTAATGTATTAACACTGTAAGCTCATGTAATATATTAACATATTTAACACATTAAAATGTGCTCTATTAATCTCGGTTTGCTCTGCAGACAGTGTTATACTAAGATGCCTTTATGTGCCATTTGGCTCACATACAAAGTGGAGCGTCAGCACCAAGGACAGTGACCAAACACAGACTTGGCTGGTGGCGCATTGCACAGCAAGGCTTCATCCACTTGGGGCTCATCAGTGAGGACCAGAAAAGATGCTCAGGTGGCCCAGAAGGGGGAGTTAGAGGTTGACCGAAAGTCTAAAGCTGTTCTTTCCTGACCACTTAGTACCTGCTTCCACAACCACAATGCCACAGGGCTTGAACCAACCCCACAAATACAAACAATGCCCCAGCCTATTGTCAAAACACCAAAGCTCCCAATGAAACCTGGACTAGTTTTCCCTAACACATACTATTTTGTGTCCAGACTCTTCCCGGGAGTTTTCATAGAAATCCCTGTGTGCATAGAGATTTAGTTTTAAAAACATACAAAACCCCAAACAAGTTTTTGTCGGAACATGTTTTCAATGTTGTGTAAATCAGAATTGAGCCAGGTAACCGTTGTGGAGATATTGAAATGTGACTTGTGCGTGTCAAAGTGCCAGTTCCACTGTGCCTATATTTTCATAAATGCATAGAGAATATTGTGTGTAGGCCTATTGTTCAATGCTCTATAGAACTGGGGCCGGTTGCATAAACTGTTAAGACATCTTTGTCTAACATTTTTCCCTTTATCATAACTTTTTATTAAACTAGTTACATAAAAACATAGACTAGCCTAATTTGATAAGACTGAATGCCCCTTGACTAACTTTAAAAAAAAAAGGTTCTATTTGGCACCAAAAATGGTTCTTGGCTCGTAATCATAGGGGAACCTTTTTTAGTGCTATATAGCACCAACTTTGGTGCTTCAGCGGTTCTTCACCGGTTCTTTGACTAAGGTGCTATATAGCACCTCTGAAGAACCACTGAAAATTGGTGCTATATAGCACTAAAAAAGGTTCCCCTATGATTACGAGCCAAGAACCATTTTTGGTGCCATACAGAACCTTTTTTTTTAGAGTGATAGTGGGTCATACTTAAGACAACACAATGGCTATGTTTACGCAACTAGCCCCTGAACTTTTTTTCTAATTTTGAAAAAAAGAAAAAAAAAGAAATTAAAATAGTACATACTGTGCAGAGTATAGGTATGCCATTCAATTCTTGTATTCTTTAAATAAAATGAATCGTAAATAAATAACAGTCCTTATATGACTATGTGAATTCCATTTGAACAATTAATTTGAAGACAATTTGACAATTGTTGAGACAGAAACTAGGAGATCAGATGAATTTCACGGAGAAGTGATAAATTAGAATCGCATCATTGTGATTGATATTCCCTTTTAGCGCTGTTTCGCTTACGTTGCAGCGTTCCCTCCGTCAGTACGGAAGTCGGAAGTAGGGTACTTGTAGACGCTCCCTAACAATTTGCTGAGAGTCATCAATTATGCAGGCTAGCCGTACGCACTGGGAAGGAAGATAGCGGCAACAATATGGCGACATCCGCAGTTTCTCCTGGGTCTTTTAAACATCCTTAGGCACGCAAGATCTACATGGATCGCTCTTAATGCGGAACAAGTAAGTAGACTTTCTCTTGTCTACAGCGCAAGTGTGGTGGTTTTTTTCAGGTGTTTATAGCCCGTTCTGAGCGTGTCTCATACCTGGACTCATCTGCCGCAGAGCGGTCTCTCGCGCTCAGCATCTTTTCTGCTCACAGATGTGGATTGGCTTGCTGCAGGAAACACAGGGAAACGCCAATTAACACGCCAGGCACCACTTAACAGCTTTAGTGCTGGTCAAACAGAGGCTATGCAGAGGGGCAAAGTCTGAGGTAAATGAGGGTGTTGGCCTGGCGCTGGAAACATAACATTAGTGTGTGTGTGTGTGTGTGTGTGTGTGTGTGTGTGTGTGTGTGTCTGTGTCGAAATGTAGAACATACGCATACCATGGGACAGGCAAGTAAGACCGCGGCAAACTTTATTGCATGGGAATATTGTGCGGACAGACTGACGCAAGACGCAGTGTTCAGCATTCAGGTGACATTTATGGCAGGGTTTTTCAACGTAACATGTCAAAATCACTAATGTGGCAGTTTTTTGTCCCCCTGCGCCTGCATTCCCCCTCCCTTCGAGTCACCCTCGCCATACTTCATTGGGCTGGACTCTATAGATTCGGTGCGTTTCCGTTTTTACCGTTAAAACCAGCGACTACCACCCTCGTTTTCTCTCTCACTCCTCCCTAAAGCGTTAGCGGCATGATGTGCCCGACCGTTTGCGCGGTTGCGGGTTAAATCACAGAGAGGACGGTCTGACTGCACGGGTGTGGTGCTGGAGCGGACAAGGGTCCCAAATGTTCTTGAAGTGCTCCGATGAAAATGAAATCGGAACCTAGACTCTAGGCGTGTAAAACATTGCAGGCACGACTGTCTGAGACGTCAGTGGCTTTGAGATTTAGATGTTTCACAGATTGATTCGCTGGCTCGTGCCTTCGCACAAGCTCACTTTAGCTCCACTGCAGTATTTCAGTCGAGAGAGTGGGGCCCACGCGTGGACGTCCAGATGCCATAATTACCGCAAACAAACTTGGGCACACTGATCTGTCTGTAAATCCCATAACATGTAGAGCCTTCAGACGCGCAAAGCTCGTTAGGAGGAGAAATTGCATAATACGGGTGTGAGGGGCCAACAGGGGCGGAAGTATGAATCGATGCTTTGTAAATTATATTTCCTTTGAAATGACGAAGACCTTTCCCCTGAATAAGCTGCATGTTAGGCGTGTTCCCTACTTTTGGCGTAACACCAAACATATATATAAAAAATGTAAAATATGAGGTGCAGTTAGTCAAGCAAGGAAATATCTGTGTTTATGTGTGTTGAAATATAAAAGAGAGAGTTATAGTCCGATTATAAGGCTTTTATTCTCCACACGGGATAGGCCGGCGAGCTTCGTCCTCGTGACAGCTGCTGCTCCCCTCCCCTCGATGTACAGTGCCAGAGGCCGAACATTCACTTTCCATATCGTTTAGTTAAAGACATCAAATACGGAAAAGTCGCTTTGGTCGGGATGTTTCGTCGTGGCTTGAGGCAGCATCTGTTATTCCCCCCCCATCACCTAAGCTAGAGGACAAGCGTGAGCTCGCGCTGAGCGGTGCTGAACGGACAGCGCCGCCAAGAACCTGCATTCGACGGCATCCAGAAGGCAGTGGATTAGCGTCGGCTTCCTAAACACAGACGACACTTATCCTTGCCTGATAAGGAATACCTTTGCGATGGAACCGGAACGTACATTTTACCGGATATGAGAGTAGGCAATGACTTGAAGGCACGTAAGTAGCCTATAACCTGTCGAATGGCATCGGTTATTTTGGTTTTTACGTGTAGGTGTTTAACTTGGGGGCAATCTGAAAGTGGAGGGCGTATCATTAAACAGCATCATTTTTCTGTAACCAGTACTGGCAAAACACCGTAGCTAGTCTATAGGGAAGAAAATGCATGAGTTTGTTAAGGTCATTGTGTCTATTGTCAGGGCCTGTCTATCTGATGTATCACCTTGAGCTGAGGCGTCTCTATACACTATCCCAGGAAGGAGACTTGGAGGTTGGACACAGCCAGTGTGTAACTTAAAACGCACGTCATTTTCATTTGTCTAAACTGTTCATTTAAAAAAAAAAAATAATGACTTGGTTGCTAATGCATCTATGGCAAGCTGTTTTAACAATTATCCATTAACTTGCATCTATTTTTATGTTTCTAATACTAGTTTATTAAAAACACTTTTTAAATTATGAGTGAGTGGTCCAATAGTGACTAGTATCTTATACAATTTTGCTATTAAATATTATACACTGGTAGTTATTGTATTGTTTCTTGTAAGTTTTACTTCCTAATGAATAGTAAAACTGGTACCAGCAATAATAGGAAAGAAGTAAACCGAGAACCAAGAAGTAGCAAATAAATAAGTACTGTCTTGTCTATAAATGAACAAGTATTAGTATATAATAAATACTGAATAATGAAAAAAAAATGCTACTCAGTTGGATTGCTTAATTTAAATTTAAAATAATGCTAGTTTAAATGAATAAATGTTAAAATGACTTGCCATATGTCTGTTGTCGATCAGGACGCCTTGTTTTTTAATGATAATAGTCGCCCATCATAAAGAGCAATGCCACGTGACCATGGGCACTTTACTATTGATTTGCCCAGTGCTGACTTAACTGAATCAGTTTTTGGTGTATAAATAATTAACAGACTGTGTCATTAAGAATATAGAGAACAGGGATTCAGCATTGGACATATAAAATAATCCCACAAAAAGACAAGTGATAAGACAACCATTGATGTGGGCTGTTAGGTTTCATATATTTGAAAGTGAATGTGAAGGAATGTGATATCTGTATGACACTGCATTGGTTGATTTCAGTCAGCACATCATACAGCACTTACATTAGTTAAGATATGCGGATGTGTGGAGATGATGGTCTGCAAACGTGCGGCTTCATGAATCAGTTAAAGAGGGAATTATGGCAGCAGTGTGCGTTTATACAAAGAGTTATCATTTTTTTCTTATTTTTGCTTGTCTAATTAACTTAGTACTAGAAAAGGTTACATGTACTAGAAAGGACCGTAAATGCAAGTCAGCTTTGCAGTATGCATGTAAAGGGACATTCTGGAAAAGGAATAGCCCAGTTTTGTGGAGCCTGAGGGACTAGGCTGGGACTGACTCTGCGACACACACCTGGAACACAGGAGAGTGTGACTAAGTACTACTTATGTCATTTGGAGATTTTCCTGCACATTTATGATAAATCTCTTTGAATTGGATTCTCCAACTAAGCTCCACGGGGGAAGTCAATTTGTTAACCTGCAATAGAACCGCTAAAGCAAGTTTAGTGGGCAAAAAAGTGTGACTACTTCACTCAAACAAAAGAGTTTTTAATGTACAACATTGTTTTTGCATATAATCAGCATATTAAAAAGATTTCTGAAAGATCATGTAACACTAGAGAATAGCTGCTGAAATTGACATCACAGGAATAAATAATAGTTTAAAATATATTTTTTTAAAAATTATTTCAAAAACATTAAAAAAACGGTGTTGAGATAGATCAGGGGTTTTCAATCTTTTAGATGCCATGGACCCCCAAATATGATCATCTTGGTGCGAGGGCCCCCCCATCCTAAAATTTAAAAGGCATCTGCGGTATATATTTTCATGTATAAAGTAATGATTTGAAAATTAATATGACAAACATGTTTAAAATTGTATTTAGAATTTTTTCTACTCACTACAGCTTATTACTGTGCTGTACAGTATATGTATTATTTATTGAATTTATTTTAATCAAACTATTTTAATCAATGTTTTATTTTAATTCAGTTTATTTGCTTAAGTTATTCCTATTTTTATTATTTATTTATTTTTACACTGTTATTCTTTAGACTTTTCAAAGGACCCCCAGCACTCATTTGCGTCCCCCTGGGGGTCCACGGATCCCAGTTTGAAAACCTCTGAAAGAGATTATATAGATAGATAGATAGATAGATAGATAGATAGATAGATAGATAGATAGATAGATAGATAGATAGATAGATAGATAGATAGATAGATAGATAGATAGATAGATAGATAGATAGATAGATTAATTTCAAAATATCGTCTATTAATAAGTCTGGTTAATATATTAGGTCCATCACTACTTAAAACATAAATGGCAAAGGGGCACAGTGCATTTTGTCATGTTTATCATCAATATTCTCTGTCCTAAAGCTTTTTTTATGACAGTCTTTATTGACAGAAATATATTGTGCCACAAAACGTTACAGTGTTGTTGTTGTTGTTTTTTTGGTATAATTTAGGAAGTTAAGTCTGGATCCTGTGCTGGAGATTCATTTTCAAGTCTCTAAAAGTCTGCACACACATACACAAATGCATCTTTACAATAGAAATGAAGTAAGATACAGTATCCGGTTAAATAGTTCCTGTAAGAACATAATACATCACAAATGTGACATGACAAGTATGACTTGACATTAATGTTGTCTTTGAATTTGTTAAGACTGCACTCTCTTGAGCAGCTAAACATCCTGCAAATGAGATTATGGACTAAATCAAACATTTGCGTGATGAGATAAAATCTTGCACAGAATTCTCAGTTTTATATTATCTGAGAAGAAAAAACACCACAGCCCGAAAGTGTTTAATCTGCATAGTGTGTCTAACGATTAACCTTTGTATTAAATTAGTAAAGTGGAGAGTTTGTGATGTATGATCGACAAACACCTGATTAAATGTGGAGATTTCTATCTGAACAACGACATTACATAATAAATCCAGAAGGGGCAGATTAAATATCTGAATTGATTGAATATTTCATGTTTTGTTGTTTGGAACAGGATTGATGACATCATGGACTGGAATATTAGTTAGATAATATAGGTCATCATGGAGGGTTGATAAGGGCAGTAATGCAGTTATGACCTTAGCCTCTAATGTACAGTCTCTCTTGTTCTCTCTCTCTCTCTTTCATGCACACACACATACAGGTTGAGCTTCCAGTGCTGCAGCGCATTTGGTATTATTCTGCTTGGTCATCTACTTCTTAATGGATGTAATGAATGTGTGTGTGTGTTTGTGTGTGTGAGTATAAGAGTGAGAAAAAGAGCAAGAGGGAGAGCTGAAAAAGAGGATGACCAATAACACAGGCCACCAAAGTCAATGGATTATTCGCACACACAGACACACACACACATGCTTGAAAAATAAAAATGTTTTACGTTTGTGTTGTTTGTGTGTGCTCATTTGCTTTGTTTAACTTTTACGACTTTTGAACTCTATTGAACTCTATCTGTTATTTTTCTTTCCTCGCTGTTCCCTTTCCGCATCTGTCTGGGTGCCTCCCTCTCCCCTCCTTTTCCTAGAGCTGGCTGTCCTGAATGGCTTCTAAATAAAGAGGACTCTGCTGCAGGATGACAATATGGCTGCGCAGCTGCTCGCACCTCCAGGCCCCGATAGCTTCAAGAAGTTCACCCCAGAGTCGTTGGCCAACATCGAGAAGCGCATCGCTGAGGAGAAGAAAAAGAAGCCTGTTAAGCCCAGATCTGACAGCAGTCACCGCGATGACGATGACGACAACAAACCGAAGCCCAACACTGACCTGGAAGCGGGGAAGAGCGTGCCCTTTATTTACGGGGACGTCCCTTCCTCGATGTTGGCTGTGCCCCTGGAGGATTTGGACCCCTACTATATGAACGAGAAGGTGAGTGAACTTTGAGCCCATATCATCCATGTTAAAACTCATCCTCCATGCAGGTACAGTTACCCTCATTATGGTGAATTAAGAAGTGTTCAGAACGCTTCGCTTTCCAGCATCTGGGAGAACAAGATTGATGGTAGGAAGGTTTGGAGATGAATCAATGAGAGTAATGTTAAATACTTTGTACATTTGGATGAATGAACAGATGAGATGATAACAAATAAGAATAATGATTTACACATTTACTAAACAAAACAACTAAAAATTTTGTTAGTAAAGATATTTGTTAAGTTTGATTTGTTGAAATTCAGATTTCTCCGCAAAAGGTGATTAACAGCTAACAGTAGTGTTGTAGTCAAGACCTGCTAATCCGAGACCAAAGTCGAGACCAAGACCAATGTGTGTTGAGACCAAGACAAGACCAAGACTTTGAGAGGTTGAGACCAAGACAAGACCAAGACCAAAACTTTGAGGGGTTGAGACCAAGACAAGACCAAGGCAGGGCAAGACCGAGTCGAGACCAGCACTCCTTAAATTCATAAAGATCTACATTACCGCCTGAGAAATAACTTTTAATCAATAAATATTATTAGAATACGACACTATATAGAGCTGTTAACAATCAAATGAAATTACCCAATTACATTAATGTCCACTTTTTTTTGAAAATAGGCTCATTTTCCAACTCCCCTAGAGTTAAACAGTTGAGTTTTACAGTTTTCGAATCCATTCAGCCGATCTGCCGGTCTGGCGGTAGCACTTTTAGCATAGCTTAGCATAGATAATTGAATCTGATTAGACCGTTAACATCTCGCTCAAAAAAGACTTTCGATATTTTTCCTATTTAAAACTTGACTCTTCTGTAGTTACATTGTGTACTAAGAACGACGGAAAATGAAAAGTTGTAATTTTCTAGGCCGATATGGCTAGGAACTATACTTTTTAAAAACGTTGTGCTGTCCCATGAGTGCAGCGGCGCAATGATATTATGCAGTGCCTGAAAATAGGCTTACTTCCGTCAACATAACCAACGTGATAACCTGCTTGCGACGGGCCTGCGTGCTGGGGACTATTTTCAGGCGCTGCGTAATATCATTGCGCCGCTGCACCCATGAGACAGCACAAAGTTCCTTGATTATTACGCAGGAATGAGAGTATAGTTCCTAGCCATATCGGCCTAGAAAATCAAAACTTTTTATTTTCTATCATTCTTAGTACACGATGTAACTACAGAAGAGACAAGTTTTAAATTGGAAAAATGTCGAAAGTATTTGGTCATTTTTGAGCGAGATGCTAACGGTCTAATCAGATTCAATGATCTATGCTAAGCTACGCTAAAAGTGCTAGCGCCAGACCCGGAGAAAAACATATTGCAAAAACAAGAATGGAGCAAAAACAAGAATGTAGCACTGACTGAAAATGAAACCAAAACACAGTGAAACTAAACAGAACCAAGTATAACCCTGACAACATGAAAATTCTTATATATAGACCCTTTAAATTCATATAAAATGTGTAAAAATCATAAAATAAAAAAGTAAAAATATTTCAATTTACATATCAGTTGTAACTAACCCACTTCTGAGCAATTCTTGGATGAGAGGAAATGGCATTCCATTTTTTACTTCCTTATTTTAAATGGAATGCATACTTCTTTACTAATGAACACTGCAGTGATCTGTTTGGTAAATTGTGATCTTCCAGTGTCAGAATGTACAATATGAATCTTTACAAATATTATTTGTATGTATGCATTTTTCCTATTCCATATCAACAGGCAGAGTGGGAATTGATGAGTATGCTTATTTTATAGTTTTTTTCTTTCTTTTTCTTTTTTTTTTTTACTGTAGGTGATGTTGGTGGAGTGACAGAATGGAGAGCTCTTTAAGAATAGCAGTAATGAGGTGGAGAATTAGGTGTGAATCAGGGCTGTACAATATAGAGTAAAAATTATATTTCAATATTTTTCAGTTTTTCGACTGTACGACACTTTGATATTTATGTATTTACTATGAGATGGCTTGAATAAAAAACAATACAATTTAATCAAAAATAATCAGACCAATAATTCACTAAATAATTTTTACATACACCAATTTAAAAATACAAGTTAATAAATAGCAAAAATGTACATAGTATATTTTTTACTAAAACATTGTAATACACGCAAAATTCCACATTTTTGACAGGTGATGCAAACAAATCTTTGAATGTTTGTTTAATTTGAACCAGAGCATTTACAATTGCTGGAAAATATGTGAAATATATGAATACATGTGTGATTCATTATAAATAATTAATTAGAAATAATAAATAATTAGAAAAAAATCCCCAGCAGGTGTGTGTCTGTTCTCCTTATGTTTACTTTTTTTTTAGCGACTTCTTAAATGACCCTCAAACTTAGTATAGTCTGTGTATGTGCCTGGGTAAAGGAGCGGTGCAACCACATCAGCACCTCCTTGTTGGCACACTAGAGGTGTGTGTTACATAACTTAGCACAGTGTAGCATCTGTTATATAGTGGGAGTTGAGGAGATTTTTTAAGAGCGAAAATTAGTAGAGGAAACCGAATTGGTCTTGTCTGCCTTTTCATCATCTGTTGTACACTTTACCTATATCCACCTCCCATTAACAGAGATAATGTGCATGTTCCATCCATATTACGTTCCCTTTTTTCGTCCCTCCCTCCTCTCCCTCTTGGCAGTGGTATGTTTTTGTGTTAGGGGGTTATAACTGCAGCAGCTGTGGTACACTCATGCATTGTGGGGAAGGGTTAAAGTGAATAAAGAGACGAGAGGAATGCTAGGAAGAAGTGCAGAGTTGCAGTTCTACTGGTCCCTTGAGAAGTGGGGTGAAAGAGCCATTCAGAATGTAATGGGCGTATAAACCTACAGGAAGCCCTGTAGTCACATGTGTTTGTTTGTATGAGGGGAGATATTTCAGGTATTAATAGATAGCTACTTTAATGGATGATTTATGTCTTTGATGAGGGATTATGTCTTGTTTGAATCACGTTTTGTATTTTTTATTTTATAGATAAGGAGTTACTTTTATTATTTGTATCAATGATCAAAGATCAAAGATCAATGATACATTTTTTTATACCATATTTTGTATCTGTATTATTAAAGGGTTAGTTCACCCAAAAATGAAAATTATGTCATTAATTACTCACCCTCATGTCGTTCGACACCCGTAAGACCTCCGTTCATATTCGGAACACAAATGAAGATATTTTTGTTGAAAGCTGATGGCTGAGAAAGGCTTCAGATAGGCCTCTATTGGCATTCAGTACATTTACACTCCCAAGACGCATAAAAGGCACTTAAAACGTCGTTACAAAGTCCATCTCACCACAGTGACTCTACAATAATTTTATGATGTGACGACAATAGTTTTTGTGCGCAAAAAAAAATCAAAATAACACCTTTATCCAACTTGTTATTGTCTTCCGTGTGTGCCTCCACGACGCATGCGCGAGAATATGACGTAGATCCGGCGTTCGGACACATGACCCAGAAGCAATTTGTTTACGAGCAGAGGAAGACGCGCGTATCTAAGCTGTTGAATTCTACATTGATCGTGCTTTAGGTCTCGGCGTAGTTCTCAAAATCGGGCTAAAGTGTGCATTTCATGGATTCCCGAACCCCGGCGCTACGTCATATTCTCGCGCATGCGTCGTGGAGGCATACACGGAAGACAATAACAAGTTGGATAAAGGTGTTATTTTGATTTTTTTTTTGCGCACAAAAACTATTGTCGTCGCATCGTAAAATTATTGTAGAGCCACTGTGGTGAGATGGACTTTGTAACAACGTTTTAAGTGCCTTTTATGGGTCTTGGGAGTGTAAATGTACTGAATGCCAATGGAGGCCTATCTGAAGCCTTTCTCAGCCATCAGCTTTCAACAAAAATATCTTCATTTGTGTTCCGAATATGAACGGAGGTCTTACGGGTGTCGAACGACATGAGGGTGAGTAATTAATGACAGAATTTTCATTTTTGGGTGAACTAACCCTTTAAGGCCCGTTCGCACCAAGAACAATAACTTTAAAGATAACTATATTAGCGTCCACACTAGTGGGCGATATCGTTCTGTTAATTTTAAGCGCGTGCTTGTCTGCCGCTTTAAATGCCTGAGTTTGTTACAGCAGGAGGGATTCTGATTAGCTGTCAATGTCAATCACCTGGAAAAAATTCGTTCTGAAAGGGATTCTTACGATATTGTTTCTCTATGCTATTATCGTTATAGCTGTGGTGTGAACTCTGCTATTCATTAATATTGAGAACGATTATTAGAACTATAGTTCTAATATAGCAACTATTTATAGTTATTTTGTTTTAAATTTTATTTTAGATAAGTAAATAGTTTAATTGATTGTTTATTATTACTATGATTAGTGATTTATATTTTGTTTATACCATATTTTGTATCTATTTAATTTATTTATTTTTATTTTAGATAAGTAAATTATCTAATTGTTTATTATTACTATGATTAGTGATTATATATGTTTTGCTCTATTTTATGTTATTTTATTAATTTTTTTTTAGATAAGTAAATAGTTTAATTGATTGTTTATTATTACTATGATTAGTGATTTATATTTAGTTTATACCATATTTTGTATCTATTTTATTTATTTATTTTTATTTTAGATAAGTCAATTATCTTATTGTTTATTATTACTATGATTAGTGATTATATATTTTTTTGCTCTATTTTATTTTATTTTATTTTATGAATCCTTTTTTTTAGATAAGTAAATAGTTTAATTGATTATTTATTATTACTATGATTAGTGATTTATATTTTGTTTATACCATATTTTGTATCTATTTTATTTATTTATTTTTATTTTAGATAAGTCAATTATCTTATTGTTTATTATTACTATGATTAGTGATTATATTTTGTTTATTCCATATTTTGTATCTATTTTATTTTATCTTTTTTATCTTTTTATCTTTACCTTGTTCCTTTTCTTCTTCTTCTTCTTGATTTCTTGTATTTCTTTATTAACTGCCTTATTTGGCAATACTGAGAATGATATAAATTATACCATTACGACTTTATTCACTCTCTAGATAGATAGATAGTTCTTGGTGTATCTTGAAAGATGTAAATAAAGATTGAGAAATGTCGGTTAGCATTTGGAATGGGGTGTTGGTCAATTGAGTCCTTACAGTAAGTGCATTCAGTGACGTCGAGTAGATCGGATGTACTTGGAGTTAAGTGCAACAGTGATGCTATATCCAGTTTTTCCACTATTGAACCCCCCCTTCTCCCTCTCTCCCTCCTTCATCCACCTCCCCCGCAGCAGTTCCCTCAGCTCTTGTCCACATCTTCATGTCTCTCTGGCTCTCTTCTCTGTAGATGATGAAATTTTCAGTAGCTTTGCAGCATATCACTTAGGCTGTCAGAAGGAAAGACCAATAGGCTGCATTGTGTGTGTGCAGGTGTTGACACAAGGGTGTGATCACATGTACGTGATCTTTGAGCTTCGTGTTTTCGTAGCATGTTTCAGTTTTGCTCATATGCATATGTCTCTGGCCTTTTGTAGACACAAGGACAAAGGGTTGAAGTCACAGTTGGCACTATACTAGTGATATGATCATGGATTATTTGGATAGAACTGTTGAGGTTATGAATGTGTTGCTGGATAGTTAGACACCCACTGTGAAATTAACACTGTGATAAACATGCTCATAAATATGAAGATTTAGAAAAGATTAGAAAATGTCTGTTGGATTTTTAGGCCAGGATACTGAGAGCTACATCTATGTCCTCGGCGAAGAGTGCAGCATTGTGAGAGTGGGAGCTCCCGCCAGCGGAGGAAGCCCACAGTCTGTCGCAGTGTGTGTGTATGCGCGTGTGAGAGAGAGACTCTGGGGAAACCAGTGCTCAGTATTCAGTAACACATGGAGCCTTCTGGGCGGTTCACAGCTTTTGCTAGTGTGACAGTCTTTGGGATCCTGTGCCTCAAAATGACAGCTGTCTTCAGAAGGACGACACAGCGTTTTCTGTCTGACATACGCTATCTTTTAAATGATGATTTTGCTAAGCAGTACTTTTGTTAAGTAGTATTTGACATGATTAAATGGACAGACAAACACACAGACAAATACAGTGAATAAAAGATGGATAAATAGAGAGAGATAGGGACATTCTTGAGGTGAGGGCGCTCATTTTGTCCTCCTTTAAACAGCTGCCAATTTTTAATCTAATTAGATTTCTGGAAGATTCTCATCCACTTCGTCTTGTGTGTGTGTGTGTGTGTGTGTGTGTGTGTGTGTGTGTGTGTGTGTGTGTGTGTGTGTGTGTGTGTGTGTGGTTCAGGTATACCCTACATTATAAGCACAAAATGTCCCCACAAAGATGGCAGTACCCAACATTTTTTGGTCCCAATAAAACAGCTTATAAATCATACTTTGTGGTGTTTTTTGAAAATCTAAAAATGCTGAAAGTTTTCTGTGATGGGTAGGTCTAAGGGATAGAATATACATTTTGTTCATTATAAGAATCATTATGTCTATGGAATATATAGACATAAAATATGGAAAACGTGTGTGTGAATGTGACTGTAGTGGTGTTTTGTGTGACAATAAAAAGACTATTCTATGTGTGTATAACAGGGTTAAAGAAATATTGTCTTAATTAGTATTTTGTCATGTTTTCTAGTCAAAAATATCTAAACATCCTTAAAACAGTAATTTATTTAAAGAAAAACTGCATAAGATGTTAAGACTTTTCTAATAATATCTACTGCATAAGATGTTAAGACTTTTCTAATAATATCTCTCATTAAGTTTATTTTTCTTACCCCATTATAAAAAAATAATAAGAAAATATTAATAAAATATATATATATATGTAAAAAAAACAAATGTACTTGTTTGATATTAAGTCTATATATGTGCGTGTGCACTTGGAATGACCTGGATTCATGTGGTTTCAGTGATGAGGATTTGGATGAAGGTTCTCTCTCTTTTTCCTTACATGTAGGATCAAAGGAGCTTTGCAGGGCTTTTGACCCACCTTCCTTTCTTCCTTCCCTCCCCCTCCCTCTCTCTTTTCCCTGTCCCACACACACACACAATCTGGAGTCAGCACTTCTGCTTCTGATGGATCGCAGTGTTAGCGGTTAGCATTAGCGTTAGTATTACAGTCTGAGTTCCTGTAAGAGGTCCATCTCTTTGCCAGAGCTCACTGCAGTAGTTTTAGCTCCATTTGCGTACATAAATCCGTATTTGGGTTTTAATATGCTTGATTTAGAAATGGCCTTTGACATGAATGTGATTTTTATTGTAATTTAGCTTTTGAGAAAATGTTAATGTGTGTAGACATTTAGCTCATTTATTTTGAATGCAGCTGTAATGTTTGGGTAAAGTCAAAGTTATTGTCATGTTAACCTGTCATATCTGTTGTTTATTGCAATTTCTCATCTTGGCCATTTTTTGTGAATGACTGTGCTGTCTCACCCTAAAGACTAATATATCTTCCTCTCTTTTTCTCCCCTTCCTCTTTTTCTCCGCAGACCTTTATAGTTCTTAACAGAGGAAAAACTATCTTCCGTTTCAGTGCCACGCCCTCATTATATATCATTAGTCCTTTTAACCTATTCAGGCGAATAGCAATTAAAATTTTGATACACTCATATCCTTTTCAGTGCTCCAGATGATTGTCCATGTTATTATGATTGTGCGTTCTAATCTGTGCTTAGTCTGTGTCTAAGATTTGCATATCATGCTTAATTGGAATTATATGTTTCATCAGTATATTCTGTATCACAGTACGTGGTTTTAACTATTTCACTTAAAGGTTTAGTTCACCCAAAAATGAAAATTCTGTCAGTATTTTTGGGCGAACTGTCCCTTTAAATGTTACTTAGAAAAAGAGTCCTGAATAGAAGTTAACTGTGCTGATGCAGATGGTGATTTTAAAGGCCATTAATCTTATGGAAGCTAACAACATTGTACTTCCTCTTGGAAAGTAGTTCCTGCCTATGCCTTCAACCAACAATTGACCTCTGACTGCAGAGTTTGCTACATAATATTAAGAAATTATTCTGATTTTGTATTGATGTCTCTTTTTCCATCATAGTTTTGATATCTAATCAATATTTATGAAATCACCTCAGGATTTCCTTAACTACTTCTTACACTTTTCAGCATGATCATCATGTGTACAATTTTGACAAATTGTGTCTTCATGACATTCAGCAATCCTCCAGAATGGTCCAAACAAGTAGAGTAAGTATTCTATTCTATTCTATTCTATTCTATTCTATTCTATTCTATTCTATTCTATTCTATTCTATTCTATTCTATTCTATTCTATTCTATTCTATTCTATTCTATTCTATTCTATTCTATTCTATTCTATTCTATTCTATTCTATTAATATATCTATTATATATTATCTATTAATAGATATCTATTAAAATATGATTTTGATGTGATGTCTTACTGTTGACATTGCTGGATTATTAAAAATATCATTGATGTTTTTGAAAAAGAAACATCTAAAAGGAATATGCCTGTCTCAAATAACCCAGTCATAGTCAATAATGTTGTGCATTGCCGTTTGAGCTGACGCTGAAGAGTTAATGAACACCAGTAAACTGAAGCGCTTTGCTAGCTCTTTGGATGCCCTCTTCCCATAACAACAGCGCTGAAACAAGGGCAACTAAAGCACAACGAATTTGCAACATTCTATTACAATAATGTTCTCATTATAATGTTATGTATATGGCAGATAGGCGCTAAACATATTGCACTTTACTGTATTTTCATGATCAAAGTGATTCCAGGCATCACTGCACACTTTCAAATGAATAGTTTTCACTTTATCTCACTTTATTACAGTCTGGACTGCATGCTGTTCTAACGCTAATCAGACCTCAGGCACTGCCCAAAATGCCCCAATCAGAAAAAAATAAATATGTTTTTTAAAGTCACAGAGATCATAGTTTCAATCGAAGCTGTCACATCCGAGTACTGGAGTACTCGTGCACATCCCTATTCTATTCTATTCTATTCTATTCTATTCTATTCTATTCTATTCTATTCTATTCTATTCTATTCTATTCTATTCTATTCTATTCTATTCTATTCTGCAAATGTTCCTCATGAAATGTGACTGTAATATCATTTGTGATTCATGCACAGAGATTTAATAATAACAGTGTTATAGCAAAAAAACGGTTGAAGTTCAAAGATCATACATTTAAACTCTGAACCAGCCACCGCTTCAGTCTTACTGCTTGAAAAGCAGGGCTTAAATTGTTAGCCGAGTGACAGGCTAATGGCTGGCTAGGAGGGAGAAAATGCTGAAGACAGTGTGAGCTCCACTTGGAAATTTGGCCAGTCCTAAAAATTGCTGGGTCTATTTTTGGGGTAACTGGGGGTGATGGATTTTGTGGGAGTTCTTATCCAATGTTAAGCTCGGTCCCAAAACCTAGTGAGCTGCCTATAAGAACAGCATTATAGGACATCTTCTTAATTATACTGCCTCCTCCTAAGACACTAAAAGCTTAAATTCAAGGCAGCATCGCATATGCCCTCTGTGCTGTAGCCAATGCCATAATGCATTGCGACGTGCAGTAAAAAAAATGGAGATATTAATTATATACAAACTTATATTTCATTAATTAATGAAAAAAACAAAAACAATCTAAGCATGCAGTTTATTTATATGCATTCCTTTTATTGCACTCTGTCAGATACACCTTCACGGGAATCTACACTTTTGAGTCACTCACAAAAATTGTGGCTCGAGGTTTCTGTATAGATGGCTTCACCTTCCTCAGAGACCCCTGGAACTGGCTGGATTTCATGGTCATCTCTATGGCGTAAGTATAATCCTTTTGTAATTCAAACAGTAATGAAACATTTTGATAATGTTGCACTTAAAATCTGTTTTTGCATGCAATGATTACAGTTGCATAACACTCTTGTGTGCAGCATAGACTTTTAGACTATAGTGGAGCTTCAGTTGGTCCCAACTTTGCATTCAAGGAGTATATGGTGAAATTAATTATTTAGAAAAAAAATTAAAAATAACAGCTGTAGCGTTCCATCCGTTTAGTCTTTGGAGCTAATTAAAATTTTTGGAGCTTTCTCACCTTATATACACGTCCCAAAAAGGCAAGCTTCTCCACTGATTCTAGAGCAGTTTTAGACCAACTTACAGACCAACTTAAAAGTCTAAAAGTTAACGATAACATGCAAATTATTTATTCTATTGAACTGTTTACTTGTTTCTTTGAGCATTAAGAAGCATAAACATTAAGAAGAAAACATAGTTTTGCACAGTAGACGTGTGGGTACATTTTGAAATTGAATGATTAATCAATACCATGACCTCCATTTAGGTTAGAATGACTTTTGAGCCTTGATGTCATGCTTGCACAAAAGAGTGTGTTTGTGTGTGTGTGTGGTCGTATGTGAGAGAGACAGAGGCTCTTGTGTCCTGCCTCTCATAGGTGATACATGGGAGTTAAGTGCTTAAAGATGACAATGTCTGTGTTCATACCTCTGTGTATGTGTGTACATATATACTATATCATAACTCTCTTTCTGAACTTTAATTCGTCTGTTCATCTCCTTCTCTGCATTCATCCATTTCTCTGGAGGGCAGCCATTTTCATCTTATAAAGACAACTGTTGCCCATAAAAAGTGAAATTCTCAAATTGAGAATGTGGTGAAATAGCTACATTTAAACAAGCTCTTTTTCCTTGGAATGTTGGGAGAGAATGTGTTTGTTTTCCAGATATAAAATGTATGTCATGAATTCTATATGATGTTGTTAGAATCAGTTTGCCAATACTATTCTTCATATTTCATTGCTTTTACTTTGACTGTGAAGAAATGTTCCGGGTTCAATAGAAGTTAAGCTGTATGGACAGTATCTGTGACATGCTGTCAGTTACCACAGAAAATACGTCAGTTTGTGAAAACATAGGAAAACGGTGTATAGAGTAATGGTATTACAAGTCTATGGGCAAGACATTACACTGGAATAAATGCCACACGTTTTAAATCCTTACTCTGGGATCACATTGTGTCGAAATTACTGTAATTACGAGATAGCAACTCTGAGATTGTAATTGGAGTTGTTCAAGTCCTTGTCTTCAGAAATAATTGGTTTCTATTATGGCAATGCTCATAATGCCATGGATCCATGTGTGGCGTTACAAATAGTTTAATCATTATGTTAATCCACCTCTATATGGAATAATTAAGATTTTTTTTCTGTTTTTAAAAGAAGTCTCTTGTGCCGACCAAGGTTGCATTTATTTGATCAAAATACAGTAAAAACAGTAGTAATATTGTGAAATATTATTATTATAATTTAATTGAACCATTTTATATTTCAATATATTTTAAAATGTAATGTATTCCTGTGATGGCAAAGCTGAATTTTATCTTCAGTGTTACATGTACTCTCACCCAGACTTTTGAATGGTACTGTGTCTTGGTTTCGACACAAATTTTAGGCAGCAAAACCTGTTTTCGTTGATTCATTGATGATAATAATAAATGTTCAAATCAGTATAATAGAATCATTTCTGAAGGATCATGTGACAGAAGACTGGAGTAATGATGCTGAAAAATCAGCTTCGCCATCACAAGAATAAATTACATTAAATTAAAATAGAAAGCAGTTATTTCGAACTGTAACAATATTTCACAAAATGTTACTATTTTAAACAATATTTTTTTTATCAAATAAATGCAGCCTCAAAAAGAGGCTTCTTTCAAAAATCTTAAAAATGTATTCAATTTATTTTTGCATGACAAATCAAGTGAGAGATCTTTCGGAGTTTCTGAGCTGCGGTTGCAAGTTCAACGGAAATGTGAATGTTTTTTATTCTAGTCTGAAACGTACAGTAATTCTGAGATGGAACATGGAACCTGGAACATTGTTTTTATGTGATGTGATATTTTTACTATACTTAATTAATTGTGAATCATCATCTTCCCTCACTGCTTTTTCATCCTGTATCTCTCCTCTTCTCCTCTCCATCCTCTCACTCTCTTCTCTCTCTGGTAACTTTGTTGCGATCCATTCTGCAGGTATATTACAGAGTTTGTAAACCTAGGCAATGTGTCAGCTCTGCGCACATTCAGGGTGCTGAGGGCTTTGAAAACTGTTGCCGTGATCCCAGGTAAGTCCAGCATCAATCAGGGCCAACAGAGGGCGCCGCTCGCTGTCTCTCTTTTCACACTCCTGTCTCTTCCTTCCTCCTCCGCTCGTTTCTCTCTCTTCTCCCGTTAGACAGGCTTTGCGTGATGTCTTCCTCCCAGTTCAGTGGTGGTGCTGGTGGTAGTGGTGTGCCGTACGTGTTGTGGTGTTGTGTGTGTGTGTTGTGTCATGGTGTTTGTTCTGTGTGTGATCCTCCCTTGTTGCAGATATGTAACAGAGTTTGTGGACCTCGGGAATGTGTCAGCCCTGAGAACCTTCAGGGTTCTACGAGCTCTCAAAACTATTTCTGTCATACCAGGTGAGAACGCGTTTAAACACGAAGGCTGAGCTGCTTCCCACGCCGATGCAAACTATTATTATTACCAGTATTACTACTACTGTTATTATTTTTCATAGTTTTTTTTTTTTACTTGACTTGCTGTACTTTTTCAAGAGGATGCTGCAGGAAGAATTCTTTCATTTATGTTCAATTTATGTTTTAATACCCAAACGATCAAAAATGGTAGCGATACATTTTTGATAGGCTTTGCAGTCTGTAGTCAAATCAGTGATGGCAGAAAAATCACATGCCCCTCCAGTAATCCGGGAATAAATGGTTTTATTTATCAAAAACTGAATTTATGTCAACAGTGACGTGTTGTAAACAACAGCTGTTATGACGAATAGTTGCACACCAGAAATATGCATCTTGCCCCGCCAGAAAATCCATTTTAAGGTCCTAGCTGTGTTTTGGAACATGGTAACTGGTTTAGTTGGACTAACAGATGGTGGGGACCTAATTGACTACCTGGTATACCACCTTTCTTCAAGGGCTCTGCTGGTTAAAGTTGGTTTGTTGCTGGTCCAAGATGGCCGACCAGGGCTGCGTTTCCCAAAAAAGCGTTGTAAGCCTAAGTTGATCTTAGAACAATTGCCACCAATGGTCTCTGTGATCAACTTAGGCTTACGAAGCTTTTGGGAAACGCAGCCCAGATCAGTTTAAGAAACTTGGAGCAGTTAATGGCCAGTTTGGAAACCAGGTACCATGTTTCAAACCACTTTAAGCTTTTAACTGGATTTTCCAGTTGGGAGATCACATTTCCTATTATGCAGTTTACTCTAGTACACATATAGACACAGAATGCAGTTCTTATTACTCACCCAACCCATGTTAGAAAAAGAATAATTAACTGAAAAAAACTGAAGATTGATGCCCTATGTTCTATATTCAAAATGTCCAGCCTCAGAGTTTAACACATCGTAGGCCAGATGTCTTTTCTTTGTTGTGTCGAGTTTTAGTTACAGGACCCTAAGCACACAACATAAAACTCAACCTTATGATGACATCTTAAAGGCATAGCAACATTTATATGTGCATTCATTCTAGTCTGTCTTTTGATGAACATCTCATCAGAGTTTGTTCAAAAGAAGCTGATGTGATGTGTCATGAAGCGAAGGTTTATGGGTAGCGCACTCACTGAGACTGCCAAGCCTAGTTTGACACATTTCTGCTGCATGATGCTTTCGAAGACACCTGCTTTTTTTAGTTTGTCTTTCTTTTATTCTGTTTTTTGTATTTTTTAACAAGTGGCTTTCCTCAAATTTCTGCATCCTTTACACACATGTAGATTTATATCTTTTTTACCTAATTTTTTTGGTAAAATTACTGTTTTGTAACTCCCTCCCTATTCTTATTTTGAAGAACTCGGAGTGGAAAGTAAAACAGAGACATCAGAAGATGTAAGAAGAATTATTTGTATGCACGTATTGCTGCAGGAAGGCGAAAGATCAGGATTAGCTAAGTTAACTGACTAGTTTTCATTTGCAGACTTTTATGAAACACACACACACACACACACACACACACACACACACACACACACACACACACACACACACACACACACACACACACACACACACACACACACACACAATCACACTCAGCTACGTTAAACACACTCACATTGTTGTAGACCCCACATGTGAGTATTTAGATTAGAGAATGACTTCTTTATTAACCTGGTTTCTCTTAGCTAAGAGATTAGCTGAGAACTGAAGACGGGGTTACACATTCTCTGGAAAAGGATGATTGGTTGGTTAAACAGACATTGACACCATGGTGATAAAGCAAAGATGATGATGTTGCTGCCTTCAGCCTTGGCGTTTAAATGACCTGCATGCCCTTCCTCCCCTTGCCTGTCCTCTCCTCTTCCTCTCTCTGTGTTGGCTCTCTGCATACTGTTTGTATGGCGCCGCTCTCTTCAAGCAGTGTCCATTTTGCTGATATGTGTTGAATATTGTATGTGTGTTTAAAGAGTGTTCCTCTTGTCTCTTCAAGGTCCTACACAACCTGTCCTTAATAATGTGCTTATGAGAAAACTGTAAATGTGCACTTTTTGGAAATCTTTTTAGCATTAGCATCGACAGCATCCTGTTCATTATATTGGCTATACCATGCCATTTGAAAGCAATTGATGGCATTAAAGAGTGAATAAATGAAGGTATCGATATATATATACCAAACCTTTTACTAATGTGAGATTTGTAAGTTTGGTAAAAAGATTCCATAGACCCACCCTGAAGGAATGGCTGAGCCATATCTACAGCATAAACCAGAGTATCGTAACGACGGGCAACAACTACCCAGAATCCATAATTATTGTAATTCAAATGATAAATCAGTGTGTTATACATACATTCAAATGGTTAACTGATAGCAAAATGTAAGTATTTCTATTCATAAATACAGTTTGTGTGCATCTGCCCTGAGGAGATGGGAGACTCTTTAAACTGCCTGTTCAATGTAAATCATGGTTTTATATGAACAAACAACACAATTATTTCTTATGATATGTGTGTGTATGTGTGAAAGAAAGTTAAGGAAACCAAGTAGGTTATAGTGTTATTGCTTGTATATCTGATTATGGATGTGATGCTGAAGTAATTGTTTTTCTTATTCATATATGTTAACATACACCACTGCCGTTCAAAAATTTGGGGACAGTAAGATTTATTTTATTTTTTGGAAAGAATTTAAATGAGAAAGGAAAGACTTTATTCAGCAAGGATGCATTCAATTATCAGACTTTAATGCAAACGTTTTCTGCAAATGCTGTTCTTTTGAATTCATCAAAGAATCATGAAACGTAAAATGAATCACGGTTTCCTCAAAAATAAACATTGATGATAAGAATAAAATGTTTCTTGAGCACCAAATCAGCATATTAGAGTGATTCTTGAAGGGTCATGTGACACTGAAGACTGGAGAAATGGCTGCTGAAAATTCAGCTTTGTCATCATAGGAACAAATAACCTTTAAAAATATATTAAAATAGAAAACAGTTATGTAATAATATTTCACCATATTACTGTTTTGCTGCATTTTCATTAAATAGATGCAGCCTTGTTGACATTAGAGACTTCTTTCAAAAACTCTTACAGACCCCAAACTTTTGAAAGGAAGTGTATGTTAGATAAGTGAATGATTCTATCTATTAAATATTTTATTAGTGAAAACAGCATAAAATGTAAATTTATATTGTGGGACTTTACATCAAAAAGTATGACATGAAAGTGTGTGCAAGAATTTGTGTATTGTTTGTTCCAGTAACAGTATATAAGTGTAGAATATGTATTTTACATGTAAATATTCGGTGTGTGTGGTGTGTGTGTGTGTGTGCTCTCATAAGATTTTTAATGGTTAAATTAAATGTGTGTTCTTGCGCAGATATGAGCATTATCACATAAAAAAACATTTGTGGCAGACTGTATATTCCTTGTTGCGTTTGTCTCATCTTCTCACAGGGCTGAAAACCATTGTGGGTGCTCTGATCCAGTCAGTGAAGAAGCTGTCAGATGTGATGATTCTGACTGTGTTCTGTCTGAGTGTATTTGCCCTCATCGGTCTACAGCTGTTTATGGGTAATCTTCGGCAAAAGTGTGTCATCTGGCCATTCAACCAAACTGAATACGTCCAGTTCAATGGAACCTTTGACTTCGATGAATACATCATGAATGAAAGTAAGTAGGCAAAGCTCTGACTACTTGGGGTAGTTGCTCATAAAGTAGCGTCAGTCAGTGCTGCTCGTAGCTTTTTTATTTTTTTGCAATAAGTTTGATTGCCTCTACAGTACAGCGTCTACAAACACATTTCTGGTGGTTTTAGGCATGGTTTTCACGTTTTACAAGTATATCTTCTTGTTTCAGAAAACTTCTACTTCCTGCCAGGCTTGCCAGATGCGCTGCTATGTGGAAACAGCTCAGATTCAGGGTAAAGAGCAAACACACAACATACTACTACTAAATTAACAAAAATTGTTTAATGCTATTTAGATCTAAGTTGTAAAAATCGAAACATTTATTTCCAAATAATAGCACACTTGATGCACGTTAAGGTATGATCTGTTAAAGACAAAAGCACAAAAATATTTGTAATATAGTATGTATGTTTGTGTAGGCGGTGTCCGGAGGGCTATACTTGCATGAAGGCTGGACGCAACCCAAACTATGGCTACACTAGCTTTGACTCCTTTGGTTGGGCTTTTCTTGCTCTCTTCCGACTCATGACACAAGACTTCTGGGAGAATCTGTATCAGCTGGTGTGCATTCATTCTTTTCACTCTTGCTGTTTTTTAATTTACTGCTTCTGTTCCATATCACACCAGTTTATTATGATGAACTGGATGATTTTTCCTGTTATTTTTCTTACTTGACCTCACTATGTTGGATGTTTAAAATTGAAAATAGTGTCCAGATATCATCTTGGAAATCAAGAGTACATTTTTCAATCACATTTTGTGCAAAAAAGAGAGGGATAGTTCACTTTTAAATGAAAATTCTGTCATTATTTACTCACCCTCATGTCGTTCTAAATCTGTGTGACTTTCTTTCTTCTGCTGAACATAGAGATAAGATATTTTGAAGAATGTTGGTTGACTTACATTGTATGTTTTTATTTTTTTATATGGTACACAGAAGAAAGAAATGACATATCAGTGAGAGTAAATGATGACAGAATTTTCATTTTTGGGTGAGCTATCCTTCTTAACTCCTGTGAAATAATATGTCAAGATTAAGATGCTTGGCTGATATTACTTCCAATTATTGCTTGCTAGCAAGTTAGATGGTAACAAATTATTATTATTTTTTTTTTAAGAAATCTTGACACTTTTTCCCACTCCTAATTAAACCAAGGTAGTTGTGTCAGGTTTATTTAAGGTCTGCCCTCTGAGGTCGATGGCCAATCATAGTTTAGAAGTTTGGGGGGGCCAATCAGATTTTAGGGGTGGATCAGGTATTGCACACATTAAACATACTGCAGAAAGTAAACCATACTCAAACACATATTCAAACACAGTTATGGGAGCAATGTCTTCTTTCTCTTAGACTCTGCGAGCCGCGGGGAAGACGTACATGATCTTTTTCGTACTTGTGATCTTTGTGGGATCGTTCTACCTGGTGAATCTGATCCTGGCTGTGGTGGCCATGGCTTATGAAGAACAGAACCAGGCCACAATGGAGGAGGCGGAACAGAAGGAGGCTGAGTTCAAAGCTATGCTGGAACAGCTGAAGAAACAACAGGAGGATGCACAGGTACACACAAATACATGCATATAACAAGCTGAAATAGTACATTTCGTGATGTCTTCCCTGTGCTTTCTTGTTCTTTTTCCTTTCTCAATTTTCGTTCTCATTCCTGTCCATTTGTCCCTCATCACTAGGCCAATGCTATGGCAACCTCAGCAGGTACAGTATCTGAAGACGCCGTAGAGGACGATGGGGGAGGGCATCTGTCCCGCAGTTCCTCTGAGGTGTCCAAGCTGAGCTCTAAGAGTGCCAAGGAGCGAAGGAACAGAAAGAAAAAGTGGAAGAAAGAACAGGAGGAGAAGGGCGACAGCGAGAAGGTGGTCAAGTCAGAATCCGATGACGGCAGCAAGAGGAGCCGCTTCCGTTTCAGAGACAACAGGCTCGGGCGGAAAGCCTCGATCATGAACCAGGTGAGAGCTGGGTTATTTCCACAGAAGCCCACATAAACGCACAGTCTGCATGATATCATGTCTCATGTTAACTGTTATATGATACAGTATGTCTGGCTAGGCAATGATAGCTACAGTGAATTTCTTGAAGAGGAGATCATCATGATGTTCATTTAGACTTTGGATAAGTACACTAAGATGCTAATGGATATAAGAGGTGTTGTTCTTTGTTGTCATCATAAAGCTATTCTCTTTTTGTCATTTTAAGTAGACAATTTCAATTGTATATCAAGATTCAAGTAGATTCAAGATTCAGAAATTCATTTTTTGTGGTTTTTATTCCATGTCTGATAGCTATGAGTCCTTTTCAGTAGTGTACCCCTAAAAGATAGCTTTTAGCAGATATATGGGTATGTCCAATGGTGGAACAAGCTGTACTCCATGTAAAATTATTATTTTTAATTAGTATTATGCATGCAGCTTTTATAAGCTTATGATAAATTGTATTATATGGAATATTCATATTTTCTTTTAAAAACCACAGGACCATTTAAAAATGAACTAATTCAAACAAACAAATTGGTAAAACATTTCACTATTTACGGGGCCCAAAAGATGACATTTCTTTTAAAAGGTTAGTTCACCCAAAAATTCCGTCATTAATTACTCGCCCTCATGTCGGTCCAAACCCGTAAGACCTTTTAGGTCTTTCTGATGAAATCCGAGAGCTCTCTGACCCCTCCATAGACAGCGATATAATTAACACTTTCAAGGTCCAGAAAGTAAAAACATTGTTCAAATAGTCCACGTGACTCCAGTGGTTCAACCTTAATTTTATGAAGCGGCGAGTATACTTTTTGTGCGAAAAACAAAACAAACAAAAATAACAACTTTATTGAACAATTTCGTTCTAGCCTGTGTCAATTTCGCTTCGTTCTACATTGTAGCCTGTAGCTTTTTCGTTCTACGTTGTAAACAGTGCAGCGCTTTCGAGTTCTACGGCAGCCGGTGCTGTTCACGTGAGCACCACGACCATATGATGATGATGCTGCACTGTATTTACAATGTAAACTGTGTAGGAGACTGACACTGACGAAACTGACGAGACTGACGAAATTGTTGGATAAAGTTATTTTTGTTTGTTTTTGCACACAAAAAGTATTCTTGTCGCTTTATAAAATTAAGGTTGAACCACTTGAGTCACATGGACTATTTTAACTAGTTTTTACTACCTTCCTGGGCCTTGAAAGTGTTAATTATATCGCTGTCTATGGAGGGGTCAGAGAGCTCTAGGATTTCATCAAAAATATCTTAATTTGTGTTCCGAAGGTGAACGAAGGTCTTACGGGTGGGTAACGACATGAGGGTGAGAAATGAATGTCAGAATGTTCATTTTTGGGTGAACTAACCCTTTAAACATGCACAGCTATTCACAATGCACAACACTTATTTATTTAATTAGACATGTTATGTATCTTCGGGAAAAAAATAGACCAAACATATTCATCAGAAATGACTCATCTTGCACACTGGGGCTTTTGCATGTTTTATTCAATAAAATCCCTTCTAGAATAAGATCTCCTTCACCTTAATCATAAATACCACTTGCCATCAGCTAGCAGTAGCATGTAGCACATCACGATTTGTCAGTGTCTCTTGGGGAATTCGCCATGCATGTTTGTTTGATAGACCGTATTTTATTAGTAGCGTTAGTAATTAAAGCTTATCTCTACAACTGTGCTCTCTGATTGTACTGATGCGCCTCTTTTACATTGTGTTATGTTGCAATAGCAAACCGCTATAACCTCTGGTATTGGCTGTCACAACCCAGTTGAGCTCAGCCCAGCCCTTGATGCTACTGTTCTCTGCTCTGTGCAGTCGCTACCACTTTCAGCTGAGTCA